>NW_006399952.1:982225-1009696 GCF_000299155.1 Elephantulus edwardii | reverse complement strand
TTAATCCTCTCCAAGATGAATCTGTTTGTTTTCCTGGCAGTCCATGGTACATTCAGTACTCTTAGCCAACATATAGACACTGATTATTTTTTTTTCCCCTAAATGCAAAAGTTCTGTTTAAGGTGTTTCTCATATATCTATTTATGTAATCTCTGGTGTGGCCATACAAAATGATGATAATTCATTTTCTTTAATGTGTTGCCATGGTTTACGTGAAAGTTTATGAAGCAAATGAAATTCCTATTTCACTACTTCTATGCAGATTGCTTTGTGACATTGGTTACATTTTTCAAAATGTGTCAACATTCTCATGATTTCCATTCTGTTTGTTCTGTTTCCATTTGTCTAAACTCCCTGCTCGCCTTGTCTCTCATCTTGATTTTAGGTAAATGATGACCATTTATATACTTTATTATTTAAAGAGGCACCTTATTCGTGAATAAAGTTGTTTATAGTATAAGTCAATCTGTTGTTGTGTTGTGTGTCATTGAGTCAGAATTTATCCATAGCTGATGCACCAGTGGACTTTCAGAGGCAGTTAATAGCACGGGAGGAGAGTGCCCATCCATTCGTCTTTCACAGAGCGGCTGGTGGATTCGAACTGTGTGCCTTTGAGATTGCAGTATAGTTTCTTACCACTGGGCTACCAAAGTTCAAATCTGTTACATAACTAAAAAATTGACCTCCCCTTGTAGCTTCATGTCCAAATTAGAAGATTATGTTAGATAGTAGTTTCAGGGGTCTTCTAGTCTTTGTTGGATCAGTAAATCTGGACCTGTAGATTAGCTGTTTCTTCTTCTTTTTAAAAATAATTTTAACTTCTTGCTGTTGAGCATACACACCTACCACACGGTAAGACTATTCAACAGTTTCTACATGCTCCATTTAGGTTACTGGTTACAGTCTCTTAGCTGTGCCATTATACTCACCCATTTTTTTTAGTTGTTCCCCTATTAATGTAAATTTATTATTCTAAGTGTTTCAGGTTGGTGTTATCAGTTTGATCTCCATAGGCAGTTCCTAAGAGATCACAATTTCCAAGGTAAATATTTTTTTAGTAATTAGGTTAAACTACTATTTTGTTTTAAGAACATGTCAGTTTTTATTTTTGGTCTAATGTTTAAAGATATCTCAGGGTAATAGTTTCAATTTCATTCGGCCTTCATAGTTACAAGATGCCTAGTATCCATGAGAATTTGAAATCTTTTGATCAGAACTATTTTATGACATTAATAATCAAAATGTTCATGTATCAAAGCTACTCACATCCATGTCTTCTGGTTTCATGGCAAAGAAGGCAGTTGTTGGTGGGAGCAATTAGCTACAAATTTCATATTTTCTCCTCCTATAATTGACTCACTGTACCAATTTAGTCTGTATGCAGAGCAAATCATTCAAGAAGCTGGAAATTATGAAGCAGAATGTGGCATCAGAGTTGGAGGAAGATTCATCAACAACTTGTGTTATGTTGAAAATACAGTCCTATTTGCAAAAAGTGAGGAAGATTTAAAATGCTACAGAAGATTAAAAACTAGAACCTTCAGTATTAATTATATCTCAACATCAAGAAATCAAAAATCCTCACCACTGGACCAATAGACAATATCATTGTAGATAGAGAAAAGATTGAAATTGTCAACAATTTCATCTTGTTTAGTCAATATCTTTGGTACCAACAGTCAAGAAATCCAAAGATGTGTTGCACTGAGGAAAATCTGCTGTTAAGAACCTCCCCAAGGCACTAAGGAGCAATGACATCAGTTTAAAGAGTAAGGTACACCTGATTCAAGCCATATCTTTTCAATTCCTTGCTATGCATCTGAAAATGAACAATGACTAAGGACAACAGAAGAAGAATGGATGCCTTTGAGGTATGGCCTTAGAGGAGAGTACTGAATATCTCATGGACTGCTAAAAGAAAAAACAAATATGTCTTGGACAAAGTGCAGCTAAGGTGCTCCTTAGAGGCACCTTAAAGACGGTGAAACTTCACCTCACATAATTCGGGCATGTCATTCGGGGAGGGTAATCCGTGGAAAAAGATATGTTTGGAAAGGTGGAAAGTCAGTGAAATAAAGGAAGACCCTCAACGAGATGAATTGACACAGTGACTTTAACAATTGGCTTGGGTATATCAGAAAGGATGAGGATAGATTAGGGTAGGGTAAGTTTCAAATCCATTGTTCATAGGGTCATGGCAGTAAACTCAGGATGATGAGAAACTTTCAGACTTCTAAGCAATTAGAAGCTCCTAAAACCCCAGACAGCACTCACCCAATTAGAACACTGACTATTATCTTTCTAAACTATATATCATGCTAACCATCCAAGCAGGCTTAATCCTTTTAACCTAGGAGTAAACCAGGCCTATGAGGTGTTTGTATATGTTAGATGATGGCTATTTTTATAATTATAAGCTATTAAGTTACCAAGGAACAAAGATACTAAGCAGCATTCCCAAAGAAACACGGCTCTCGGGTTTACATCTTTACCATCATATTATTGGGGTTTTTTGTTTACCATTGAGCCAGAACTGACATATAACTGATCCTTCTGTTCTTAGGCCAGGTTTTCAGAGGCAGTAACACACCAGGAGAAAGACTGCCCATCCTTCTCCCTTTCGGCAGCTGCTGGATTCAAACCATGTGCCTTTGGGATCAAAGCACATTTTCTTACCAATAGACCACCAAAGCTCCCTTTATATTATAAAATGAATACCAGTGATCACATAGGCTAAAAATTCATTTTTATTGAAAGTCAGGAACAACTTCACAGGCCCTTTTGCAGTATGATTCCCACTCACTCCACTTTGGACATATAAATACCATTTTCCTTATCGTTAGGATGCTGCCTGATGACAATAGTCTGGCAAAGTATTTAGCTCTGTTAATGAAAATTATGGGTTACTAGAAGTTACTTTGGTTTCTACCAAGGGTGGTGGTGATGATGATTGACATATTTTATAGTTTATGCAGCACCTATACAAATAATTCCTCATGTAAATCCTCGTCAAGCAGCTCTGGTGACCCAGTGGTAAAGAGCCACGTTGCCCACTCAAAGGCATACAATTCACACCCACCAGCTGCTCCATGGGAGAAAGATGGGCAATCTCCTCTGGTGTGATTACAACTCTGAAAACCCACTGGGTTGATTCCCGACTTGACAGTACACAACAACAAATCTTCATTAGCACTCCTAAAGATTGTTGTGATTAGTAACAGTATCACTTACAGCTGCATTGTCAATTAATCTGACCATGCTAGATGATGACTCCTATGCCCGCTGGTAAATCGATGGACAGGAAGATCTTGTCCCTTGAACCCTCCATTCTCTTTACAGTGATTGCACTGGAGGGAAGACTTGTTTAAACACTACCACAGATATCTAGTTTCAAATGGTAGATTGGCCATATGTGTTTACTTCTATTTTATCTTTAAACCATATTAAATGGCAAGAAAGGTATAAACATACAAGGCAAAAAGAATGTGAGAGGAGATGACCACAGTTGAGTTATGTCAAGCAGGACAAGAATTGGAAAGTAGCTGAATAAATGGCAAGAAAGTGTAATGAAAAGAGAACCTTGACAGCTAAAGTTTTGGAGAGTGGAGTAGAAAAACAAAAAATGTGATAATACATTATTCATATTTCACATTACTCTTGACAGTCAAGAATTGAAAGTAATATGGGCTACTGATGTAGAAAGAGGTATGAGTTCTGTGTCAGTTTAAAATAATTGGAGTGGTTGCAAGATTCTAATGGAAGTAGAAATTTAAGACTTAGGGTTTAGTTAATTGGGAGGAAGCACCACAAACTATATGGTATCTGGAAAAATCAGAAGGAGAAGTGAGTGCTATAAAAGAAAGGGGATTCGATGAAAATTTCACAAATACATCCAAGAAATCAAACACTCTTGTACCACTTTCATTTCTCAAAGCTCTAGGAGTCTCTTTTTCCCTATCTAGACATATTTTGGTCATGTTGTAAGGAGGGGCCGGGCCTTTGAAAGGGATATCATGCTTGGGAGGGTGGACGGATGACACAGGAGGGGAAGGTCCTCTATGAGATGTATTGATTCAGTGACTGGGATAATCGGGATGGGTATTGGAGATGGTGCCATTGGCACAGGACAGAGCAGAGTTTAGGGCTGTTGTACATAGGGTCGCTATGAGTCGCAAGCGACTCGATGGCACATAACAACAACAACAGACAGCTGTTGCTTGTTGTGATGTACCATCCAGTTGGAACCAACTCCTAGCTGACCCTCTAGTGAGTTTTCAGAGTCAGTATTATCACATAGGAGGAGAATGCCCATCTTTATCCTGTAAAGCAGCTGGTAGATTCAAACCTCATGCCTTTAGGTTGGTAGTGCAGCTCCTTACTGCTAGACTGCTGGAGGCCAGACAGAGGAAGGAAATATTCTCTCTGTGCTCACTGGCCCACTCAAGGGAAAGCGTCTACTAGAACTAGTCTTGTCAATATCCCTGCATACCAGCAGTCTAGTGAACATTAGTCACCCAATTTTTCTCATAAAAGATTACTACTTGAGTTAGCTGATCCATGTACACACAGATATGTTCCAAACAGAATTTTTACATCTTTAGTTTAATGGTAGTAAATACAAAGACTACTGATTTTTTAAATAATATGCTTAATATAAAAGAAGCAACGAAATAAAAAAAGAAATTAGAAGGACTATACAAGGAGCTAAAGAATTTACCAAGAAACCATATTAGAGATGGAAGAGTTAAACTATACAAATGAAAATCAAAACCAGACTTGTATACATAAGGAGCTTTTTTTCAAGTTAAAATATAAAAGTAGAAATTTCAAATTCAATATAAAGATTGAAGAATATAGCTGAGCAAATATAGTTGAAATAAGAAAAAAATTCAACACAAAAATATATCAAAGAGTCAGTAAAATTGGAAGCTCACACTTATGTTCCAACATCCACTCGCCTACCTCAAAAGAATAAAAAAGTGTATGAATCAGATAAGATAAAAATTGTTGGTGATGAGATTATGAAAGAAAGAAAGAAGGAAGGAAGGAAGGAAAGAGAAAGAAAGAGAGAGAGAGAGAGAGAAAGAAAGAAAGAAAGAAAGAAAGAAAGAAAGAAAGAAAGAAAGAAAGAAAGAGAAAGAAGAAAGAATTTCCTAGGATCAAAGGATAATAATTTGTAGATCTAAAAGTCTTACAAGTAAAAACGTTCTCTGGGTGATAGGATTAATAGTAATGGAAAAGAGCCATCAATCTGTGAAATTCCAAACAGAAATGCTGAAGAACAGATTCTAGTAGATTCCTGAGAGAAATGAACAGCTCCCACAGTTACAGATAAAGGATCAAAGTTGAGAGTCTTTTCAACCATTTCTCACCAGTAACCCTGGGAAGTCCAAGACAATGGAACAATATCCTCAGAGTTCTGAGTGGAATGTGCCTCTCAAGGGGGACTTCTCAATGGACTTCTTAGAAGGACAGAAAAGGAATTCTCATAACTGCTGGGCAGCAGGCTTGGACAGCAGTTTTCCAAACTGGACCAAGCTAAGAGACGCTCCAGGTCTACCAGTGCAAATCCATCATGTGGACAGGAGTCTGCTGTCAGATTTGTTGCTGTGGAGCAAAGGAAGCTACATCTTGGATGAAGCAGCAACTTTTAAAGAGATATTGAAATATGCCAAATTAAACAAATGGCTTACTTGGATCTCTTTTAAAGGAAACAAAAAAAAATTGGGGAGAAAAGCATGATATTCACACTAAGCAGTCCTGTTTCTCTGAAAAGAGATTTTGGTTTGTGTTTATTTTAGTTCTTAAAAGGACATACAGAATGCCAAAGAGGTGATTGAAAACCATTATTAATATTATTCTCTAGTTATTTTTCTTGTGATTATGTACCATCCAGTCATGTACTACTCATAGCTGATCAACCAGGGAATTTCAGAAGCAGTATAATTTCACAGAAAGAGATTTTCCATCTTTCTCCTGTAGAGTAGCTGGTAAATTCGAACTGCCTGCCTCCAGATTGACAACACAACCCTTTACCACTGAGCCACCAGAGCTCCTCCCTCCATATTAAATAAATGAGTGCTTTGCTGCTGTTGTTAGATACTGTGAAGTCTACTATGATTCATAGAAATCTTACATTACAAGAGACTCAGGTGCTGCTGAATTTGTCACGATCTCCACTGTGCCCAAGGTTATTGTCAACAGCGAATGTTAAAATATTTCAAAGATACCATGCCTATCACAATCTTCAAGAAAGATTAAAATAACCAAGTAACCAGTTGCTTTGGGTCAAAGCCTGTAGCAAATGGTATGCCCGCATCTAAGCATATAATTTTATAGTAGTTAGTGCTATTGGCATTAAAGGAGCATCTTTGTGTCGTTATGTTATGGATCATTTGTTGAAGATTCTGAACCAGGATTCTTTCCACCATCCCCACTTGAGTCAGTTTCTTTGTATCTTGCATATAAACCCAAGTAAATTCTAGTGTACTAGATAGGCCAGTCTGCAAATGAATGGCAGTTAAAAAAAACAAAACACCCCAGAACCAAAAACCTGCTACAATACCAAGTTGAATTTCCTTAGCATTTTTTTTAATACCAAAAGGAACCAATTCATGATCCATCCTGCATTTCTCAAATACATCTTTCCTTTCCTTCAGCTCTCTGGCTCTGGAACATTCAGTTACCAAAATCTTCAAGCTCCATCCATCTCTCCTGTGGCTGAGTGGACTTCTCTGTGTCCCTTGGTAACTCTTCTTCCTCCCCTTATTTGTACTTATTTGTATCACTTTCCCCTGGCTTAGTTACAAGTCCTGATATTCTATAAAAAGGAAATTTCAAGACGTTATCTAGCAAGGAAGCCTTCTTTTATTTTCCCTTTTATTCAAATATATTTTAACAAGCCTTATGACATAGTGTTAGAAAATGGTTGAACATACCATAGGAATCAGGGGGGAAACTTAGCTGTGCCTGAGAAGGCAAAATCATTTTCACTGAAGAGGAAAGTATACGCATAAGCTGAGAACACCCACACATTAAAACCCCTGTGTTTCTGAGGTAAGGAAAGGTTTCCACTAAAAGCTCTAGAAAGTCTATTATTTTTGTATTAGTTTATTCAGTTACTTACCCAGGAACCCCAAGTTCCAGCACTGTCAGCAACACTATCAGTTGTCCTATTTTCTGCAGCTGAAACAATGGAAAAAAGCTCTTTACATCCAGAAAATACACTGATTGAAATATCATCTCTGCGAAGTCTGCTCTAAAGTCTCTAATTGATATTGTCTGAGGAAGTGTGAGAGTCTGTCATGAAAAACCATTTTAAGGGCTGCCTTGTTTTCTCCTTTGCTTTGCTTAACTTGGCAGAGTGTTAACTTCTCCCTTAGAAACCTCCTATTTTGATTTATGAATGTTTTCAAATTTTTAAGATTCTCCAAACCGTTGTTTCACCTGTAAGTAGAGAGATAGCTTGTTTGGCTAACTGCCTTGCGTGAGTCTGTGCCAGGCAATGAATAATGCCATGTTCAATATTCTAAATTTGTGTTCCAAATTCTGAATTTCCAATGAGCTGCATGGAACTCTACTGATAAGTGACTGATTTTTCACTGCAAGGATTGTCTTATTTTAAACTTCAAATTTAGTCACCTTCCCTTATGCAAGGCAATTCTGAACGAGTTTTAGAGACCATTCATGCTTTTCTAAACCTAGAAGTGTGCTAACTAGGGACGGCATCTTATCTACCAGGACTACGGGTCTTAACAGCAGTGTGCAGGGAACGTGCTTCCTTTTGAAATGGTGCTGGCCAACCTTTAATAGAAACCTCAGATACGAAATAGTACTGAGGTTGTTCGTATTCACCTCAAAGGATTTCTACAAGTCTAAAAATACAACATACTGCGTGGAACTGTAGCTGAGGAAACAGTAACACATCATCTATGAGTGACCAGCCGTTTCTACAGTGGTAGCCTGATCTGAAATTCTAGAATTTGGACGAACTTAAAAATATTATTTATTCGCTCTGTTTTTCTCAGCACTTTCCCCTCTAGGATATAGAAGTACCAGGAGAATGTGAGAAAGCTCTGCTCAGTCTTTCAAACATAAGGGGAAGGAGAGTTTGCCAACAGCTGCCTCCCCGAGAATGTCTGTGAATATTCCAAACCAATTTTGTGAACTTGAGCTTCATTACTTTTTCCATTCTCTTTTTGTTTCCAAGATGCATGTCAGCCAAGACTGTACCTAAGTGGACCTGAGCATGCATAGATTATCGAGCTCGTTTCGATGATGTAGGTGACTTGAGGACGAATGCTTGGATAATTCACACAGCTGTTTAGACTGACCTGAATTGACTGGATAAATAGGAACGCCTCCATTTCATTTCAGCCTTGTAAAGCTGTCAAGACTTTAAAAGCCAATGGTCAGGCATTTGTGTGTTGTCCTTTTTTTAGGTATACCCTTAATACATCATTAAAATGTACTTAATAATAAAACAAGTAGTTTCATATACTACTGATTTTGGCTTAGAGATAAAAAAAAAAAAAGATGGGTTTGTGTTGGAATCAGGAATCCCTGCTATTTGGAAGGGAACTCTGGAGACATAGTCCACAGGGAGTAGTACTGCTAACCCAAAGTCTACTCCTTTCTGGCAGTTCGAATCCACCCACAGCTCAGGGGGAGAAACATAAGCAATCTCCTTCTGAGTGATTTACAGCCTCAGAATTGCATCTATGGGTCAGTTCTGACTGATGGCAATGAGATAATAGTTTTGCTGAAAAATGAAAAGTCATATGTTGGTACTTAATTTCTTTCCTAGTAAGAAAACTCCTATTTCTTTGTGGCCAAAACTACAATTGATAGTGTAAGGTTTCTTCCTAGTCTGCAGCAACAATGTTCTAAAATCAACCACCACAATGATGGGGTCAGTCCCATTCATGGAAGTCCTCCTCCTCTGTCAGACTTCCAAGGCTTCAAAACTTTACGGGAGGAGGCTGCTTTATCTTCTTCCCTCCCAAGGAGCAGCTGGTGGATTTGAACCACTGGCTTTTTGGTTGCTGTTGTGTACTGTAGAATTGGAACTGACCCATAGCTGACCTTCTGGTGGGTTTGCAGAGGCAGGTAATCACATGGGAAGAGATTGCCCATAATTCTCCTGAAGAGCATCTGGTAGCCTTGAACCCTGTGCCTTTGGGATTGCAACACAGTTTCTTTCACTAGGTCAACAGGGCTCTATGATAACACACAAATGGGTGATATTGGCTCACTATCAGTGACGTAGAAGGTCCTGGTACTGTAGTCCATAGGGAGCTGCTTTACTACCCCAAAGGCAGTACATTTCTCTTTGGTTTGAGTCCATCAGTGGCTCAATGGAAGAAAGATGAGTAATCACCTCCTGTGAGATGTACAGCCTCTTGAACACCATGGAGGGTCAGCTGTGAGTCAGTTCTGACTCTATGACAGTGAGACGGAGGATTGCTTTTATATTAAAGTTTGTTTGGGGTTTAATTTTTTTTTTTTTGAGAGAAATAAGACAAATGTGGTGATGAGCTTGTCAACAACCTATCGAGTAGGAGAAAAAAACCTCTTTTTACCCATCTAATCACGCTCACTGGAATTAGAATAAGAAGCTCTGGTGGCATAATGTATCTCGTGTTTCTAAGCAGGAGCTAAGTGGTTTGAATCCAGCCACTCTATGGGAGAATGATGAGGTCTTCTGGACCTTCGTGACAGCCAAGGATTTGCTTTAGAATGAGAATGAAGAAGTATATTCACAATGGTGTACATTGTAGGCGAATAGACAAGCTTTTTCCGTAGACAGTTGGGTTAAGTGTGCTTAGCATTGATTCTTCTGGGTAAGGACACACAGGAAGGAAAATGGAGACAGGAGACCATTTCTTCTGATATAGAATGTGGAGAACTGGGAGGAAACTGAAGGAAATATATGCAGAACTTGCCATGAACTTGTTGAATGGGACCCAGAATGGCCACCATTTTATTTTTGTTACTCCTCATTTTCTGTTATCATCAAACATAGTCCCATAGAAGATATTTTCTTAAAAAAAAAACAAACCCCAAACCAAAAACTAGCATTAATATCTCTTTTGCCTCCAACTCCAACAATGATTCCTGGAAGGAAATTATGTAGTTTGTTGAAGATATGTAGGCAAGTCTTTGAGTAATAGAGTAGAAGGGGTGGTGGTGGGGACTGGACGTCTTTGGAAAGAGTTTGATTTTCTCTCGGTAGGAGGTGGTGTGACAAGCGCCTTAGATGGAGATTGGATGTGAGGTAGAATCAACGGTGGAATGAATTAACCTCTGACAGCTCTCCTGGAATGGAAGTAACTGAGACAACATTGGCAAGCCCTTGACTGTGTGCAGTGGACGTAGACATATGAAGACTGCACCATCTGGTCCTGTATAAATTCGGCATGTTTTGTATTGTGCAAAATAGAGCAGTGAAGAATACCCCTATGGCTGTGAATTAACTTCTCAACCCAGAGAGTGGGAGCTTGAAGCAAATACAGTTTTATTTAGAGATTTGTTTTAAATGTGATACTACTTAAATCTTGTTGTAATAGTTTTAAATTTAAATACGTTCTAAAGATAAGCTTGATAGAGCACCGAGTCCATTGTGTGTCTTATGACAGGCTTTCATTTATTCATTCAACAAGTGTTTATTGAACACCTACTCTGTGCAAGATCCTATGTTCAATATTGAGCATCATTAAGGAGTGAACAACATAAAATGTGGCCTTATAGACATGGAACTAATAGAGAAAGAATGAGTCACAGCAAATGACTAGATAAGCAATTGATTTTTATTTACTTTTTTTTTTAAAGTTATGTGGGAGACTAAGCCTTAGGGCAAAGTTGAGTCATAGATGATGTCAAAGCCTCGGAAACTGCAGGGAGCAGTAGTCAGAGGTCTGTAAGTCTGGATCATATACCTGCTGCGATTCTTACCTTGGAGTTTTAGCTACAGGAAGTGAGATGTTCCCCGGCACTCTTGAACTCTCCTCAGTCCCCTCACACACCACAGCACTTTTTTTCCCAAAGTCAGAAATTCTGAAACATCACACTAAATAGTCTCTTCCTTAATAAAACATCACACAAGTTAACACAAAACCAGAGGGAGGCAGCGAGAAGAAGAAGGAAAAATAGGGGAGTGGTCATATACATGTATACATCATATTTAAGGTGATAAATTAGACAAAGTTATACAAGGACATTTTCCCCTGGTGTCCTAGAGATCAGAAGTGAAAGCTACTCAGTGTGAAAAGGTCAAATGTCCTGTACATTCAGACATGCAATAATGATATGACATTATTGAATTGAATAGGGTAAAAGTAAATTTATTGTTATTGGAAATCTGATTAAGTAATAAAGAGGACACATTCAAAAAGAAGGTGATTGCTATGGGGAGCTCTGCCTTTAAAAATGAACACGGGATTTAAAAAAAAAAATGCAGACAGTAGAGTGACAGACACCTAGAAGGAAACCAACAAAGTGCGACAAACTCAAAATGTTACCTTTGAGAATAAAGCTCTGAAATGCTGAAATTTGTGAAAACTATTAAGGATAACAAAAAAGGGGGTAATTTTAAAAAGTTAAAGAATAAGTTCATAACTGACCTCTCTGCATAAGGATAGCCCAGATTCACTGATACTCCTTATTCTGGTTTTAAAACACTAGTAAATTCTTTCCACTGTGCAAGGCAAAACCTACCACTGGATCTGATGAAACTCAAGATTGAATTATGTTTCCTATAAGCTTATCCCATTTTTAGGTGTTAAAGTTCTTCAATATTATGCAAACTTATAAAGTATATTGGGAAAAGAAAATTTCTTTTAAAATAAGACTAAATGTGTCAGAGGTCTATAAGAAAATAATAATTAAAGAACACATTTCACACTATAAGGGGCAAAACAACCAAAAGATAATGAGGTTGGGGAAGGAGATAAATGTCTAGCTCTTTGCCCTTGCACTGTTTTGCTAGGGTTTTGTTTGTTTTGGAGGATCTGGTGGTAGAGTCCATAGACAGCAACTAGCCCAAAGGCAGCAACTTTCTGACTGTTCAAATCTGACAGTGGCCCCAGTAGAAAGATAGTCTCCTCCTGTGTGATTTACAGCCTCCAAAAACCCACTAGAGGGCAAGTTATGAGTCAGTTCTCCTTCAGGCGCAATGAATTATTGCTGTTGATTTTTATACAATTTGAGGTTGTTGTTGTTTGATGCCGTCGAGTTGTAGACGGCTCATAGCGACCCTATGAATGAACAGCCTGAGCACTGTTCGTACACAGAGTTTCTGGAGGTAAGCCATTTCGGAAGAGGATGCCGCTCCTGCTTCCAGGCTTGATTTAGTCGGGAAGATCCAGCCAACACTGTCCACCATGGGTACCCATTACTACGATTGGTGCATCACTGTCACAGGCTTCAGCATCACAGCAACCACACGTTACCTCTGCACAGCAACACACAAATCAGTGCTATACTACCTAGAAGAATGTTTGACAGGAACACAATTTGAACCTGGCCGAGGGCCACAGATGAAAATCACCCACCTTTGGCTTGGTAACATAGCTTCCTTTCCACTAGGCCAAAGTAGCGCTCTCTTGGTCGTCATCATTGTTATTGTCGTTTGATGCCATCGAGTCGTAGACGGCTCATAGCAACCCTATGAATGAACAGCCTGAGCACTGTTCATACACAGAGTTTCTGGAGGCAAGCCATTTCAGAAGTGGATGCCGCTCTTGCTTCCAGGCTTGATTTAGTTGGGAAGCTCCAGCCTTTGGGCATAAGGCTGCTTCCTGGTTCAAACCCTAGGCCCAGACTGGCTAGCCTCACTCCAGGGACAGAGCAAACCTGCCCGTCAGACACATTCCTGGAAAAGGAGTCGACTCCAAAAGCTTGCCACGATTCCTGCACTCCCACCACCATGCTCCTTCCTTCTGGCAAGGAGAACTTCCCAAGAGCCTGGGAGGAGCCAGCCAAAATAGGAACAACATGGCCGCTTCTTTCCCAGCTGCCTTGGGGCTTAAGGCCACAATTTGAGGATCCAAAATATATAACCTATATTTTATTTTCATTTGAGTGTGATTTAAGTGAATAAAAAAGGAAGTTGATTTTCCATGTAGCCACTCAAATACATCCTATTTTACAACATTAATGACAGTCTGTACAATGTGATTGCATTCTTCTCACTTCCTCCAGGTAATTCTCATTTCCATTAATTCTTCTTCCAATCTACCCCTTCCGGCCTTCTGGGCTTTATCCTTGGGCATATACACTGCTCTTTTTATGTGATTATCTCCCTGCAGTTAATGTTCACTTTATAAACTTGTCTATTGCTTGGCTAGAAAGTGAACTGCAGGTGTGAGTTTTTTCCATGATTGACACCTGACAAAGGGACATTGTCTTAGAGGTTCCACCAGCCTTTATTGGACAAGTTAGCTTGTGTGTTCTTATGTTTTTGAGCCGTGTTCCACATTTCTCCCCCTCACCTCATCAGTATCTTCTACTGTGATTTCTTTCAGAGTGGTCAGCAGTGGTAGCCAGGTACCATCTAATTCTTTTTGTTTTAGGCATGTGGAAATTGAGAGTTCATGGGGTTTCTTGGTTTTTTGGATTAATTGTTTAAATATATCTTTACTATTCTACTCTCTAATTTATACCAGAAAGGGAGAGATAATTAAATAATTATATAATAATTATATAAATAATTCCATTATATAGTAATTAAATAAATAATTGCATTTTAGATTATTATTTGCTAGCTTTTAAGTGCCTTGTATATTAGAGGTATTGTTGTTGTTAAGTTCTGTCGAGTCGCAGATGACTCATACCTACCCTATGAACCAACGACCTGAACACTTGTATAACTTCCATCCTTCTTGCAGGTTCATAGGATTTCCAGAGGTAAGCTCTTTTGGAAGTGGATGCCACTCCTGCTTCCAAGCTTGTTGTAATCTGGGAGCTCCACCAAACACTGTCCACCATGGGAAACCATTATCACATTTGACACATCAGTGTCACAGTGTTCAGCATCATAGCAACCATGAGTTACCTCTGTACAGCAAGTGGACAGTCCAAAGCTAGATAACCTAGAAGAATGCTTCACCAAAAATAACTAAGAACAGGCCTGATGGCCATGGATTAAAATCACCCAATTTTGGTTTGATAGCATGACTTTCTGTCCACTAGGCCAACTAATCTCTCACATATGAAAAAAGAAATATAGAATCCCAAATATAAGAGTGATACTCAAAGAACGTATCCTAATACTATATCAAAGGAATAATGAAATAATATACACTTAAATTACTTAAATGTACAAATAACAACACACACACACACACATACATACACACAACCTACCAACAATTTTGCTGTCACAACAGTTAAAGACACTTTTATTGTATAGGTCAAGGGCTCTGGTTACATAGTGTGTGTAGTGTGTCATGTTGCCAACCAAAATGTTAGGCACCTCCAAAGGATTGAATTTTCCAGAAGCTTTGAGGGAGAAAAATGGGCATTTTCCTCTCCTTTAGACTCAGAGCCTAAGAAAACAAGTGGAGAGTCACTATGAGTCAGAAACAACTTGAGAACAGTGATTTTTGAGGATCTATTTATTTATTATTGTCTACTTACAGGAAAATAATGAGTAAAGAATAGCTCTTCTGTGCAAGACAGTTTGTATTATGTTAACTGAAGAAACAGAAGGAAGAGCTACTGAACTGGTTTGATTTCATTTACTCTGTCAAGAACAGATCTCTTTACACTAGAAATTACCTATTTAAAAAGGGATTAACAGATAAAAAAGTGTCAAGTTGTTGTGAAAGTTCAATTCCTTGATTTAAGTGAATTCATTTTAAGAGAATCAAGGGAGGTCAGAGTTGAACTCTAAATAACCGTAAAAATTGGAAATAAGGATAGAAGATGATTCCAAGTTTCTAAAATGGGAAGAATTTGGGTCCACATGTTAAAGACCACTATGCTTGTTTTACTAGTGGTGCAATGAATCCATTCTTGGATTACTATACCAAAATGTTGGTGGTTCAAATCCATCAGTTATATGTAGGGGGAAAAGTTGTGGCTTTCTACTTCTGTCGAATTTATAGGCTTAGGAAGCCTGTGGAGAAGTTCTACTCTGTCCTGTAGGTTTATTGTGAGTTGAAGTCAAATCTATGGCCGTGAATTCTTTGCTTATGTTTTATTCAATGCCTAGAGAAACTCTGAAATAGATTATTAAAAATGTATTACTTATGAGCATTTAAGAATGAAATTGGTGATATTTTAGAAATTACAATAAAACAACCCTGTTTCTTGTTGCTCTTGTTATTTTATAATATGAGAGCATCAGAAATGATCAGGGAAGTTATTTTAATATAGAGCTTTAGCATATCTCTTATGATATTATGGTGAACAAGATGGGGATATATGATAATGTGTTAGAAGAAGCTGACATTGATTGAAGAGCTGGCTATATTCATAGCAGAGTAACCAGAAGATGATTGCTAGTCTGAAGTGGGACCTACAACAGTGCAACTGGGCTTTTTCTTTGTCTCACACCACATGACTTCTTTATCAAAGAGTGCAGATCAAGGTGACAATAGATTTTAAGAAAGGTTTAATCAAAGAAAGATAGAATCAGAATAAAGGAGAATATGATTAAGTAGAATAATAGACTGAATAGACTGAAATCTAAACTCAAGATTGGATTTAATTGAATACAACTTATGCAGTTAAGAAGAGGTGATTTTGAAACTACTTTATGCATGTCGGTTCACTAAGAAGTCTAGTAGCAAGTGTAGAAGCGCCATCAAGGGCTGCTAATACTGACAGTACACAATTGGCAGCACCAGCCTTAGAAGTTAACTCTGGTGGCCTTATGGGTAAAGGGTTGTTGTTCACCTTAGGACATGTGGTTCAAATTCACTACCTGCTCTTCTGGAGAAAGATAAGCAATCTTTTACCATAGGATTTAAAACGTCTAACCTCCCCCCGCCCCTCCGAGGGTGAGCTATGTGTTCTGACTCAGTGACAATGAGTTAGAGTTAACCTTAAGAAATATTGATGCTAAAAATTATCTGTTTCATCAGTTTCGGTGCAAGATTGAGTTTGACCAATAAAATAATCTCAATCAGTCAATTCTGGAGCATCATTCACAACATGGCAAATAGTCTCAGGTAAATCGAAACAATCTATGGTTATTTATATACTACAAACACCTTTAGGTTGTAATTTTGAGCAATCTCTTCATATAATGGGCCTCTTGGGAAAAATATAAAGAAGAAACAGAGTGAAAGCTAGCCAGTATATGGATATCTGTGGGGTGGCTAGAGTGATCAGATATGATCTTGATCAAAATATAGAGAAACAACTTGGGCTCCTTCTTCATCAGTTGATTCAGTGGAGGCAAGAGGGAAAATTTGGGGTTCATAAGAGATCATATAAAGAAAATGAAGTGGTACAACATAGGAAGTCCCTAGATTATCGAGGTGATCTATTCCTATCAATGTCATTGAGTCTTGAAGTGTACTTTGTAGGTAAATCAGAAAAAGTGCATACAATTCTTACTTAACCTAACTTCCGCTATTTACTGACTCCGAAGAACCTAAATGGAGGTCAGCTATGCGGCAGTTCCAACTTGACAGCAATGAGTTTGAGTTTTTAAAGTTTTAGTGTGAGAAAGCCTTTCAAATTATTTAAGAACTACATAGGTGACTGAGATGAGGAGCTTTGTTGTGCTGGTTCAATCACTTCAAGGACAAATTTACATAACATTAAGAGTCAAATAGACTCTGATTATCTGTGAGGAGCTAAGCTGGTGTAGATAATAGGGTGTTGTGCTGCAAATTAAAACCCTGTGCAACTCCAGCAATTTGCATCCCCCAACCTCAGGAGTAAGATGGGTAGTCTTGTTCACTTATGATTTATAGTTTCAGAAATCCAATAGGAGGTCATTATGAATGAGAACCAGCTGGACAACAGTGAATTTGAGGGGTTTTTTTTAGTTTGAGAGTTGTCTATAAATTGAAAATTTGTAACCCAGGGATAACCTGACTCTATAGTGTTCTTTTATATAGATTAGTGATGGATTATGATAGATGGAGAAAAAAAATGAAGTTGTCAACAATTTCCTTTTACTTGGGTCCACAGTCACATGATAACAATAACAAGTAAATCAAAAGTGTTACATTAGGAAAACCACTGTCAAGGACTTCTCCAAAGTGCCAAGGAGCAAGCATATCAGTTTAAAAAGTAGAATGTGTCTGATGCACTCTCTATGGTCTTTTCAATTACCTCCTATGCTTCTGAAAGCTGAATAAAGATGGAAGCAGAATAATTGCTGCCTTTGAATTATGGTGTTGAAGAGTACTGAATATCCCATGAGATACCAAAAGAACAAATGTCTTCCCTAGAAGAGTGCAATCCTTACCAGCACCAGCAAACAAACCTCTGTAGAATCTGGCTGCTAGCTTGCCTCCAGAAACTCTATGAACTTGGAGAAACAAGGAAAGTTATACAAGTGTTCAGGTCTTTTGTTCATAGGGTCACTATGAGTCATGTACGACTTGCCAGCACTTAACTACAACAACAGAAGAGTGCAATCAGGGTGCTCTTTATAGACAAGGATTGTGGAATTTTGTCTCCCATACTTTGGGCATGTGGTCAGGAGGAGCCAGCGAGTCTTTATTAAAATATATGGAGGGTCAGAAAAAAGAGAGAAAATAGAGAGAAAACCCTCAGCAAGATGTATTGACACTATGACAGTAACAGTGGGCACCAGCAAATCAGAGATAGTGAGGATGGTATTGGATAGGGCAAGGTTCAGATTTGTTGTTCATTCGGCTGTTCTGAGTCCTAATTGACCACATGGCATCTAACAACAACAACAACAATGCTAAACTTAGACTTCCTTATGATGCTTCGCTAGATTCATTCCGCTTTCATTTACCAGCATCACATTGATTTCCACGTAAGAATTTCCTCTCACCTACTACATAGTCTGAGTGGGACTATACACCAAAATGGCACGTCCTTTCCAAACTAGGTGGGCATGCTCAGTCAAATAGGCTCTCTCTGAATTTTGAGCTTTCAGCGAGGTGGGATGCAAGAGGAATAAAAAAACTAAATCATATCTTTTCATTGCTTGTCTCTTAAAATTTCCATTAAGTTTTGTTCTTTCAGTTGTCTAAACTTCCAAAGAAGTTATTTTCTTATAGAAAATAAGAATTCAGCTGAAAGACCCTGTAGTATAACATGTTAGGAGCATCCTGGAGTAATTGTGTATTGAAAGAGACCTCAAACTACTTTCTCAAAAAAGTTCTTACTTTTCCAATTGATTCCCTAGAAGCTCACATCTAGACTTCATTCTTGTTGAAATCATTGTGATTTGCAAAGCTATACATCACCATCAATTATATTATGTGACATGAATGACTTATTTCTGTAAAGTGTCATTGTTGGTGAATGCATTATATTTTCTTATAAACGAAATCAAACCTAAAGTTCTTCTTACAATAAAGTCATTGGCACTTTATTGCAAATAGACTTTCTTAAGTGAGAGAGAAACGTCGGAGGTAACTGGTGGTTAATGGAATTATTCAGTCTAGTGATGGAGTCGTCATGCAAGGGAATCTCTAGCACGTGTCACCATGAAGTGATTACTCTCAAGAGAGCACAGTTAAGCCATCCGTTCTTATTAAGAGGCCAGTTGAGAGATGAGTAACATTACTTTTGGAATCTCATTTCCATCCTGGTATAAACACTTCCAACCTAAGCTCAAAGTTATATAACTAGACCATAGTACTCAAACATGTAGCAGAACCACCTCTACTGACATTCTGCCTTTCATGAAGAACAAGAAGAAGAAAGGAAAGCTTCATTTGCCATGGAAATATTGCTGAGGATCTCTACAAGGTAGGAAGTGGCACTGCTAACGGAAGGGTGGCGTCTCTCTGGAAGCTCAAATCCGCCTGTTCCGTGGGAGAAAGATGAACAATTTCCTTTCATACAATTTGTAGCCTTTGAAAACCTGCTGGAGAGTCAACTGTTATTTCAGATGACATGATGACATACAGCATTAAAGTGAAAACAGGCAGTCTCTCATGAAACTCATGTTGTAGTGAGAAAGACAACTTTATTTAAGTAGTCACAAAAAAAGTAGATTTACGACTGTTGTTATGTGCTGTCAAGTCACTTGCGACTCAGCGACCCGATACACAAAAACTCAGAATTCTGCTCTAAGTGAATTTCACGGTCTCTGACACACCTATCTCCATTACCTTAGTCACTATATCAATCCATCTCATGCAATATCTTCCTCCCCTGCACTTTCCCTCCACCCTTTGAAGCATAATATCCTTCTCCAAGGACCAAGTCTCTCTCCAGGCAACATGCCCAATGTATATGAGATGGAGCTTCAAACTCCTTGCCTCCAAGGAGCAAGTTGGTTTGAGCCTCTTTAAGACAGACCTGTTTGTTCTCTTAGCCAGCCAATAGTATGTTTAATACTCTTTTCTAGCACCACAGTTCAAAAGTATTGATTCTTCTTCTGTCATTCTTATTCATTGTTCAGCCTTTATGCTACAAATTATCAATTGATAGAAACAAAAGGTAAGTGAAGATGGGCAATCCCTCATGGGATTTATAACTTCTGAAAACCTGTTGGAGGGCCAGTTATGAGTTGTTTCTGACTTGGTGTCACATAACCAGCACTGTGAGTAATTTGACTAGTATTTCCCTCCCAATTTATTAGGAGTTGATTCCGGTGATTGTATTCCCATAGTCAGAAGGATGAGATAAGGAAGGAAGGCATAGGGTCAAGTAGGCATAGGGGAAGAGCAGGGACCACTATCTACCCATTTACTTCATACTTGGATATCATTTTTGTTTCCTTCCTTTACTCAGAACCTATATCCAATTTGGGTTCCTATATCCAATAGGCTATATTCGCTTGAAAAACCTGCTAGACACAGAAAGAGGCTTATCTTTGTTCCTTTTTGAAAAACAGGATCATTTATCTTATTTCTCAAAGAACATTCACTTCCAAGTTTAAATTTATATCTTTTTTTTCCCCCTGAGTTGATATGTTTTGCAAATGTTAGTTGCTATGGCAATAAATTGATTCCCTTCGAAAGCTATGAAGAGAAGATTGGCTATTTTTGTTGTTGTTATGAATACCATAATAGGTAAAATATCAGCAATAACCAAGGAAATTCCTGAGACAGGGAAAAATGGTCGAGGAGTGTGGCAAAATATTATATACCTTCTGATTCATTAAACATCATCAGAGTTAATTTCTAGTGAATAATTGAGAGATATTTATTCTTTTTATATGAAAATCCAGAAGAATATTTTTAATTGTGATAACATTTCTCTGTTTCCCCCCCCCCCACACACACACACCTAATTTCATTCCTTTATTTTTAAAATAAATACTTAGTAGGGGGAAGGTATGTAAGAGTCAGTGAGACTGGCTCAGGACAGGTCAGGCTTCAGAGCTGTTGTACATAGGGGCACTATGAGCTGCAGGCGACTCAACGGCACATAATAATAAGAGCATGAGCTCAGGTTGACTCTAGGGATTGTTATTGTTGCTTCTGTCTAGTACAACTCACAGTGACCCTAAGAACAACAGATCAGAACTTTGTCCTATTCCGTGCCGTACTCAACTCTGACATACTTGAGTCCATTGTTGAAGTTAAGGTTTTTTCTCCTTAACTAACTTTGCACCCTTCCAGTGATGATTTCCTTTTTCAAGAAATAGCCTCTCCTAACAACATGACCAAAGCATGTTAGACAAAGCTTAATCACCCCTTACTTCCAAGGAGCACTTTAGCTGTAACTTCTCCAAGAGCTGTTTGTTCTTTTGAAAGTGAATCTAATATTCAGTACCCTTCTCCAACACCACCATTCAAAAGCATCAATTCTTTTGTTATCATTATTAGTTGGTCAGCTCTCAGATGCACAGGAGGTAATTGGAAAGACCATGGCCTGAATCAGGTGCACCTTAGTGTTAAAATTGAAATCATAATGTTATCTGTCAGATATTCTTCTAACAGTGAACATCTAAATTATGACAGACTAGGAAGAAGGGTTGGCCATCCACTTCTGAAATAAAAGTGGCCTTTGAAAACCCTATGTATGGCAGAGCATGCTTAGAGTAGACTAACAGACACGGCAAGGGTAGTCGAGCCCTTAAATTTGGAAACACAAAGGAGCAGAAATTGTGGTAAGAAGAAATTAACAATTGATATGTGGAATGTGACAAGCATGAATGTAGGAACACTGGACATTATAAAGAAAGAAATGGAACGCATAAATATTGACATATTGAGTACTAGTGAAATAAGATGGATTGGCAAGCTCATATGAACTATTATGCTGGAGGTGAAAAGGTGAGGAAAAATGGGGTTGCTTTCATAGTTAAAAAGGCCATTTCTAGTTCCATCTTGAAATACAGTGTTGTCAGTGACAGGATATACCCAAACTCATACAAGGAAGACCTGTTAATACTACTATCATTCATATTTATGCACCTATAACCAGAGCCAAAGAGGAGTAAATAGATGATTTCTATAAAATGTTGCAATCAGAAATCGATTGAACATGTAACCAACATGCTTTAATAAAAACGGTTGACTGGAATGCAAAAGTTGGGAATCAGGAAGAAGGACCAGTAGTCAGAAAATACACACTTGGTGACAGATATGGGGCTGGGGATAGAATGATAGAATTTTGTACAATTACTTATTCATATAAAATACCATTTATAAGAAACATAAATGCAGGCAGTACACTTGGATTTCACCTGATGGGATGCACAGGAATCAGAACGATTACATCTGTAGAAGGAACCATTAGAGAAGTTCAACATCAGCAGTACAAACCAGGCCAGGTGCTGATTGTGAAAAAGACCATCAACTGCCCATATGCAATTTCAAATTAAAACTAAAGAAGGTTTAAATCATACCCACAAGAATAAAAATTTGACCCTGAGTTTATCTCCCATGAATTTTTTTTCAAGTTTTACTTTATTTATTATTCAGTGTAAATTCCAACATGATACACTGATGTGGTTTCGTGCATTTAGGGAAGAAACATATCTTTGTTAAGTGAGAAATTGTGCGGATGGCTTCTGGAAGACCTTCATTCTAAGTGGCTTTTAAAAAAATTTCATTTAGAAGTCAGGGCCTTCTTTCTTCAGTTTGCTATAATCCACATTCACTGAGTAAAACTTGTATTGATCATTGGGGCCTAGTTTGTTCCATGGTTCTGGGTTATTCTTTCTGTCCCAACAGACATCTGGATTAAATAAAGCCAGACGCATGACATACAAGGCTGCTCCAGTACCTCCAGCTCCAATGAATACAAAGAGAGGTATCAAGCTTGGGTGCTTCTTGGCTTGACTGAAGATCTGGCGGAGCATATTTGCGGCAGAGCCCTCCCGTGCAGAAGGAGAGGATATGTAAAATTAACAGGCCTCCTTGGAAAGAGAACTCTCTGCCCCAAGGTGCGGGCGTACCTCCCATGAATTTAAAAACCAACTCAAGAATAGTTTTGAGGCCTTGAATGCTAGTGAACGAAGACCAGATAAGCTGTGGGAAGATATAAAAAATATATTCATGAAGAATGCAAAAAGTCATTACTAAGAAGGAAGAAGAAGAAAAGACCAAAATGGATGTTAGAAGAGACTCTGAATACTGCACTAGAGCACTGGGTAAGGGTGATGGGCATTGGTGAATTAGTGAGAATGGCTCAGGATAGGGAACGGTTCAGAGCTGCTGTACATAGTGTCACTCTACGTCGCAGGCACATAACAACAATAACATATTATGGCAGGTTTGGAAGCAGGAGTGGCATCCACTTCCTAAACAACACGCCTCCAGAAGTTGTATGAACTTTGGTAAATGTTGATAGTTGTAGAGGGGCTTCAGGCCTTTTGTTCATGGGGTCGTTATGAGTCATGCTCAAGTTGAAGGCAATCTATAATAACAACAACAATGTAAAATACTTCAAACTCTTTGCCACCCAGTTGGAACCAACTCATACCTCACACTTAAATGGGTTTTAGGAACTGTAAATCACATAGAAGAATGCCTATCTTTCTCTCAAAGAGCAGCTGATGGATTTGAACTTCCAGCCTGTGGGGTTGGCAGCTCAACTCACTACCTTGCAAAAGGTAAATATATTATTCAGTGATTATAATATAATGGTAAAAATACTGCCACTATTTGTGCACAATACAAAGCTGAGAGAGTAAATTTCATAATCTGAGAAGAGTTTATGCTAATAAATTCCCAGTCAATAATCGTCTACCTTTGCTAAGATCTAGCCTGTCTCTGAAGCCAGACAGAATGCTTGTATAAGAATGTAACACTAACAGCTAATCATTGTCTAACTGTAGGTAAGCCACTTTGTCTCTCCTGAATGTCATTTTCTCCTTTTGCAAAATAAAGATAAAAACCAATGCCTACCACATGGGGTTGCTATGAGGATTAAACAAATTACTATTTGTTAATATTTACCTAGAAGCTAGGAAGTGGTGGGTGTGTGTCTCTGAGTGTGTACACACAATCACCTTATTTTACTTTAGATTTCTTCAGCATTTTTAATAAGAATATTCACTGTTTTCAAACTTCAATCCTTTCTAATTTCATGATCTAAGGAATTAACTAATAAACCATTGGCTGTATAAAAAGCAGATGGCATGAAAAAGAAAGAGAAAGAAGAGGCATGAATAATCATGAAATTGGAAAATAGATCCTGGATAATTGAAAGATGATGAAGGACAATGAACTATGAAGTCAATAATTCTTTCCTCATTTATGAAGAGAAAAGTGAATGTTTAGAAGACTGAAGCAAATTGGTCCCGATGAGGGCATGGAGCCTGGAGTGAGGTTGCAGATGTGAGGTTTAACACTGGATTTTTTTTTTTCAATAAATGGCTACTCGAAAGTCAACAATATTTTAAATTCACTGAGTTTGAGCATCTTCATATATAAAATGGGCATATAAATGGGTTAATTCACACCAAAAACTTAAAATAACAGCATTTTCTAGATGTTTAAGAAATTGTATCTATACTTTTGTTACTGTGAGCTTGTAAGCCAAGTGTATTTATTAATGAGATAAAATTCTAAAAAAGATAATAAAACCAAATTCACTAAAACAAGATAGAATTGTCCAATATGCTATCCTTAGCTATAAATATTACAGAACTAGACTCTCATTTCTTTCTCCAAAAAGCTGATGGTAGGTGCAAACTACTGACATTTTGGGGGCCAATTTAGTGTTTTAAACACTATGCCATCAGAGCTCTTTCTACTGGAGTAAAGTTATTTAAAAATATATTTATTGGATATATATCATCTTTAATTCAGTTTATATAAATAGTACTCTAAGAAAACTACCAAAAATATCCTAATGTAAAGGGCATTCATGTTTTTTAACTTTTGAGCTAGAGAAATCTATATTAGACATAATCTGACTGATATTTAAACTTGTGAAATGAGCAGATGATTCTGCTCCTTAGTAAAAGATACTTGCCATAATTTCAGTAAATAAACCAGTATAAAATAAGAAAAAATTTCACTAAGAAGGGATTGGATTGAATAATAAATCTTATTTAAATCATATTTTATTGAACATGACTTGCCACTCATTTGTTAATATAAGAGTTGAACTAACACAATTGTCTGGTAGATATGTTTATAGAGCAAGTTACAATGAGCTTTCTCTAGCCTTCCCTGTCCTCACAATCCCAGATATACCCAAGCCCATTATAACATTTACTGTATCAACCCATCTTATCAGAGGTCTCCTCTCTTTCTGTGATTCTCTGTCTTTTCTAGTATTATGTCTAGGGTGTCAGAACCCTTGAAAATTGGTTTTTCTATCTATTGTGTTGGCCCCCAGCTACCTCAACTATGGACCCATGGTCTTGAAAATTATTAACAGCTGTGGGACCAATATAAAAGGGTGCTTTCCACACTGAGAATCTGTGATGACAGTGGTGGAAAGAGGTGGTGAAAAGACTGTGGCATTGCTGTGAAGAAACTGTAGCAGGGTGTAACCAGAGGAACCCTGGAGATCAAGGGCACAATTAAAGATTTTGCTTGCTGGATGATTGCTGTGAGTTACCTATGACTCCTCAGCACTTAACAACAATACCACCAGCATAGAGAGAGTTCAGGTGGCCTAGTGGGCAGAAAGCAATGCTACCAAGGCAAAGGTGGGTGACTCTAATCCGTGGCCCTTGGGCCCATCTTTAATTGGTTTTGGTGAACATTCTTCTAAGTCATATAGCCCTGGCCTGTCCACTTGCTGTACAGAGAAGTAACTCGTGGTTGCTGTGAAGCTGGACACTGTGACAATGATGTGACAAATGTGAGAATGGTTACCCATGGTGGACAGTGTTTGGTGGAGCTCCCTGATTAAAACAAGCTTGGAAGCAGGAGTGGCATCCACTTCTGAAATAGCTTGCCTCTGGAAACCCTATGAACCTGGAAAAAAAGATGAAAGCTATACAAATGTCCAGGTCTATTGTTCGTAGGGTCACTATAGTTGCCTATGACTCAATGGCACTTAACAACAACAACAGAAGATTGAACGAAAAACTGACATAACTGATCTAAGGTTTGCTGGATGATTGAGGAAGCCAGAGGCTTCTTGTATCAGTGCTGCTCAACTGAACCTAGATTTTCACTGGTTGTCTGAGAAGTTGTCTTTCACTAATTGAGGAATTATGTCTTGCTGTTAATCTGTTAATCTGACGTAGGACTGCTGGGCTAAACCTGTATTTGCATTGTGTAATATTCTTTGCCTCCCCACTAACCAGCCAATTTCCCTAATAAATCCTACAACTGAGTAAAGTCTGTGAGTCTTGCAATGAACATCAGACCCAATGATTAATAGAAAAAGATTCAGGAGCATGGAGGATGGCATGTCTGACTTTGAAGCTATTTCAGTACTGTGGATATGATTGATGGGGAATGTTCTCCTTTATGAAGCAGGTACAAATCAGACTCGGCTACCCACATGTTACATCTGCTCCTTTTGCAATGTCATTTTCCAAAGATTTGGCCCCTCCTGACAATAAGCCTAAAGCAATTGAGAAAAAGTTTAACTATCTTTGCCTGAAAGGACCATCCTAACTATACTTCTTTCAAAACAGACTTATTTATTCTTTGGGGAGTCCAGGGGATATTCAGAACTCTTCTCCAGTGCTACAGTTCAAAAACATAGATTCTCTTCTTTTGTCATCATTATACATTTTCCACTTTCTGGTGCTTAGGAAGCAATTGAAAGACCATGGCTTGGATCACGTCTTTTATACATATACACACACACACACACATGTATATATATATATATATAGAGAGAGAGAGAGAGAGAGAGAGAGAGAATTTTTATATAGAGTAAAGCAAGCCAAGGCTGCAGAGACATAGTCTATTATTTCTACTGTCACTTAACAGGTTTGATGGCATCATGTATGTATGTATTTTACATATAAATTTAAATATGTCTACAAAGAAAAAACAGTTGTCTTAAATTAATCTCAACTCATGGTAACTCAATGTGTAACATTTAAGTATAAATTGAAATAAGTACATTTTAATAAATACTGTGGCTTTCTATTCAATACTTATGGAGCTCTGGTAGTATAGTATGTAGGAAGTTACTCTGCTGGCCAGTTACTTTCTGCTGGTTTGCCTGTTTGGTGGTTTGGATCTACCAGTGGTTCCTAGGGAGAAAGATGAACAATCCCTGTCCCCTTACAATTTAGCCTCAGAAACCCAATGGATAGTCAGCTATGAGTTGGTTCCAATTCAGTGGCAATGAGATGAGAGAATTCAATACTCTAACTTCAATTTACACAACTTTAAATATACAGGTAATATTCCTTTTGCCTGTATTTGAACATCTGAATCCATTTGTGTCAATGGTGTACTATTCCTGGCTGATTCTAAACCCCATTAAGAAAATAGCTTATCTTACAGTAGGCCTTGAAATACATGCCAGAGTGCTAAGTAGGTGATGAGTTTTTTTGAGACTTACTTTTAGAGCTTTTATATTTTTATAGGTGTTCAAAGTAAGCAAATGGCTAGAATCTATAAGCTGTGTCCATGGAGAAGGATGGGCAGTCTACTCCTATGCAATTTACTGCCTCCAATATCTCACTGGAGGCTCAGCTGTGGGCCGGTGTTGACTCAATGACACACACTAACAAGTAGGTTTAGAACACCTTACTCATCTTGGGCTTCTTTTCACCTTTCATTTGTGTAGCAAATTTCTTCTTGATCAATAGTGAATGGCAGCATTTGTTTAAATACAGGACAAATTGTGTTTTGGGTTTGTTTTTTTTTTATGCCACTGAGTCAATTATTACAACAACCATGGAGAAACAAGTTGTGTTGTTGTTGTTTTTGTTGTTATGTGCCGTCGAGTCGTTTCCGACTCATAGCAACCCTATGC
>NW_006399952.1:946435-980895 GCF_000299155.1 Elephantulus edwardii | reverse complement strand
TATCTGAAATACTTCAATTGGCATACCATCTATTCCTGGGGCCTTATTTTTTGCTATTTCCTTCAAAGCAGCTTGAACTTCTTCCTTCATAACCATAGGCTCTTGCTCATATGTTATTTCTTTAAATTCCTCTGTATTTCATCTTTACAAGAAGAGATCGCCACCTATTTTTCTCAAAGCATAGCCAGTGAGTTTGAATTGGTGAACTTCTGATTACCAGCTGAGTTCTTAACCATTGTAATATCTGGACCCTTACCCTAGGACATAGCATCTTTAATTGTGTACTGTTGTTGGTAGTTGCCATTGAGTCAGCCCATTCTTGATGGACATCCTTTGCACAATGAAAGAAATGCTGCTAAATCCTACACCATTCCATGATTTCTTATAGATTAGTCCACTGAGACTAACAGGTTGGATGAACTCAGCAGTAGGTTGCAGAGAATCACTTTTATACCCAATATATTTACATTTGTGTTCAGAACTACATTAAATATGGTCACTTCCACTGACAGGCAGGTTGTGCTGTTAGTTTAAAAGTTTTCTAGTCATTAAGTTAGCCAACCTTAACCATGAACATATGATCTCACTAATCATCATCAGTTGTGGGGTTAATATAAGAGAAAGATTGCCTTCCACACTATAGAGGGAGACACTGGTGATGGTGGTGGAGAGAAGAGTGACAGTGGCATTGCTATAGAGAGACTGTGACACTACTGTGGAGAAAGGTTTTGCTTGCAGGATGATTGAAGGAGAAGGCTTGTAATTGCACTGAGACACGCCTTACTGAATGACTTTGATTTGTGCTACTGAACTGAACTGGGACTTTTACTATTAAGGAAATTTGTTTTGCTGTTAATCTGACTTGGGACTACTGGACTAAACCTGGACTTACACTGGGTTATATTCTTTCCCTCCCTACTCCCCAATCTATTTCCCTAATAAGCCTCACTCTTGGTACCACAAATGAAAGTAAAGTCTATGAGTCAAAAACTAATATCACACCCATAGAACTGGTATAAAAATGTGCAGGAGTGTAGAAAGTGGTATATATGACCAAGCAGTTATCTGTTCACTGCTATGCATATTATTTATGGAGAAAGCTCTCCTTTATGAAGTAAGCAGAAATAAAACTCAGCCACTCCCACACTGCATCTGTTCTGTGCTCACAGGTAGTCCTGCAAATGAAATGAGTTGGGATCAAACCTGAATTACTCCACTGAACAAAGGCTGCCTCCAATTCTGCACTATTATTGTTGTTATTGTTGTTGCATACTGTAGGTTGGAACCAACCCCTGGCTGACCATCCAGTGGGTTTTCAAGTGCAGTTAATCACATAGAGGGAGATTGCCCATCAGTGGAAGCCAATTTAATGAAGCTTCATTATATCAATCTCCTCTCTTGTATATACATGTTTTTTTTACTTCTTCCAGAGTTCTCTTGTTTATATTGATTGTTAATGCCTCTTTCACAAAGGAAATTCTTTTCAAAGAGTGGAAAGATAAGTCTGGATAGAAACTCTTCAAAATTAAAATCTTTTCATTTTCTTGAGAGCATCATGTGTTTGTTAGGATGAGGGGAAGAAATACTTTCAGTCTTTTAGGCTTCATAATAAGAGGCTGTAGTGCTTTAGGAAATTGGAATCTGGAAATCATAGAATGGGTCAAGAGACCAGTTCCTCCTATAAGGAGTCTTGGTAGAAAGAAAAATAGCAGCATTGTCGTAGAGGTCTAATGAGCACCTCCATCAGGGCTCTTCTGCTGAACTCCCATTCAACACACTGAATGCTTTGGAAAAAAAATATTTTTAGGTTATGCTCCAGCTGTGAATTGGCAAATTGGCAAAAGTCCTGAATAGCCTTGAATTTAAGACTGAAAGGGGGGAGGGTAAGAGTATTTTATCAGGTCTTACAAACTTCTTTGAGTTTTTCTGATAGACCAGCCCATCACAAAACACCAATTTGACTTTGAATATGGTTTTACACAACATCCATGAGGCCGTAGGATCCTTATCTATTTATAGTTATATACAGACAGATGTGTGTATATGTCTGTGTGTTGTTATCTTTTGCAGGTGCAGAAGTTGAATGTTTTAGCTTATTTTGGTTCCTTACAAAATGACTTTAAAACTGAGTTTTACACCACTGACAATCAATTTAGCGGCCTGCATTCCCGAGATGATTTTTATTTTTCAGAATGAAAAAGCCCTGAAAAAATTAGCTTTGAGTTGGTGCCCATCCCCAACTTCAGTATTGCTTTTCTGTTTGTGTTTTTGAGGTTGAGGGTTATCTATGACTCATTGGCAAGCTCCAGTTCAATCAATTTAGAAAGAACTTTTAGGGCTGAGTTATTTTTAAATGCCTGAAAATGAGGGAGCTGTAAATGGAAATCTAATCACAGCTTAACCTGTAGTCATACAAACAGTCAACTATGAAATCAAATGAGTTTCCAACCCTCTTAACCCATTAGTGGCTCCTGACTTGCTTAACATCATTTTTTAAAGAGCAGGAAAAGGGAATGCATATATATGGATGGGAGTGGAGTGGATAGCTAGAAAGGGAGAGATGCCTCAGAGCAAATCTCTAGGATATAATACTTTCCTCATAGATATAAGCATGTAAGCCTGCATAAAGATGTACCTTCCTTTAACACTTGTTCATGGTTCTGTTTTGTATTGTTTTATGAAGCATGTTCACAGTTATTAACAGTGATTACTAATTAACAAAATTAACAAAAAGATTGTCTTTTCCTAGTTCAACTGCATCTGATTTTAATACTTGGTTTTTCAAATGGTCAGTGCCGTTGTCCTCATGCCTGGGAAGCTGAGAAACAGAATCCCAAGATTTCTTTGAGTTTTCTGTCCATTTTCAATATGCAACCTTGATTGGTTTTCTTTTTGCCAAGCCTCCATTCTCCTTTCCTTTAATTATTTTCTTCTATTTCTCCATATCCTTACCCATTTTCTCTGCTTTTTGATCGTGTCTCCTTTTTCTTCCGTTCCTTTTTTAGGCGTCTTTGCTCTTTCCATAAAACTTCTAATTTATTATCTTCCTGAGAGTTGTACCCACAAATAGCCAGATATTTTCCAGTAGGACTATTTTTGAGAAAAATCAGGATTTTAAAAACTCTGATATTCATATTGGTGAACACTGTATATGTGAAGATAGGCAATCTCTGCTTGTGCCATTCTGATGTGAGTGAGGTGTTTTTGTTGATCTGTTTTTTAGCACACATGAAAAGATTATGTATACATATGTTTCTCTCACACATACACATAAACACCAAGGCATGTGGATAATTAATTTGACAATATATGTGATAATTTTTATACTTAATTTTGCAGTCAGTCCTTTTCTTTTAAAAAAAAATAAAAGGTAGGTCATTCCTCCACCAAACTCCTGCAAAAAAACAGTTTGCAATAGTTGAATTAATACTGTTAGATTCTGACTTTATGGCAGAGAAAGAGAATTGGATTAATATTCTACTCTCTTAGAATCTGGTGATTTAGCAGTAAAGAGTTGCATTTCCAACCCAAAGGTAGCTTGTTTGAATCCACAGGCTGCTCCATGAGAGAAAGATGTACATTCAACTCCCATGTGATTGATTTACTGCCTCTGAAAACCTGCTGGAGGGACAGCCATGATTCAGACTGACTTGATAACAACTTATAATTTACAGCAACTGTTTTTGAGCTCTGGCGAGTAAGTGAGCAGCGGCTGTGCTTGTGTGCTTTAGAGCTACACAAGACCCCACTGGAGGCTCAGTTATGAGTCAATCCTGACTCTACGACAATGAGTGAGTGAGTATGTGCTTGTAGATTCTGATGGTAGGGGTGAGGAGTGAGGGAGAGAAGGAAGGTGGGGGGGAGAAGAGGGAGAGATAAATAGCTAGGCTCCTTTTTTACCTCTTAGTTGCAACTCTAATTACACAATATAAATCCGTATATTAAGACCTCCATAAATAAGGAAAGTCTAGTTTGGCATTTGGTGAAAGCCTTGGTGAACTAAAAAGACAAGCCAGTTAAAAAGTGCCATAGTTCCCAGTAAGAATTCCTCCCAAGGAGTTCCTGGGGTTTGACTATGCCTCTTTTATGAATGTGTCCCTTCTCTGTCAGAGCATGAATGAGATAAAAAAATATTTTTTTAAATTTGAACATATATATACTTATAAAGAAAAAAAATAGGGAAACTAACAAATACTTTTTATGGACATGAAACATCTCTCCCCACATGTTCTGAAAAAAAGGACGAATGAGGTCATAGTGTTGGGAGTACTTATTTCATTCATAGTTTATCCAGTTTTTCTCAATCTTACCCCCATCTGATGTCAGCCTCATTCTACAACAGTGGCATCATACAGTGTTTGTCCTTTTGTGACTGAGATATTTCACTCAGCATAATGTCCTCCAGGGTCACCCATTTTGAATAATCCTTGTTTTTCAATGCAGCGTAGTATTCCATTGTATGAATATACCACAGCTCTCTATCCGTTCGTTTGTTGATGGGCACTTGGGTTGTTTCTAACTGCTTGCTATTGTGAACAAAGCTGCGATAAACATGGATATGAGGGAGAGAACCGTTTAAAAGAAATCTATTTGGGGGCATTTTTTATTATCATAAGAGTTCGGAATGAGGGTTGCTGAGTGGAGTATACTCGGGGTGGGGTGAGGGTGAGGTGCGGGGCATTGTATGCCAATGAAGGAGTTTTTCTTTTGCTTTTCAAGGAGAAGAGCGAGCTGGGGGTGGAGGTGGGGTGGGCGGGGAGAAAAGTGCAACAATGAATGAAAGGAAATCCAAATTCTCTGTAAATGTTCATTGAAATTAATTTAAAAAAATTAATAATAATTTGTTTTTTAAAAAGTAGTTTATATGTTATATACTGTTTCTAAAGTCCACCCTAAATTGCAGGAAAGAAAGAATATTCTCTTGATTTTGAAATTGGGGGGAAAAATGTGTGCCATCAAGATTTTTGTACACTTATCATTCATTGTTCTTTTGCCTAAGACAATGTTTGCCATTTTTTGGTCATTATATATTTATTATAAATATTGTACCACATCAATACTCTCAAAGGGATGACATTTAAGTACAATTAAAATGTTTTGTTATATCACGTGCTTTTAATAAGCCAATGTGAGTAATGCACCCCTGTTTGGCCATGCCGGCATACTGTCTAATATGGGAGGCTGCTAATTAAAAGGTCAGCGGTTTGAATCCACCGACTGTCCTGTGAGAGAAATTTGGGTAGTATTCCTTCCATAAGGATATACAGCTTCAGCAGCCCAATGGAGGGTTCTTATGAATTACAATCACTTGATGGATTTTGATTTATTTTTTCAAAGGTATATTATTAGAATATTTAATAAGGTAGCAGTTTTCTTACATACAAGGCTGCATCTCAAAATGTCCTTCCAACATACTGTGAACATGCAACAGAGTATTTTGTTCCAAGTTAGTTATAACTGGCTTTGTCATTAATATCCATCAACTGGAGGACATCGGATTGAAAATGGAGAAAAGATTTATTAAATCTAGTTTCACTTCCACTCATGAGACTGAAATATATGTAGGAATATGAAAAAGACTAATGCCTCTATGTTAAAGAAATCGATTTCCAGGGTGCCAAGTGGAAAACTATAATTGAAATTGACCCATTAAATGATTACATTATTTGTGTACCAAATCTAATATATTTCATAAAACTATAGAGCTGTTTCAGTAACTACCTGCCAAACTGTATATATTGTTCCTAATTAAGTTTTATAAATGTACTTATAGAAATGTGAGGTTGCAGAATTATCCAAGTAATATGTCTCTACATTTATGAGACCTTGTTGCAGAAAATTAAGACAAGGCAATGCATTTCTAATCTCATGACTATTTCATGACTAGTGAAAGCTGTAAAAAACAAGGTGACAAAATGAATATTCAAGGAGTAGTCCCAAGGCAAACTCTGAAATGTAGTTAGAAATATACCTAGTTCTTTATAACCTTAAGTTTTATTATTGCTTCTAGAAAAATCACAGTATGGTAAACACTAAACTATTGTAAACACAATTCCTACTTTTGGATACCTACTATGTGCCAGGCGCAGATATTTGCAGATATATTGTTGTTTAGGGGCAATTGAATTGACTGGAACTCATAGCAATCCCCTGTATCTTGTCCTTTCTTACACCATCCCCAGGATTTTCAATAAGCTCAAACTCATTGGTACAGTCACTGTGTCAATTCATCTTGGCAAATATCATCCAAATATAAAATTTCCTTTAATCTGTCTGGTAGCTATTGGATAAAAAGTTCTAATTATTTCTGCTTTGTGGTTGAAGGATGAAAAACAACACAATTAAGGGGAAAAACATTTAAATTTATGATTGCTTCCACTCTCCTCCTGACACCACTCTCACCCTTGACACATACACACTTCATAATTAGACTGTGAGTTTCTGGTGAGGCAGAAGTAATATCATTTTTGTATTGAATGAATGAAGTAAATTTGTTTTGAATAAGTGACTCAATGGTTTCCCTCTCTTTGGATTTGTCTTGTGGTTTTACTTACATTTCTTTTTTATATAAAACAAACATACAAACAAGACTCGAATATTATATTGTGCTGGGAAATGTGGATGTCAGAGGAAGAGAAGAAGATTCTCAACAAGATGCATTGACACAATGGCTGTAACAATGGACTTGAGAATGGCAAAGGTCATGGTCATGATCCAAGATAGTACAAGGTTCTATTCTGTCATTGTTGTTATGAGTATTAATCTGCTCAGTTACACATAACAGAAGCAAAAATGTATTACATATTCCACCCCCCCTAATTTAGCTGGTAGAAATGTATAACTTTGTAGTAAGATGACAAATATTGTAGGATAATGTTTAGGTGAAATGTGTTCTTCCTTCATATAAGATTATGCTACTTGTCAATATTATTTTAAAATACTTTTTTCACTTGCTATGCATCAGAAAGCTGGACAATGACTAGGGATGAGATAAGGAGAATTGATGCCTTTGAGCTGTGGTGCTGGAAAAGAGTATTAAATATATCACAGACTGCTAAGAGAACAAACGGGTTTGTCCTGGAGAGGGTTAAATCAAGCTGCTCCTTGGAGATAATGATTCTGAACCTTTGTCTGACACATTTGGTCATGTTGCAAGAAGGGACCAGTCCTTGGAGAGGGACATCATGCTTGGGAGGGTGGAGGGACAGTGCAGAAGAGGAAGACCTTCTATGAGGGTGATTGATTCAGTGACTGGGATAATTGGGATGGGTGTGTCAGAGGCAATAAGATTAGCACAGGATAGAGCAGGCTTTAGGGCTGTTGTACATAGGGTAGCTATGAGTCACAGGCGACTCGACGGCACATAGCAACAACATTATACATAAAACATGCATGAAGCATTATGTAAATATATATAGAGAAAGAAAAGGCAAAGTTTTCAAGCAGGGCTAAAAAATTGTGTAGTATGCTGTTACCTTATTTCTTGTACTTTCTCTTTCTTTGGTTCTGTTGGTTTGTACCTTAACCAGGATTATCCTTTCTAAGAACAATTTATTTCATTAGTAGGATAGAGCTGATAATGAGCCTGTAATTCTCATGTAATTAAGCATGTAGGAAGAAGCTACTGGAATTCATCTCTCCTTTGGAATATTATTGGCACTGGAAAAGTAATCTATCAGTATTACAACATAGTGTCTACGGTATAAGGATTAAGACATCAAGCAAATCAGGAAAGAAGTGAGGTTCCAATGTACTCAAATTTATAAGTTATTTAGAAGCAAATGGTTGCTGTTATTAGGTACTATCAAGTTGAGTCCAACTCAGAGCAACTGTCTGTAGAGTAAAATAAACCCCTGCCCAAATCCTGTGCCATCCCCATAATCTATGCTGCTCTTAAACCCAATGCGGCTGTTTCCAAAGTCCACCCTAAATTGCAGGAAATCCTCCCTTCACCTTTCCCAGCACAATGTAGTATCTTAAAGTCTAAATTGCACGGATTGTGTCAATCCTGAGAGACATCCTCTCCTCCTCAGACTCTCTAATTTCCCAAGTATCATGACCCTTAATCTGTGTCCCTGAGAGACATCCTCTCCTCCTCAGACTCTCTAATTTCCCAAGTATCATGACCTTTTTCAAAGACTGGTCCTTCCTGCTAACATGCCCAAGGTATGTGAGATAAAAGAGTCTTGCCATCCTTGTTTTTAAAAAGGATTAAGGCTGCTCTTAGACAAAAACAAGTTTGTTCTCTTGGAAGTCTATGATATATTCAATACTCTTCCCAATACCACAATTCAAAGGCAGCAATTCTTCTTCAGTCTTCTTTGTTCATTGTCTAACAGAATAGGGATACCGGATACTTTAGAATTCAAAGGGCAGATGATAGCATTGAGATTGACTTGGCTCCCTTTCTCAAGTAATGGAATCTGAGCAACTGAATGTTCTTAACTTATGGAAAATAGAAGCCTGGCCTAGTGGTAATGTATTGCATTGTCAACCCAAAGACAGTTTGAATCCACTAGTTGTTCATAGGGAAAAGATGGGTAATCTATCCCCATGAAATATATAGCCTCTGAAAACCTGCTGGTGAGTCATTAAGATTTACTTCCAACTTGATGGTACATAAACCACTTGAAAAATCATAGACTTGCATTTAGACTTAGCGTCATTGGTGTACTAAATTCACTAAAAAAAGGAAACACAGGAAGAAGCTCATGAGTAACTGGGACCAGTGGTGGTGCTAATCTGTCCTCACGAAGCACGATTAGTTGCAACTCTGATTGTTTAGTAAATACATTTTGGGGCTGAGAACAGAGCATCTGTTTGAACTCACTAGCGACTCTATGGGATTAAGAATGGGGCAATCTGCATTAAAGTCATTAAGATTTGTAACTTTAGAAACCTGTTTGAGCGTTACCAGGAGTCAGACAGAATCAACCCATTAGAATGACTTTGATTATTTTGGAGTTGGAAGCTATTCAGATTCATCCACTCAAGTTAAGGGTCAGTTGTACAGACAATAATGGAGTTGAACTTTCAGGTTACTTCCACACACCCCCCCCCCCAGCTTCCTGTTCAAAATCACTCAAAAACTAAGTGATTTCCAAAGTAAACATTTACTGTCCATAAGTGTATAGTTCTGCTCACCTGGACCAGGCGTGCTTGCCTGCTGTTGTATAAATTTATGCATATTTCTTTAGCCCTATGGTGCAATGGTTAAGCACTCAGCCACTTGCTAATTGGGAGTTTCACAGTTTGAACTCAACAGTTGCTTTGCAAGAAAGAGACTTGCCAATCTGTTCCCCATAAATGTTACAGCCTAAGTAACCCAGTGGGACAATTCTACTCTGTCACATGGGGTCTCTCTGAGTTGATATCAACTTGACAGGGCATAACAAAAACCATTAGCGCATCAAAAACTGGAGGCTGGCTAGTCTAAGATGTCTTTACTTACATGGCTATCTATTTGCTGGGGTAATGGGAGTGACTGCAAAATATATTCCTTATATCCCAAACTTGATTCTCCCATCATCATTCTAACCTCATGAGAATCAGTAAACGTCATAAGAATCAGTAAGAGTGTCTGCCGGTAAGTCCAGAGCTTCTTGTTTACAGAGCCTGTCCCAGTCTAATTCTCAAGAAAACTTTTTTTTTTCTTTTTGGAAATTTTATTTTATGAATTTTAATGAACATTTACAGAGATTTTGGATTTCCATTCATTCATTTTTGCACTATTTTCCCTGCCAGTCATCCCTACCCCATCTCCCCTACCCCTCTACCCCCCGGCCCCAGTTCACTCCTCTCTTTGAAAAGCAAAATTCCTTCTTTGGTACACAATGCCCCCACACCCCTCCCACCACCCCGAGTACACTGCATGCAACCTTAATTCTGGACTCTTGTGATAACCATAATACCCTATCATATATCGCTTTTAAATTATTCTCTCCCTCATCTGTTTCAATGCAGTGTACATAATTTATCCAGTTTTTCTCAGTCTTACCCCAACCCCCGATGTCAGTCCTATTCTACAACAGTGGCACCATGCAGTATTTGTCCTTTTGTGGCTGAGATATTTCACTCAGCATAATGTCCTCCAGGGTCACTAACAGGACTTAGCATTCACCAATTGCCCCAATGGAAACTGACTTATAATGATAAAGTAACATTCTTATCTTTCCTTTTTGATCATTTGTATCAGTCAGATAAAACATTCTTCAAACTAGTTTGATTGAGACCACGTTCCACGTAGTCATAAAACTGAAAATCTGGGAATGGGATCTTTCTCTAGACCATGCATCCACCAAGTCTGTTCATTGAGGTGCCCAGCACACAGCTAATACCTGTCACAGCAAAACCTCACTAAATGAGACAATACAAAAAATGTCTTGTTTGATATATATATCTTGAATTGTGTTTTAAAACAGGTACATGTAACAATGAATTTGAGCATCCTACAAGCATTTGGTCACATTACTGCAGACTTCAGTTAAGATTGTCTGTAGAAAGAATTATCACAGATCATATTAAAGTATAAAGAGATTTCTTTAGTTAATGTCCAGGAAACTAAGATCCAAAGCATTAAAATTATGACACTCAAGAGTAACTGAGACCTCAAAATATGAGCTTATTTATTAAAAATAAGAACCATAATGGTCACACAAATGGGAATATTGATTTGGCACATGACCACATTCTAACCTTGTAACTTTGCTGACAGACTTAATGTGTCAGAAGATCGTTTAATGAGAGTAGAAAAAGAAGATACAGTGTTAAATAAATAGAAAATTTAAAGATGCCAGAATAAGAAATCATGGTAAGTTCATTTCAGAGTAATGGAACCAGAAATTTGTCAAATCCTTTTTTTTTTTAATCCCTTATATTCAGCTCCTTGGTAGGGATGCCATCTCACCTGGAAATACAGCCATTCAAAGACTCATTTTCTTTTGGGCAATACTTATGTTGTTGTTGATTGCCTTTGAGTTGAGCACGACTCAGCAACTCTATGAACAAAAGGCCTGAAGCCCCTCTACAACTATCTACATTTATCAGAGTTCATAAAGTTTCCAGAGGCACATTGTTTTAGGAAATAGACCCTGTCAATGTTTGCCTCTATGACTCTCATTTTCGATGTTTTTTCTGCTGGCTGATTCTCCAGTAAACCTACTTCTTTTTCCCAGATAGGTATACATCTCTCAAAGCAGGCCACAGTCTAGCCTTGAAGCCGGCCACAGTCTAGCCTTGCTAACTTGACAGACATGTTTCCGTCCTTTGAGCTACGGTGCACATCTTTGCTTTGCTTCATGCTAGGTTGATATTATTCTTTATTTTGCAGCAAGGAATGAGATTTTTCTTTCTCTTCTTTCCTAGATCATAGGAGGTGAACACCTCATTGGACTTCCAAGTAGTAACAGAAAATACACAGAAACTTCCATTTGTATTCTTGGCATGGCTGTTACATAGTCTTATGGAAAGAAATTAGGTCATATTTAAGTATTATGTTTTAGTACCATAAAGTTTTGTGAGACCTTATTACAACATATGAGGCTTCTCAGCTTCTGATGACAATTTTTCAAAACCAGTAACTATCTTTTCTGTTCCCTATTACCACCCTAGCTTTCTTTTTCAGCTTCTATGACTGACTGCTGTCTCCATTAAGGGGACACACACACACACACACACACACACACACACACACACACACACATTAATACCCTGACCAGTAGATCGTCTAATTTATTACACTATTCCGTCAAAAGCAGTATTTGAATCTGATTTAGCCCAGTGTTGCTCCTCCGCATGAACTTTTCTCCCAATTCCCATGCATGGCAAAGTAACATGTACATTTTTACTGTATATAACTGTACAGCCTGATTTGAAAAGATACCATTTTGCATTTGTATACTTGTGAAGAATTGTTTGCATGCTTGAAGAAGCAAATGACACAGCTAGATCGTGGAATTGTTTCCCATATTTATCCCCCATCCTCTCTGCCTCTCCTTGAGATCTACAATGACCTTTGTGTAGATTTCTATCCTAACAGTCCTGACTTGCCATGGCACTGCTAGATCTCACTTTGGCAGAAGTCAGAAGCTTTCCTGAATTTACCCAGATGATGGTTTGCTATTTTTGTGAGATAACACAGCCATTTTGCCAAAAGTCTTCTGTCTTGCAGGAACTGGCGGCCAGCACTGTTTTCTTGGGCTGCAAAATAGGGCAACAGCTGTCCCTCCCTCTCAGGCTGTGAATATGAGGTTGCCAAAGAGGAATTGTTCTAGAGACCAAGACACTGAGACAAGCTGCTTGGTTATGCAGGTGAAAAAAGCAAGTGTTTTTGTCTCTTGGACAACAAAATATTAACAAGAGAAAGGAAGTAGTTAAGTTTGTTTCATTTGTTAAACCTCTAAAAGTAGCTCCTTTATGTTCTGGTTGGTAAAGTAGACAATAGTGATATTATGTAGGCGAAGGATTCTGGATTAAGAAGAAAAAGACCTGGCATCTTGCTCCTTGCTCTACGTCTCTGGGACATGTCTCCTAATTTTCCTTTCCAAATTTTGTTTTTTCCATATGTTAAATACGACTATAACACAAGATGATTCTTAAGGTCATCTGATTATAAATTTATCTATGACATGTCTCTCTAATCTAAAGAAGGGATTTAAAAAATCCAGTAGGGATGGGAGAGGCTGGAAGCAGAGGGATATGGATGTGCAGAAGGAAGGGGGGAATAAATCACTGGATTGTACAATTTGATGGGTGCGGGGGGGGGGTGGTTGTGAGGGAAATTGAAAGAATTTGTTCAAATTTGTATTCGAGTTTTGTAAATTAGTAGAGAGAAAAAAAATTTAAAAAATTCATTTAAAAGCAAGATAGTCTACTTGTTTTCTACATCTCATACAATTTTCAGAGTTTTTGCCCAGCCAGAAAATTTATAAATTTCCAGATCTAATTTACTAAATGAAAAGATCAAATATTGTCACAGGACTCTTCAATCACATTCAAATGTGAGGTTCATTCAGAGGGTTTTTTTTCTTTGTGTTTGGACAGCCATTGGAAGCTCAGGGCGGAGAATCTTCTTCCAACAGCGGCATCTGTCTTCTTGGCATTGGGACCTCCATGTCCTATCTTCTCTCTTTTTCTGTCACTCTACTATCTTTTCTATAGTGTAGCGATTTGAGAAGATGAATCTTTGAGAACCTAATCAATCCCTAACTCCTTAGTGTATATTTTGAATATTGAAGAGACCATTTAAGGCTTTTAGTCATTACTTCACAAAAACATTTGTGATTTCCAAACCGAGATCAAGTGTATTTCTACATATTTCTTTGAGCCAGCAAATATGTCAAATTGGTTTCTTTGCTTTCCTTGTAATGTGCTTCTACCTAAAAAAAAAAACAAAAAAACAAAAAAAAAAAACCAAAAACAAACAAACAAAAAAACCCCCAAAAGCCTTTCTCATGTTACTCTTACATCTTCATATGTAAAAGGCAACTTCTATCAAGCATCAATGATTGTTCTTTCTACTTATGTGAATTTTATTTTAACATGCAATGTTATAAATAATTTATTCTGCGTGAATGAGGAAAAAAGGGAAAGTAGAGAGTTTTAAAACATTCTTTTAAAAAAATCCAGATGTATGTTGCTATTAGATTATATAAGATTTTGCTTACTCAAGACGCAAGGCAAAGGGATATAGAAAAATAATAATTAGCCCTAGTAAAGCCAGTTGAGAGCTTTTTGAAGAGTTAAACTGTGGTATTATTTATAGACAAAAAGGTAATATTTTTTGTGTTTTCTCGCCTCAATTTGTCTTGTTGCTTTAACACATTACATGTTATAATGTAATCTACGAGATAGAAACAATACCAGGAGTCCTAATTAAATTAAAAGTAATTACCAGTTGTACAGATAGGGCTTTCAATTGAGGAGCAGGAAGTTGATATTTTGTCATCCCCAGTTTATCTCCGTGCACCGAGCACGAGTCTTTGTACCAGTTATTAATGGCATTTTCTCAACGGTCCTGAAAAGTGTGGGAAACAGGGAGCGAGAAAGAGAACAAAAGAAGGAGAGGAATTAGAAGGGGCTCAGAGGAAGACAGAGACAGAGAGTGAGCTCGAGGGTGCTGCTCTGTAACGGGGACCCGGGAAGATTTTTCATAAACTATTGCGGTCCCTCACTCACCTATGAAAGAAATATTTGCCAAACCCACAACTGCAACACGCCCTAATTTTTCTTGACCGCAAACACAGGATTTAACAAAAGAGAGTCTCCGGCATTCCGTGTTCAAGGTTTGGTTTATGATGTGACAGATTTTCCATTTTCAGAAAGAAAAAAATAGTTCTCACTCCCAACAGGAATTTAATTTGAGAGAGGGAGGGAAATGGCAATATATAAAGATTTCCTACTGTCCAATTTCTTATTCTGCTTTTCAACTGGGCCTCTTTTAGCAATTGGAAGCAATGCCATTCTCCCATCAGGAAACACAGTGCAGGCTTTTTAAGAGCATCTGCAGGGTGATGTCCGTTTGATTGACCGTTATCTTGCTGGCATGCTGCGGCTACAAATACGAGCAATTATTGGGAAAGCAGTCAAATTAAATTTTCATAACTATAAAACTGCATTTTACCTTAGGGGCACAGCTTCCTGACTATTTCTACAATCTATTTCCTATGCTTTATATTAAATCTAAACAAATGAATGTTTACCAATATTAATATTTTAACATAGGATGCCAGCCTGTGCCCTCTCTCCCAACAACTTTTTTGTCTTCCTGAGAATGTTGTACAACAGAGTTTAACTTTTCTCATAAGATACAGGCCTTTTAGGGTAGGCACTTTTCTAAATGCGTTCTTTTCAAGCTAATTCTTGCCTTTAATAATAAGATTAAGTCACTAAATTTGATTTATGTGGAATCTAGTTTCCTCTTTTCCCCTGAATCATTCTCACCAAAGCCTGGGGATATCAACAGGTCTATCGGATACAAAGATAACAAATGCTGGAAACGCGAGTGACTCTATTCCCTTCTCGTCCCCCTGATTTCGTCTCTAGGCATTCACTTTGGATGTGAGTTCACACGGGAGGTGAAATCTCTTTTGGTGTCCCTGTTGTAAGGGGTTTTATCTTTGTGCTCTTGTTGTTCAGCCTGTCTTCCCATATCCCCAGCTTCACCAGATTGTCCTCTTGCCTGCGTTTGTTGATCCTACCACTTTCCACTTTACACGTCCTTCAGAATCAGTTCAAATCTCATCTCTTTCGGGAAAGCATGGGGCTGTCCCAGATTTTTTTCTGGAAGATGTTGAGCTTTCTTCATTGATGACTGCTCACCAGCTAGAGCTATCACACGTCTCAGCTACTAGGGACAGTCCCAGAGTTTTCAGAGGCCTTGGCTTCCTGTCCAAACTGTTGGTTAGCATCCCCATTCCTTTTCACCAGGGTCAATATGATAATTGCCCTTTTCAAAAAGATGAAAATGTTCAATAGCTTATACTTCGCTCTTAACACCCTGCCGTCTTAAGTTGTTCTAACTATTGTATGCTGTGTCGCAATCCCAAAGATAAGCAATTTGAATCCACCAGCTGCTTTGCAAGAGAAAGATGGGCAATCTCTTTCCGTACAACGTACTGCTTCTGAAGACCCACTAGAGCACCAGGGGTTCCAATTTGATGGCACAACACAACAATAATTATTTTAAAAGCGTATTTTCCTGACTGAATAAACTTTCTCTACTTCCTCTAAGATAAGGACGCAGAAAATACTTGATACATCATTAACCTAATTGAGTGGCTTGTTTAGGAGAATATTTTAATGGTGTACTTAGAGAACCTTATTTGCGAGGTGTCTCTGAGGCTCTGCTCAGATGTACAGCGTCTTCTTACTCCCTCATACCTCTTTGTCCTCTCAAACTAAATTCTCGATTAACACGAAAGTAGCTTTTATGAACCTACTCTGAAAACCTAGAACGTGGAATCACCTGTGATCATTTTCCTTATTTTATACATCTGTGCTCACCTCTCAACATATGTCATTATTTTGTCTGGTCTTTGCTTTTATTTTCCCTTCCAGGAACATTCGTACTCATCTAGTATGTGTACAGGGAGCTCTGGTGGCTTAATGATAGGGAGTTGGACTGCCAAAACAAAGGTATGTGGTTCGAATCCACCAGCTGCTCTGTGGGAAAAAGATGGGCAATCTCCTCACGTGCAATCGATTACCTCTGAAAAGTGTCAATTATGGGTTGGTTCTGACTTGATGTTACACAACAAAAGCAACAACAATATGTATACGCAATAATATGGCGATTTTGTTGTTCAGAATGGAAATTTAAGATACTCCAAAATATTTGTTTTAACTTTATAGGATTGACAATATTAAAATAGAAAAAAAATGCTTGATATTCAATTTAGCTTAGCATCTCATTTAAGTGCCCTGAAATGTGAGGATGATGCTCTTACTTGAATGTAAAATCTGGCAGGTTACAATCAAAAGGTTTTCCAATTATTTTGCTGTTTCTTTTCTGTAAGATGAAATTTTGATCTGAGAAAGGATAATCTTTCCTGGAAACAGTCATGAGAAAAGATACAGGTAGAAGGAAGGCTTGGAAGATGTGTTAGGTTTTTAGAAATCTGTTTATAGCATTTATCAAGTGATGAGGTATTATTTATAGCCTATTCCTTGACATTACTCATCATCAATAAACATCAATAGTGAATAAGCTAAGTTGAAGATTTACACATGACTGTGACCTTGTTGCAATATTAACCTGTTTGGCAGGGCTATTATCACCACCCTTTCATTTCAGCTTCACCTCCGTTTTTCAAAGCTAGGGAAAAAGAAGGAAAATTTGACCTCTTTATAGTATCTATGAAATTAAGTGGAACATTATCTGGAGAATAGAATGGTAATGCATTTAAGAAAGATCATTTAACTACTCGCATTAGAATGTGGTCCCTCAACTTATGCATATTTTAGTTTGAATTTGTTAAAAAATTAGGGGGTATAAAGTATTAATTTTTCAAACTAGATGATCTATCAAGTTAGTGACAATTTCTGTAAGAATGGCACAGAAAAAAATGTCTTTATCTGAATAACTGCATTTTCTTTTTCAATCCAGCCCACCCTAGCATGACTTTATAAAATCCCCCATATTTTGTATTTTCAAATATCCGTCTCAAAATTCTAACTGAAGTCCTTGCCTCCCTACTCACCAAGGAAGGACTCTTTGTAATACTTGCTAATCGTGTCTCTTCTAAGACTGAAGTGACTTCAGTAAGTGGAAAGAAGCAAAAGAAAGAAATGTAATAAGTGATGCACATTTTTTTCCCCAATGGTAAAATTTGGACAGTTGTGGACTGAACATGTGTGCTTCTCGAGGGAATCAGTTCTATATTTGTAGGCAGTGAATGGTGTTTTTGAATGCTTTCCAATGGCTTGCCCACCTTTCTTGGCCACGTAGAACTGGTCTAGGCAAATAATCAGCAGCATTTTTTATCTCTTTCTGTGCTGAGCATGACAGTAGGTGCTGTGGGGAAGGGTGCCAGAAGGTGGATATATGGCGCATTGATACGCCTGCCTTCTCTATTCTTCCTCTCAACTTATTCTCAGAGGTCTTCTTTCTCAGGAGAACAGCAGGATGAGTTTCTTCTTTCTTCATTAAAATGATGCCAAATATTGGTTTCAGAGACTGTCCCCCTGATACACACTTTTGTTTCCTGAGAGACCCAGGCTTCAACCAGCGAGGGAAGACCACAATACACTTAGAGCTTCATTTGTTGAGTTGCCAATAGATGTTCTGAAATAACCAGTAAATAAAGTTTAAAAAGCACCCACTCTGAGTACGCCTTTCAGAATCATTTTCTTAGGTCTTTTAGGGGAAATGATTGACTTTTAATTCAGATTTCTGTACCATTGAGAAGATTTGTATTTAGCTATTTAAAATAAATTGCTATTTATTTATAAGTCATGATTAGTAAGAGTTGCTTGCCTCATTTGCTTATTTGTTTATTTATTTATTCAATTAGTCAGACCGTTATTCAACTAATATTTGGCAAGTTTTCACAGCGAGCTAAGAATGTAAGTAATGCTTGCCAGACACAATGAAATTAAGGATGGAATGAAGGATGAACATTACACAGTAATTATTGACTTTCAATTATAATGGTATAAGGTTATTTCCATTACTGAGCACTTACTTATGAAGTATCTGTGAAAGCAAAGGCTGTGCTAGACATGGCATTGTGTGCTGTGAAAGGAATGCACCATGGGTTTTACCTCTACGTGATCAAAGAGTGGCCAGTGATTCAAAAGCACTAGAGCTTTCTGACCAATTAGAGGGTGAGGAAGAACTTTTATGAAAAGTACAGGATATATAGTTGGAACTAACTTGATGGCATTGAGTTTTTAAGGCTTTGATAAGGTGGATCCTGAGTAGGGCAGTGGTTAAAAGTAGCTTATAATCAGAAGGGCAAGAGTTCACACTCACCAACCACCATCAAGGGAAGTAATTTGTCCATGTACATCATCACAATTTACAACCTTGGAAATCCCACACAGAAGTTTTCCTTTCTCCTATGCTGAACAATCATTCAAAAAGTTGGGTTTTATGATGATAACATGGCATCAGAATCGATGGAAGACTCATTAACAAAGTGTCTTAAGCAGATTTGCTTGCAGAAAGTGAAGAAAACGTGGAGTATTTACTACAGATCAAAAACTCTTGAATTCAGTATGGGGTACATCTTACCATTAAGAAAATAGAAGTCCGCACCACTGAACCAATAGACAACATCGTAATAGATGGAGGAAAGATTAAAGTTGTCAATGATTTCTCTTTACTTTTATCCACAATCATAGCAGTGCAGGAGGGGAAGGCCCTCTATGAGGTGGATTGATTCAGTGACTGGGGTGATAGGGATGGGTGTGTTGGAGACAATACGATTGGCACAGGACAGAGCAGAGTTTAGGGCTGTTGTACATAGTGTCGCTATGAGTCACAAGCGACTTGACGGCACAAAGCAATAACAACAACATGATCCACAATTAACATCCATGGTAATCGTAGCCAAGAATTTTTTAAAAGTTTGCATTGGGAAACTCTGCTGTCAAGGAACTCCCCAAAATGCTAAAGAGCAAGGATTTCAGTTAACAGACCAAGGTGCACATGATGCAACCCAAGGTATTTCATGGTATTTTGCTTCCTTTGCATCTGATAGTTGGATATTGAATAATGATGACAGAAGAAGTGATGCCTTTGGTTGTGGTGCTGGAGAACAGTAATGAATATACCACAGACTATTAAAAGCACACAAACAAATCTATCTTGGAGGAAGTATAAGCAAGGTACTCCTTTGAGGTAAGGATAATGAAACATGATCCCACAGACTTTAGACACTTTTTTTTTTATTAACAGTAAGATTTATTGAGCTGTATCTTAGTACAGACGCTGGGGCTTGCCAATGGTGCTCTTGATATACAAAGCCCGAACATTCTGCCAATTCTTCTTTAGCAGTGAAACCAGAAAGTTGACAGCCAGGTGGATGTTGTAAACAAGTTCATCATCTGTCATCTTCACATGGCCAACAACCACTGCCAGACACAGGACCTTTTTCATCTGGAATTTGATGGTGGACTTCACCTCGTCTACTTTTGCCGCCATGTTCTCATTGTGGGTCAGAAGAGAAGGGAACTTGCCAGCCTTATTCAGCCCTGGACCTAGGATTCTTGGGATCTGCTTGATCAGGGATTCAGAGGCCAAAAAGGCATCATACTTCTTGGCGAGCTTTTTGACCAGTTTCTTATTCTTGTTGAGTTTTTTCAGCGCTTCGATGTCCATGTGGGGGATATCCACAGCCTTGGCTTCATCACAGCGCTGCTGATTCCCAAGAACACACACAGAGAACTTGGGGCGTGGGGTGGACTTAAGCCCAGAGTGTCCACATCACCAACAGCTAGTCTGGCTTCTCAAACTAGCTGGCGGGATTGGCCAAGGCCTCCCCACGCCTCCCCTCATGTTTTAAGACCCAGGGTGGGTGTCCGCTCAGCCACTCCTGCCCCGAGCGGATGGTCTGAGTTACCCTGACTCATCAATGCCGCTGGGCTGCCTCGAGCTCATCAGCAGGAGCCCGAAGGGGAGACGACAGCTAGACACACTTTTTTAGTAGGAACCAGTCCTTGGAGGGAGATACTGTTCTATGAAAAGTATGTAAAAAAAAAAAAGAAGAAGATTCTCAAAGATGTGAATTGACACAGTGCCGTAACAGAGGGAGCTTGGTAGAAAGCAGAGAATACTAGCAGACTATTTGTGTTTTCTTGATTATGCAAAGGCATTTGACTGTTTGGATCATAAGAAATTATAGTTAACATTGAGCAGAATGGGAGTACCAGAACATTTACACAAAATTTATACCTAGACCAAGAAACTGTTGTGTGAAGAGATTGAGGGTTTAAAATCCTGCATTGTTTAAAATCAAGAAAATGTGTGTCAGGACTATATCTTTCTTCTATACCTATTTAATCTGTATGCCGAACAAATCATTTGAGAAGCTGGACTCTGAAGAAAATGTGGCATTGAGATAGAAGGAAGACTAATCAACAACCTGCATTACACACATGATACAACCTAGCTTGCTGAAAGTGAGGAGGATTTGAAGATCAAAGACTACATCCTTCAGTATGGATTGCATCTCACCTCTGAAAAGACAAAAATTCTTACCATTGGACCAATAGGCAACATCATAATGGGGGAGAGGAGAGTGAAATTCTCAATGATTTCATCTTATTTGGATCTACAATCAACACCCTTGGCACCAGCAATCAAGAAAGCAAAAATAAAAAAAATGTATTGCATTGGGAAAGCTAGCTCTCAGGAGCCTCTTCAAAATACTGAGAAAAAAGGAGGCCAGTATAATGACTGAGTACATCTGATTCAAGCCAGGGTGTTTTCAGTCCATGGCTATCCACTTGAGAGATGGACAGCGAATAAGGATGACCAAAGAAAAATCAATGCCTTTGATCTGTGGTGTTGGGAAAGTGTACTGAAGATCCAATGGACGGCCAAAAGAACAGATATGTTTTGGAGGAAGTATGGCCAGAGTGCTCCTTGGAGGCAATGATGGTGAAACTTTCTCTCTCATACTTTGGCCAGGTTTCTAGGAGAAGAAAGGGACAAGGGTCAGCAAAGGAGAGGAAGACCCTCAAGGAGATTGGTAGACACAGTGACTGCAGCAGTGGGTTCAGCTGCGTCAGAGATGATGAGAATGGCACAGGATAGGACGAGGTTCAGATCTGTGTTTATAGGGTCACTGAGTTGTACTTGATTCAATGTCACCTTACAACAACAACAATAACAACGTCCTATATTGTCAGAAGATGTTGGAATCTACTTGACAATAAGCTATAGTTTGTTGTGTTTTTTTCGTTTAGTCTTTGATGCTTTTGATATAATTGTTTTAACAAGTAATAGAGACAATACCAAGAAGATAAAGAATTGATGACAGAATGGAAAGAGGAATTTGAATTCATGAGCAAAATCAATCCAAGCTGTCATTTATAGAACGAAAGATGGGTCAAAATAATTAAACAGAAATCAATTTCTTCTAAATTGTTTATAACTAAACATCTTTTCTCTTTGAATTGGGGAACAATTATAAATGCTTTGAAAATATTTAAATTGGTTAATAAAATAGTCATTTTCCTTTTTTTAGTTCCTAGAAAATGTGCTAGAGACGACCTCAAGGAACTTAGAAGCAAAATAAAAATGCAAATCATTTAGAAGGTGATATTTGCCAAGTCTCATCAGCAGTTCTGTTTTCTATTAAATTAGTAATATGAGAAACGCTGAATCCTAGTACCTAATTTGTATGATGTTGTCATGTATTTGTTTGGTTACCCAGCATGCACAATCTCTGACACTGAAACAGAAAAAAGAAATGAAATATTCTACAATTTCTAGCTAGCAACTTGGCTCTTCTGAGCCCTTAGCTTCAAGGATTTTTCAAAATATGTATTTTTTCTGCACCACAGCTCAGCGTTGCTAAATCCAGGAATTGAAACATTCTGAGAATCAAATCATTTCAGGGTGAATCAAAGCTCTTGGAACACTGCCCTAGGATTTGAAAGATAGTGTTTAATAGTGAAAAATGTTCAATATTTTTAAGTAAAGCCCCATTATTCCGATCCCCAATGGAAGACTCTGCCATTCATATTCTCAACAATGCAGGGTGTCTGACTTAGGATGTCTTGAGCCAAACATCATTTCTATGAAAAGTCATGACCCCGCGGATGAAGTGGAAGGCCTTCTGACTCTGCTAGTTCTGCCAGTATTTCCACCCTCATGGTTACTCCTTGTTGAGCCATGTGAGGCTGAGAACTATTTCTAGATCCACCTTCATGGTCCCTTCCTTTATTCCATTCTAACTTGCATCTCCACTGGCTGCCATTTTAACGTTAATAAACACATAAAGGGTTTGAGCAGAAGATTTCCCTCCAGTCAAAATTCCTTCGCTGCCTTGTGAATAAGTGCTCTTATGGTAGAGCCCGTAGTAGGTGTCTCCGGGGGTTGGAATTCCGCAGCAGCAAACAGCAGTCTCTTCCCACTGGGACTTACATCCTCTGAAACCCAGTGGAAGGTTACTATCAGTTGGAAGAGATTAGATGGCAAACAGTTGAGTTTTGAGCTGACCTTGAGAATATGTTTGCTTATTTGTGTTCCACAGGACTGAAGATGAAACTGGTATGGGACCCTCATCAGAAGAGCGAGAATAAACATCATTAACTGCATCTCCAGTCTGGGAGGCATTTTAATAAGGACATGAGCTCTGGAATCAGATGATAAACTAAAATTACTGATAGTATAGCTTTGAGAGGAGTTATTTAGTGATTTTGTACCTCTATTGTCTCATCTGTAAAATAAAGATAAAACCTATCTCATAAGGTAATTTTGGGAATTAATAAAATAAACATGTAAAACATGTCGTCGTAAGTGATTAATCCGTAACTGACATTATTGTTATTAGTAATAATAATTGTATAATGTAAGTGGCCTAAAAAATGAAGCCAAGCAAGGAGTTGTGGAGTGGAATCACTGAAATGTTTGTCAATTCAGAAGATGTTCTTACCTTTTTCTGGTAAAGAGACAAGGGAACTTGATCACCAAGCCACTTGTCATCTCATCACCAGGAACAAATATTCTCTTTTGTCTTCAACTCAGTACTCAAGAACTGCCTCTATTTTCCTCATCCGTGACACTGTCACTATTGCTCTATTGTATCTCTGACCTTGTTTTGTAGTGCATGTAATGCTGTCTGAACTTCTCAAATTGCTTCCTGGAGGCCTGGCTTCCCTGTGAAATTGACCTTTTCTTGAGTACAGGAAACTTTTCAGTTTTGCATTGCTGAGTCCACTAACTCAATACCACAATTAGGAGAACCTTTAAGTAATAAGCTTTAAGTTATTTTACTACAAACATCTCATTAAAGGAAAGGTTGTCTTTTATAGGTAAAAGATCTATTTGCTGCTTCTTTGTTAATTTTCTACCTTAGTACCCCACTTTCCTCTCATAGAAAAATCTTTCTAGTTCCACATTTAGAAGGGTTTTTGTTATTTTACTTTATCTAAACTCTTTATTTGAAACATGAGGGTGTTATTAGTCCAGAGCAATGTTAGTAATCGAAGTTGGGCACCAGAGCTTCAGGACCACTAAGCCAGAGTTCACAGGGATCCTCATCCTTCTAAATAAAGATGACCTTCTCTAGGTGACAATCTGCATACTCTGTGCCTTGTTGCTTTCTTTTATATTTTCTTCATTCAAATCATTCATGAAAGTAACATCGTAAGAAGATCAAAAGCAGGAATTTGTAATTGGATGTACTAAAATTTTCTAAGGTTCTGTTAAGCAACTTCTACTAAGGTTTCTTATTTCTTTGTATAATTGATTTTTTTCTTTTCATATTTATATATCTGAGAAGAACATGCACGTGTTCAGACACATACATTCACCAGGGAGCTCTGGTGGCCTAGTGGTAAGAAGTTGCACTGCAATCCCAAAGGCATGCATTTCGAATCCACCAGCTGCTCCATGGGAGAAGGATGGGCTATCTCCTCCCATGCAATTTACTGCCTGGAAAACGATGGTTCACAACAAAACAGTGTACACACACAAATGTTCACATATAAACACATATTTCTCAAACAGCTTTTTCTCTGTGATAAATAGAATTCTTTTCATAGGTGTTTGTCACAGGTGTGATAAAAGACAGAAGTAATCAATGCAAATCTTGTCACTTAGATCAGAAAGGATATTTGTAATGAGAATAAAAGAGAGTCAAACTTAGAATGGGGGGAAAAAATGAACAAACCTTACACCTAAAAATGAATGAGAGGAAATTTAAGGTAGCAATTCTCAAAATCTCCATTTTCTAACTTGATTATCCTAATATAATCACTTTATTATCTGACTCAGAAAAATGGGAATCCCAGAACACTTGATGGTGCTAATGCGAAATCTATAATTGGACCAGGAGGCAATCATCAGAACAAAGCAAGGAAACACTGGATGGTTCAAAATTGGGAAGAATGTAAGCCAGGAATGAGAAAGGAGAAAGGAAAAAGGAGAACTATCTCTATACCTTTTCAACCTATATGCAGAACAGATCATCCAGGAGGCTAGGATGTATGAGGAGAAGTGTGGTGTCAGGATCAGTGGAAGATTCATTAACAATCTGTGTTATGCAGATGGCACAACCCTGCTTGCTGAAACTGAGAAGGACCAGAAGGTCAATATGTATTGAGGATCAACATCAAGAAGACAAAGATTCTCACCACTGGTATAATTGGCAACATCAAGATGGACGGTGAAGAGATTGAGATTGTTAATAGCTTTAGTTTGCTTGGCTCCACAGTTAACACTCTTGGCACCAGCACCCAGGAAATTAAAAGACATACTGCGATGGGAACGTCTGCCGAATGTCTCCAGAGTATTGAAGAGCAATTGTGTCACTCTAGAGACTAAGGTGCTTCTGAAACAGGCATGGTCTTTGCAATCACTCACTATGCATCAGAGGGTTGGACAGTGACTAGGGAGGATTGAAGGAGAATTGATGCCTTTGTGCTGTGTTGCTGTTGAAGAGTATTGAATATACCATGGACTGCTAAGAAAACGAACAGGTTCATCCTGGAGAGGGTTAAATAGGGCTGCTCCTTGGAGGCAAGGATTCTGAGGCTTTGACATACTGTTTAAGGACGGACCAGTCCTTGTTGAGGGATGTCATGCTTGGGAGGGTGGAGGGAGAGCACAGGAGAGGAAAGCCCTCTATGAGGTGGATTGATTCCGTGACTGGGGTAATCGGAATGGGAGTGTCAGAGACAGTGCAATTGGCACAGGACAGAGCAGAATTTAGGGCTGTTGTACATAGGATCGCTATGAGTCGCAGGCGACTCAGTGGCACATGTCAACACCACCACCACCACCACCAACGACAACTTTTTAATCTGTTATTTTACAGCAAATTTTCTCAAAACATAATAGCTTAACGCAAATGTGTATTATCTCACAGTTTCTGAGGATCAGGACTCAGCAGTTTAGTCATGTGGTTCTGACTTAGAGTGTCTCCTGGAGTTTCATCTGGAGCTGTAGTTGTCTGAAGGCTTGACTGGGGTTGGAGGATTTGTTTTCAGGGTCAGTCATGTGACTGTGCACAGGAGTCTCCAGTTCCTCACCACATGAATCTCTCCAAAGGGATACTAATACTGGAGACTTCCTTGCTTTAGGTAATGAAAGAGAGATTGGTTTCTCTCTCACAAGGAGCAGAAAGCCCAGCATCATTTATAATTTAATGTTCGAAGTGACGTGTCATCCCGTCTGCTATATTTTCAGGTGGCGTAGAGCCACTCTGTTATTAAGTGGAGGGACGTTGTGCATAGATAGGAATACAAAGAGGCAGGGAAGCTGGCTATGACATTGCCCCTTTCTCTTTCTCGTAACTTTTTCTCATTTTGAAATCTCTCTCATCAGTATGGATTGTTGCCTGCCAACCGGGGGCAGTTTGGCTTCTTGCTATTTGTCATTGATACAAAGTATTAAGTTTTATTGATTGACAAAATATTTTCATTAGAAAGGTATAAATATGGATCCCCAAAATGTGACCTTCTCTGTTTTCACAGTGCTACTGCTAGCCAGTAGAGGGTGCTATTGCTGTGTGTGGCCTTACGGTGAACTCCCAAAGTAGAGATGATAAGGCTGGTTGTATTCTTATTTTGAAAAATAGTAATGTTTTTCATCTGATTGGTGTCTAAATTTCCTTATTGCATCTCTCTGAAATGAATTTTCTTTCTACAATAGGCCAGACCAGGTTTTCCTTAAATGCTACAGCTAATTTCAAATGGTCTCTTTGCAGTTTTTCTCAATGCAGGCTTTTTGGCCATAGTTACAGCTAAGAGAGCAGAAGGAGGAGATACCTGAGAGTTAGTGTGACATGGATTTTGTGCAGGCCTTGAGGGAGGATACAGACTTTTACTAGATTTGGCTTCTCTGTGAGACTGGACTTTTTAAGCTCCTCTTCTTGTCCTATTGCAGGACCATTGAATATTACCAGCTGTTTTCATGAGTGATGCTCACAGAGTTGGTAGAAGAGGAGATAATATTCTCTTACAGTACAATGAGATGAGAGTTTTATGACAGTAAATGGGGGCCTGTTATTTTTCTCCTTAACTCTTCACTTTTCCTAAGAGGGAAGGAATCTGGATTATTGAACATGTCTTCATGTATACACTTGAGTATTTTTAGAGACTCAAGTCTTTGAATGAAAGCCTAATTTTTATAATAATCATTTTGATGAAATGCATGCACTTGGCACAATAATTTTAGAGGAAAGACTCCCTTTTGACTCTCCATTCTGATATTTACTGCTCTTCTATCGTATTTCAAATAATTGCAATTGGTCACACTCATACTGATGGAATATACATACGCTTTCGGAGCTAATTTTGGAATAAAAACAAAAGACCTATTTGAAATATTTATCTCATAATTATCACAGGGGAAATCCAGTACCTCAGTTTACTCCTTTAAGAAATGAAAAATAATAATAGTAAGGAAAATTAAGAACTGTACTTCAAGTAGTTTGACCTTTCCTTGGCCTCTCTGAGTCTTTGGACTATATAATTGTTTTGGTGTTGGTTTTTTTTAAATTGAAATTTTAAAGAAAGTTTACAGAAAACTTGGATTTCCATTCATTCATTGTTGCACATTTCCCTACTTACCTGCTCTCACAGTTCACTTTTCTCTTTAAAAAGATCCTTTCATTGTTGCACAGTTTCTCCCCTTTCTTCTCCTCCTAGTTCACTGTACTATGCAGCTCTTCTTATTTGGGACTGTTGTAATGCAAGTAATACCTAATCATATGTTCCTTTTAAACAGTTTTTGCCCTCATCTATTTTAATGCAGTATATGTTATTTATCCCCTCTTTTCTTATTTTTCCCTCTAACCCCACCTGCCAGTCCTGTTTTATAAAATGGATAGAAAAACTGTGGTATAGTCACACGACAGGATACTACACAGCACTGAAAAACAAGAAACTAATAAAATATTATACAAAAATGAGTAAGCCCAGAGGACATTATGCTGAGTGAAATACATCTGTCACCAAAAACAAAACAAAACCCCACCCAAATAATGCAAAATACCACTCTTAAAATACATCATTGTTTCTCACACTGTTGGTCGAGAGATGTGGTTGTTATGCAAGATTTACATTGTCTTTGTTTCCTAGGAGGGGGATTCAGTATCTAGAAAGGTGTCAATATGGAATTGTTCTGGTTCTTGTTATCATTCTAGTACCCTCACTTTTTACATATTTATTTCTGTTCTGGTTTTGTTTTATCAATGATGACTGAACTAGAAACTTCTAGTTTGAAGTCCTGGGTCAATCACACATGCATTTGCCAACTTTTTATCTATTTTGACACAGCTGTTCTTGTCATGGCATTCTCTACTTTTCTGCTTGTTTTCATAATTTGAAATGACCACACAGAACTCAAAGACCGCCTCACAATTCTATGGTTTATGGGGAGTATCATAGGCACTCTAGTGGCCTACTGGTAAGAAGCAATACTGCAATCCCAAAGGCACTCGGCTCAAGGTCACCAGCTGCTCCGTGGCAGAAGGACTGGCAATCTCTTCCTGTGCTATTAGTTGCCTCTGAAAACCTGCTGGAGGCTGTGTTATGTTTTGATTCCAACTCTACGATTCACAACAGCTATGAGACCAGGTTTAACTTGGAAGCAGCAGGAAGAGGATCAGTGTCAGGAAGTAAGGTGTGGAAAGACTCCCTGAAGTGTTGAGCACAGCCCTACTCTCTTTGGTGTAGGACATTCCTCTCTATGGGTCCCTCTTTCAAATGGTCATGAAGGCCATTTTTCAGGACATTTTCTTACACCCTGAAGATAAGCCTTCTCAGGGTCCCGTCGATCTGTCCTTCTTGAACAGTGTTGCAGCTCTCTGACAAAGACCCAATGGCACCCGGCTCCTCCAGCAAGCTTCAACACAAAGTCTCTTAGCGTTCTTGCTCCATGAGTCGGCAACCCCACTGTAGCCAACTCACTACATGAGCCACAAAGCTCTCCACACGATTGGTCTGCTGCTGCTGCTGCTGCAGACTCTATTAGGAATCAATCTTTGTTTCTTTGGTCTCGGAGGTTCTCAGAAAGCATGGCCCCAAAATACCTATTCTGCTCCAAGCTCTTCTTGATAGTTATGTGGCCTCCCTCAACCTCTATAAGACGGCTGCTTATACAGACAGATGAATCAATTCTATTGTGAGGTTTTTATATACTCTGTTTGCATAAGAACTGACCAATCCCCTTACCGGACTAAACTCGTCCATTTCCTTGCAAGTGCCTCCATCTATTTGCATAATAACTAATATTTTCTGCATGCTTCTGCCCTAGCCAATTGTAATAAGGTCTCCTGTAACAACTCCCCTAGATTTAGGGGGTGGGGAGTTCTCCTAAAGCAGTTTACTTTTGCTTTTTCACAGACTCAAGGCAAAAGGCCACATACAGAAACCCATTTCACTACATATACTATAATTTTCTCTGTGTTTAAAAATAAGGACTTTCAGAGGCAAAGAATTTAAATAACCTGCTCAAGACTATAGAGTTGATTAAGTGACCAAGCTTAGATGTAAACCCAAATGTGAGACATTAAAGTCATCTTAAGCACTCTGTCATGTGCGTACCCATAATAATACCAACATTACTGGTTTATTTTCAGAATTAAATGTGAAAATAAGCATCTACCACTCAACAGAGTGTCTTATACTGTTAACATTAAATAACTGTTAGTTCCTTTTATTTGTCTTATGTTGAGCAATTTAGCCAGCAGATGAAAAGACGAACATCTGCTTAGAATGATGACCTCTCCTAAAAGGGGCTTCTACTTTGCATAATGATACGAGGATTGTTTTTCTTGAGAAACAAATTATAAATGTCCATAAAATGGACAAAGGAACAAATAGGGAACCCTGGAGCCTTTCTGACGCTTAAAAACCTGCAAGAAGCAAAATGCACATTCAAGGAAGTTTTCCCTCTTTCTTTAGGAGAGCCTATTTTAATCTTAACATTTTGGAGGAAAAAAAATACAAATGTAAAAAGGTGAAATTAAAAGAACTATAAATAACAACACATGGCAACCTGGTAAATACAAAGCCACATTCTCTTCCCTGGCTGTTATGTCTCGAAACTATTTGAACAACAGTTAATAAGCACATTCCCTGTGAAAGAAAAAACTAACTGATGTTTCATCTGAGTGAACTCTTTGTTGAGTGTGTTCAGAAACGGAGAGTTGGGAGATAGGGATTTCTGTTCATTTCACATTAAGATGTGTGCATGTGCCCCACCAAAGAAAATGAAGAGTTTTTCAGGTTCCCCAAATATTCCTTTGCTAATATTCATCTCTGTCAAAAATAATAATGCACTTTGCTTGTATTAGCAGAAAAAGCCATCTAGCTTTCTTGAGGGTTTTCCATTTTCCTGTGTTTTCATGCTGAGGTAACCTACTTTGGGCTCCCAGGCTGGTGTTACTATGATTCAAATTGTTTATAACAATTATCTTGGGGGTCAATAGACTGGACCAGTGATAACAATGTCCAAATTTTTAGGCATTTCCCTCTCTAGATGCGTAGACTGGTGACTTGTGACTTTTCTGAATTACACCCCATCCTTGGTGCACTTTAAGGCTATGCTTTGAACTTGGGGCATTTCATGTCTAGTACCTAACTAAACTTGTATTCTAGAAATTTGAGCTTGTGGTTATTTTGGGCCACAGATATTGAGAAAACTTCAAATTATAAGTTGTACTCATTTTCATCTTCAACTTCTTACTCCTTTGAATTTCCCCCTGACCTTATTTCATTTCTTTTCATAATATTCTTATTATATCTTCATATATCTTGTACTTTAGTCTGCTTGGCTCCACAGTCAACAGTCTTGGCACCAGTAGCCAGAAAATCAAAAAACTAATTGCTATGGGAAAGTCTGCTCTTGGGGACTTTTCCAGGGTACTGAAGAGCAATGGTGTCACTCTGGAGACTAAGGTGCATCTGATACAGGCTATGGTCTTTGCAATCACTTGTTATGCATCAGAGAGTTGGACAATGACTAAGGAGGATAGAAGGAGAATTGATCCCTTTAAGCTGTAGTGCTGGAGAAGAGTATTGAGGGTACCATGGACTGTCAAGAAAGCAAACAGATTCATCCTCTAGAGGGTTAAACCAGGCTGCTCCTTGGAGGCAAGGATTCTGGGGCTTCGTCTGACATACTTTGGACATGTTATAAGGAGAGACACGTCCTTGGAGAGGGACATCATGCTTGGGAGGGTGGAGGGACAGTGCAGGAGGGGAAGACCCTCTATGAGGTGGATTGATTCAGTAACAGGGGTAATTGGGATGGGTGTGTCAGAGGCAGTGAGATTGGCACAGGATAGAGCAGGGTTTAGGGCTGTTGTGCATAAGGTTGCTGTGAGTCGCAAGCGACTCGACGGCATATAACAACAGCAACATCTTGAATTTATTTTATACGACATTTCTATTTTATGAGGAAATCAGGTTTGTGAACTTGTCATTTCAGTGTCTTTAAGAGGCCCAACTAAAGCTCATAGAAAGTAAGGACCTTGCCCAAGATCATACGGAGAGTTAATGCCAATCAAGGACAAACTGATTTGAGGGCCCCTTTTTGAGCTGCAAGCTGGTAGATTGACAATTTGAATCCATCAAACTCTCTGGAAGAGAGAGGTGAGAACTCTCCCATAAATATTTCTAGTTTCAGAAACTAGATGGAGGGACATCATTGGTGGGAATAGACTGTACCTCCCCTGCCCCCCCGGTTTTGTTTAGATTTGGAGTCTTAGGCAAAGGAGGCCGAGTAGGCCTAGTAGTTTAAATGTTAGAGTTAAGTGATGACTAAAAGAAGGGTGGAAAATCTGAACCTACCAATTGCTCTAGGGGAGAAAAGTGAGGCCGTTTCCTCATCAGAAACCCAGTGGAGGGTTGCCATGAATTGAAATCAATTTGATTTTAAATTGTAGGCCAGAAGCCCTGGCAGCACAATGAAATAAACATTGAACTGCTCACCAAAAGGTAGATCAATTCTACCAGGTACTCCATGGGAGGAAGCTACGGCAGTGAGCTTCCATGTAGATTTATAGCCTTGGAAACCTGAAGGGGCAGTTCTCCTATGTGTCATGTGGTTGCTATGAGTCAGAATTAACTTGAAGGCCGTGGGGAGGAATCTTAACCAACAAGTTACACTGCTTGCTCATCAAAGAAGTTCAAGAATAGTCGAGAATTGCACTATTGGGGCCTCTCAAAGAATAATAACCTTTCTTTCTAAATAAGTACTATCTGTATCTGGATATTTCAAAATATACCTATCTGTTTGTACAGCGTTTCACACAGTTCAAATGTCCAAAGCAAAAGCTTTTGAAAACTTTTTGATCCATGGAGACTTCTATGTCTTCTCCAGTGGTAATATTGCTGGATTTCTTCGTTAAGCCTTTCTTATATTTTTATGTTCATGCTAATTACACTATGTACAAAGGAGTTTCACATATGTTTACAAAACAAACCCTTACTATACTTTTGTAATTACAAAGTCTGCCACTAAATTACTGTTTCCTGTGTTTGTGTTTCAATTATTAACTGTGGCGGCATATAACTAAAGCTGAAAACATGTCATTTCTATGATAATAAGTGAACGCAATTAGCAGCGTATCTATTCCACACGCAAAATATATTCATTTGCATTCTGCCTCCTTGTATTATTTAACTGTATTTAGGACAAGTCATGTCATTTCTCTGTTACCTTTTTTTTCAATCTAGAAGAACTCTGTCTTATTTTATAAGTGCTTTTGTGATGTCTAAATAAACGGAATCGGATGAGCTGAGGGCGTGCAGACACATACTTCACTCAATTCAGGTCTTTTCAAAGTACCCTCCTTAAGGCCCTGGCTCTTCAGGCAGGTGGCACCGACTGGTAAGCTGGTGGGCTATATGTGCACCGAGCTTGCATATCAGTGATCTGGCTTGCCAGTCTCTCCCTGAGCGCTCACTCACCCATTACCGAAGAGCTGGAAGAGGCTCCTAGCTGATCTTCTGGTGGGTTCTTAGAGGCTAAAAATTGCATAGGAAGAAATTCCCCGTCTTTCTCCTAAGAAGATGCTAGTGCATTCAAACTGCCAGAGAGGTGTGGTTTTGGGGTTGGCAACACAACTCTCTACAGACTACCCAACAAGAGCTCTATTCTGATCACTCGCCCCTGAGTGCTTGCCATTGCCAGAGACAGAAGGTCAAGTGGAGATATATATATACTTTCTTTATATATGTATGTTAATATATATTAATATAGTTTGGACTAAATTATTCGGACAATGAGTAGCAGAACTTCAAATCATCTTTGTTGTTGTTGTTATGTGTCATTGAGTCACTTGCGAGTCATAGCAACTCTATGTATAATATCTCTAAACCCTGCCCTAACCTGAGCCAATATGACCATCTCTGACACACCTACCCCCATTACTCAGTCACTGTGACAGTCTATTTTATCCAGGGTCTTCCTCTTCTGCGCCATCACTCCACCCTTCCAAGTACGATTTCATTCTCCAAGGACTGAAACCTCCTGGATACATGCTCAAATATGTGAGCCAGAGTTTCAAAATCTTTGCCTCCAAGGAGCAGCTTGGTTTCAGCCACTCCAGGAGAAGATCTGTTTGTTCTCCTGCCAGTGCATGGTATGTTCAATACTCTTCATACACTGACTTCTTCTTTGAGAAGCTGCAACCACAAGATTGAACCACTTTGTCTGATATGGAAGCTCCTACAATCTTTTGCATTGATTGAACAATTGTGATCATGAGTAGAAATTTCTAGAAACAGGCATGCTGTGAAGATAATTCCACTCACTACCCAAATGCAAACACAAATCAGAAATAGTCAATAAGCTTACAATGGGTTGTTAACAAAATCAAAATTCCCAGTTTGCATTCAGCTTTTAAGTAAATAAAACACACCCTCCAGAATCCAACTACTCCAAGATTCTATATGCTGAGAAAATTATCTGAGAAAATGGACTCTATAAAGGGAAGTGTGGCATCAGGATTGAAGGGAGAGTTATCAATAACCTGCATTATGCAGACAACACAACTTTGCTTGCTGAAAGTGAGGAGGACTTGATGTACTTGTTGCAGAAGATCAAGTAATGCATCCTTCGGTATGGACTGCATCACAATGTTAAGAAGACAAAGATTCTTACCACTGGATTAATAGATGGATGGAGAGGAGATTGAAACTGTCAACAACTTCATCTTGCTTGGATCCACTATTAACATCTTTGGTACCAGCAGTCAGGACATAAGGAGACACATTGCACTGGGAAAATCTGCAGTTAGGGATTTCTCTGAATTATTGAGGAGTAATGATGTCAGTTTGAGGACTAAGTTGAGTCTGATTCAGGCCACAGTCTTTCCAATTACTTGCTATGTATCTGAGAACTAGACACTGAATAGGAATGACTGAAAAAGAATTGATGTCTTTGAGGTGTGGTGTTGGAGAAGAGCATTGAACATCCCATGGATGGCCAAGAAAATGGACAGATATGTCCTGGAGATGGTGCAGTCAGAGTGCTCTTTCGAGGCAAGAATGATGAGGCTTCGCCTTACATACTTTGGGCATGTTGTTAGGAGGGGCTATTACTTGGAGACAGACATGATGCTGGAATGGGTTGGTGAAGGAGAGGGAGACCCTAAACTAGGTAGATTGACATAGTGACTGACGCAATGGGCTCTAGTGTGTCAGGACGTGTGAGGATGGCACAGGATAGAATAGGATTCAGATCTTTTTTTTCTTAGGGTCTTTATGAGTCCTACTTGACTTGATGACACCTAACAAAAACAACATAACCCAAATGCTAATAAGTTCACACT
>NW_006399952.1:896503-945679 GCF_000299155.1 Elephantulus edwardii | reverse complement strand
CTCCTACGATAAAAATAATGCCCTAAAATATAATACTTTTAGACTATTCTCTCCCCCATAGACTTCAATGCCGTAAACATATTTCATCCAGTTTTTCGAAGTTAAGGATTTTTAAACTCTTATCACTCATATACTTTGGGCTTGTAGCCAGGAGGAACTAGTCCTTGGAGAAGGGAATCATGCTTAGAGGGTGGATAGACAGTGCAAGAAAGGAAGACCTTAGATGAGTTGGATTGACTCAATAACTGATGTAATATGGGCAGATGTATTGGAGACCCTGAGAACGGCTCAGGGTGGTCAAGGTTCAGGGCTATGGTATATAGGGTAACTATGAGTTGCAAGTGACTAGATGACACATAACAACAACATATCTATCTATCTATCTATCTATCTATCTATCTATCTATCTATCTATCATCTTATATACATATATATATCCGAGTGGTGAGAAACCATGTTGCAATCCCAAAGCATGTGATTTAAATCACAAGCTGCTACTCAGGAGAAGAATGGGCAGTCTCCTTCTGTGTTTTTAACTGCCTCTGAAAACCCACTGGAAGATCAGCTATGAGTAGGTTCTGACTCGATGGTATACAACAACAACATATGAGAACACACAAATCTATGTATTTAACCATCAAAACCAAATTCATTGCCATGGAGTAATCTCTGACTCATAGTGACTCTACGGAACAGGATAGAACTGCCCCGTAAGGTTTCCAAGGCTGTAATCATAAGCCACTACCACATTTTTGTTCATCACAGAAACTGGCAGATTTGAACAGCCAAACCATTCAGTTAGCATTCAGGCACGTGATTATAACTATTATCCAACCACGGCCCCTTAATGTTTAATTTGGGTGACCATGAAGTATTTCCAATAATGTTACTTGCTTAATATTGGTCATGCTCTCAGATTACATGAATAACAAACATACTATAGTAAAGAAAGAAAGAAAGGAGAATGCTTTTACTAAATGCAGTGAAATAATAACAATAGCTGCTATTACAGGGCTATTACCTATGAGCAAGGCACTGGCATAGAAACTGTAAAAGCATAATCAAATTTCATTTTCTCAAAAATATTGCAAGGTGGAGAATATTATTATTCTCATATAATAATATTATTCTGATGAGCTCCAATACTAACAGTATTATCACATGATGAAACGGAGGCTTAGAGAGGGCAAAAGCCATTCTCAAAATTGCTCTGCTATGAAGCAGCAGAGCTTGGATTCATTCTGTGAGCTTTGAGGCTGTGTGTGGTGGCACCAACAGTTTATACTTGCATTTCATTTTTATAGTTACACCCTCTGTTCAGGATCTCAAGGTCAATTCCTAAAAATGAAGGGATATGAACATTCCAGAATGTCATGATTTGATGAATTGAGAAAAAGCAGGAAGCAAAGAGATCCTGCTAATTACAAGTGAACTGTAATTGTAGCAGAAATTGTTTAGAAGTCCTAGTAGGGCATTTATATTTTAGTCAGGATCTCTGCTGGTTTTCCTTTCTAATATGCACCTACATTGCTCTGCCATGTTTTTTACCCTACTCCTGTTCCTGACAATGGCATTTTTATTTTTGTTACCCTTTAATTTTTGAAAACAATACAACACCAAGCCAAAGCGAACACATATACAACAGGTGTAAAGGATGCTCTGTAACCCTGTGTGTACATCACCCAGAAGGAATACGTGTTGGTGATGCCATGTGTGATTCAGAGCACCTTTGGAGAGAAAACATTACAGATATTGTTGAGCTTCTTCATATGCCCCTTCAAGTCTATCTCTCCTTCTCTTAACAAGGAGGACAGGATAGGTTCAGTATTTGGTTTTAATATATTTCGCCACAAATGTACACACCCAAACTATGCTGAATTGGTTTGAATGCGCATTTAAATTTTTACCTAATTTTGTAACATATCATAAATAGCACTGTACCATTTGCTTTTGTGTATTTCTTTTTACTCAATATTATGCTTCTGAAGAAGCTTTAGTAGTATGGTAAAAAATACATACTGGGTCAGGCTGTTAACCTCAGGGTTGATCGTTCAAATCACTCTAGAACTCTGAGGAAGAATGATGGGTAGTTTGCTCTGGTAAAGATTTACAGCCTCACAAACCTGATGGAGGGTAACTATGTCTTAGAACCAACTCCGCAGAGTGGACTTTTATGCTTTTGAGATCTTGAATTCTTAAGGTCATTGCTTTCAAATGAATAATAATCCAATACTTGCATACCGAAGGGTTTTTCCTTTTATCCTTTAACCCATAAGTAAATAATAAATTGTTTCCAAGTCTGCACTATTTAATATAATTTTACAGTAAGTGTTCTTATTTTGAATATTGTGTAGTCTACTTCTGAAAAGTCATCCATTGAAAACCCGAGTTCTATTTGATACACAAGGGATCACCAAGAATAGAAATCACTAAGATAGCAACCTGTTTTAAAACATTCTTATCTATGTATCTTTCTATAACATGTATGACAAATTACATGTGTATAAATTTTTTTCCTAGAAGTATAATTTCTAGGACCTGAGGTGTATATATTTCCACCTTTATTACTAGTTAGCATCAAAGTACTCTCCAAAATGTCTGTCTTCTGGCCCTCAGGATACATTCTATATCTCAGATTTTTCTATATCTTTATTTTAAAAAAATGCTTCATCAGTTGTAAATGTTGGCCAGTGTGGTACATATGAGATGATAACTTATTTTTCAGTATGAATTTCCCTGACATGAGCATGGTATTTCCAGGGTACTCCTTAGAGGCAAAAGTGGTGAAAACTCATCTCACATATTTTGGACATGTTGTCAAAGAGGGACTGTTAGGGAAAAGGTCATAATTCTGGGAAAGGTGAGGAGTCAGAGAAAGGAAAGACCCTGACAAGATGGATTGACATAGTGACTGCAATAATGAACTTGAGTGTGTCAGCAACAGTGAGGGAGGTGCAGGATTAGGCAGGGTTCAGAGCTGGTATTCATAAGGTCATTGTGCGTCCTCGCTCACTGAATGGCACCTAGCAACAACACACTGTGATATTGATTTTCATTGCTTACTAAATACGTATGTTTGATTGCACAACTTCCCAGGATATGGTAGAAAACCCTGATCTTCTAAAGGTTTGTTGATTCATGTAACTCTTTCTGGGTAGAGCATTGTTTGCCAGTAAAGGGCCTTCTAGAACTGTCTTTGTCTCAGCTCTGATCTGAGTGAGGGCTAGGTCTTGGACAGATCCTCCAGCTGATTTACAGGGAACACAGTTCACGAATGAAAAATAAACTTTTGTTGTAATAAATCCATAAGATCTAAGGATTGTTTGTGGCAGTATACTCAAGTCTATCCTGACGAACACTACTTGAAGAGATCAGACACTGCATAAGTGTTTATATTTCCTCATGTCTGAATTATTTTGTATATGTATTCTTTGGCCATTTTTCTACTTGGTCAGAATTTTTTTTTTCTGACCCAAGAGAAGTTCTACACTTCTAGGCTGTTCATACTCTGTCCTTTGATCATTTACTTTGCTGATAGTATTTTTTGTCAATGAACAATTTTACATTTTGATGGTTGAGAAATTGAAGTCCTTTAGCGTTTGTGTGTTTACATGTTAAGAAACCCTTTCTGTCATGATTTCTTGAAGTGTGTTCTCCAATATTTTCTCCTAATAGTTCTAAAGTTATACTCCCCACACCCCCTATCCATTCTGACCTTTTTGGTTTTATTTTCATGGCACATGTTGCAGACACAGCTGAACAGCTGAAGTTCCATCACGTACGATCTTAGCCTACTTGAGTTTTCAGCACCTAGGAAGAATCCTAGCATAGTAACTACATACTAGTAGAGTATGTGTAGCTTTCTTACTTTCTGACGTGTAAACTTTTATTGACACATGAAAACCCACTGACCTGAGCAGATGTCTGGATTTATGGTCTAGCTGCAACCTTCAAGCAATGAGATCCATGGGTAAATGTTATAATCACCCATCCTCTGGTGGGTCAATGCTGAGGAGTATGCCACATGTTTTCTCAAAGAATCTTCATGGGAATTAAGCCCTAGTTCCCCACAACAGTAACCTGCTTATTAGAATTCCTTTCATTAACTTTTATCTCTAAGCTTCTTGCTGTCTCCTACTTCTCCTCATGAACTTCCCACGATCTCCTCCCCCCAAAACTACTCATACCCCATTCTTTATCTCAGGGTATGCTTTTGAGAGAGTAAAAACTAAAAGAAATTCTTTTTCCTTTTGCCATTTATAAATGATGAAAGATTATTGCTTTCTTATCCATTTTATATAATTTACTTCTTTGACTTGCTTTACAGGATTAACTAAAAAGTCGTGTACTATGTTAAGGAAAGGGGAAAAGTGAGCATAGTTTTTTTAATGAGAATGTATCTTGATGTTTGAAATACTAATGTCGAATGTCTCATTTGATGTAGACTTTTTTTTTTTTTGTAGATAAGAAACAGCTTTCTTTTAAACAGGGAAATGATCAACATCCAGTATTACAATGACTAAGTTGTCAGAGCTTATTTTCATTTGCAGGGATTTTGGGTTTTCATTCCTTCATTGCTGCACCATTCTCTCTAGCCTCCTCCCCAGTTTGTTCTTCTTCCCCGCCATCCGAATGTCTGTTTTAATTGTCCAATTGCCACAGTGCTTGTCAAAGTCAGTTCTGATTAATCTCCTTTGTCGGTGTGTCCTTTGCCATTCCCTATCACTCCTCCCTGAGAGAGACTTCACCCTGAGTCATAAGGAAAAGGGGATGGCGTGTTCTCTTAGCTACTTCCTGCTGAAAAGGGACGCTGTGGGTTTCAGGGTGAAGATCTTCTCTCACTACTCTAAAGGGCCCCTTTGGCAGTAGGAAACACATAGTCTATTATGGAGATTGATTTTGGAATTTAAATGCACTCTTATTGATTGTGCTTGGCCGTACATGTTCATATCCTTGAAGATGTATCATGGGGGTGTTGCAGATTTTTTATTAAAACTTTTGTGAGAAAAAGGAAAGTCTTTTCTATCTTTCGACTGGTAGGAGTTAATGTCCTTCCTGGCTCTCTCTGTTTTTAATGGTTTTATTATTAGTTGATTGTTGTTGTTGTTAGGTGCAATCGAGTCAAATACAACTCACAGTGACTCTGTGAACAACAAACCTTGACCATAGCCTACCCTGTGCCATTCTCATCATTCCAACACACTTGAGCCCATTGCTGCAGTTACTATGTCAGTCTATCTTGTTGAAGATCTTCCCTTTTTTCAATGACCCTCTATCTTTCCAAGCACGATGTCCCTTTCCAGGGAATAGCCTCTCCTAGCAACATGCCCAAAGTATGAAAAATGAAGTACACACATGCATGTGTGCTTACATTCATTGTCAAGGGCACTTAGTGGGACTTTTCATTCTGAAATCTCTTATGTATCCTTTATTTCTGGGGGAAAATTCCCTCTTTGACCATTTTCTCCCTTCTGCTTTTTGATACTCTCCTTTCAAAACTTCATTATGCTAAAAAAATTTTTTTTCTATTTTGAGGATTTTCTTTTCTAAGCAATTTACTCAACTTTATATTCGAATGCTTGTATTAACCACTTTATTTCTGCTATATTAATGTGTAAGGAGTTGTACTGCCAAACCAAATAGAAGCAGCTCAAATCTATCAGATATTCCATGAGACAAATATAGACAATCTTCTAAGATGCGATTTATAGCCTCTAACAACCTGCTGGAGGGTCAACTATGAGTAAGTTTTGACTTGACAATAACATTGGAGACATTGTGGAGACACTGCCTCTGAGTTAGCTGGCCAACTCCTTACAAATTAGACCTCCAGAGCACCCCATTAAGAAATAGTAAATGTTGTTGTTGTTGTTGTTGTTATTGTTATGTGCTGCTACTGAATCGTTTGTGACTCATAGTGACCCTATGTACAGCAGCTCTGAATGCTGCTCTATCTGGAGCCAGCCTTAAAGTCTCTGACACACCTACCGCCATTACAGCAGTCACTGAAGCAATCCATTTCATCAAGGGTCTTCCTCTCTTTCTCTGTCCCACCATGCTCCAAAGCATGATGTCCCTCTCCGAGGATAGATCCTTCCTTGCAACATGCTCGAAGCATATCAGACAAAGCTTCGGAATCTTTGCCTCCAAGGAGCAGCTTGGTTTAACCCTTTCTAGGAGGAATCTGTTTATTCTCCTAGCAGTCCATGGTATATTCAATACTCTCCTCCAGCACCACAGCTCAAAGGCATCAATCCTCCTTCTATCATCTCTAGTCACTGTCCAGCTTTCTGACACATAGCAAGTAATGGTGAAGAACCTGACCTAGATTAGGCACACTGTTGTCTCCAGAATATAGTAAATGTAAAGTACATAAAAATGAATTTATTTGTAAAATTTTAGCTTTGTCATTGTTTTGTAGTGATGACTTCACAGAGAATTGCAGAAGATATAAGCCAGAACATATTTTTGGAATAATGAGTCCTTCTGATTTTTTTTCTAAAAATTATAATATTGCTATTCATTACTCCTTAAATGGAACAACAAAACTTTCACCAATGGCAAATAATTTCTTTTCTTGATCAGCATTTCAGTGCACCACAAGATCATATCTATGGTGTTAGCCTAAGGTTGGCTCTTTTTGTTTGTTTATTCTTAGCCATTACCTTAGCCCCCTCTGATCTCTAGGACTTCAACTTACTTCCCTAATAAGCCCCATTCTTGGTACCGCAACTGTGGAGTCTGTGAGTCAAAAACAAATAAATGAGCCTCTTACTGCTGCAGTGGCTCTAGAGGTATCATGTGGCTGGGCTACAGGCTCTTTATCTGCTTTCTACCCTCAGAGGTGGTGAGGGGCTGGGCTATTCTCACTCTCTCTGGCCCTTTCAAAGAGACATTCAAAGCCTTGTGCCCTCATATACTGGTTTTGGCTCTCTAGACTTCCCAAATGAATATTGAGAAGCACATTTCAAACTGTGATGAATTATTATAGAGTTATTGGAATACTAATCCCAAAAAGAGTCAGTATTAAATCTATGATTAGAACCATAGGTATGCTGGTAACTATACTCATGATAAAAAGAAAAATAAACAACAACAACAACAACAGCAACAAAAATAAGATTAGGAGTCAATTCTGATCTCTATCAGCTCTGGAAGAGTGGACAGGAATGCCTCACTGATATCCCACGGTAGTCTCAAAGGAAGCAGATATCCATGACTTGCTTTCATGAAGCAGCTGCTGTTGTTGCTATTATTGTTTGGATTTCGTTGGGGTTTTTCTCCACCCCGAACATCGTACGGGAGGAGATGACCAGTTTTTTCCAATGGAGCAACTGGTGGATCCAAATCACTTGTCTTCAGGTTAGCAGTGCAATTCCTTCTCACTAAACCACCAGGGCCCCCTCCTGAAGCAGTTAGGGAGTTCAAACTTCAAACATTTCGGTTAGCAATCATGAACTTAGCCCTGTGGTAATCATTTGTAGTGGTTATTGTATAATGAGTCAGCACGGACTTTTCAAGAGGTTTTCAGAGGCTGTAAATTGCTTTCGAAAAGATCACTCATCTTTCCCTCACGGAACAGCTGGTGGATTCAAACTGTGCCCCACTGGGTTAGCAGAGCATCCAGTAACCCGCCAGAGCCCCCATTGTAGCATCAGGGACCCCTCCGCCCCTCTGTTTGGCGTCGTTGGGTCCCAAAGTGTGAAGGAAGAGATTTTGTATTGTGATTAAACGCCACTGTTTACTAGTGGTGTATAAAAGCAGTGAAAATAATTCTGAATTGGCGTTAATAAGTATTAGATAGAAACCAAAATAAATATTTGGGATGCATAAGGACCAGAGGCAAATTTCCTCTTGACCATATTTTCCTCCTATTTATGAGCCAGGAATATTGGACACAGTAAGAAAATAACAAAGCCTTGAAAATAACTGTAAATTCCTTCTTGTGCAGGTGTCCATCTCTGTATGCTGTTTCCTTTAGATTGCAGAACCTTTAGGCCAGAGACTGAATTTAACCTAGTGTTTAATATGGGCATTTACTTATTCAGTTCTTAAGACTTCACTCTTGAATAAGCTGCCTTGGAGCTAAGGAGATCAGACATCCCATTTTTTTTTTTTTAGGGATTATTTTATTTTTTTTTTTTAGTACAGTTGATGGGTGGCCTGTAAAATCCTAAGAGTATGGCAATTTCTCCCCCTGTTTTTTTTTTCCATATTTCAAATATGCTTACTCTAGTATGGTAGGATTGTCATTCTGGGCTCAGGCAGTAGCATCACACTCAATACTGCTTTAGCATTATATAAGCACAGCTTTGCCCAGATTCTCCGAATGAACAAATTCTGGAATTCGTGAATGAATGAGTCTTAAGCATTCAGTTTGAACTATGTCCAGAGCTAGACATTTTCAAATCTATTATTTTGGTCAACCTTCAAACAGGCCTCAAGATGCATTTTGTTTTTTTCTGTTTAGTATTTGGGAAAGGGGTTCAGAGATGGTAAGCGATTCAGGGAACGGGATAATGAGTTGAAAGGCAAATCTGGATTGTGGGAGATAGTATTGGGGGTAGAGAAAAGTAGAGGAGCTATAGCCAAATTAGTCTGAAAAGGTAAGAAGCACCTTGTTGCCATGGAGATCCAAACCCAGCCCATCCGGGATCACTGCCAATTGTATCAACTCCTACTCATGGTGACCTTCCACTGGGTGTTCAAGGTTGTGAATCTTCGTGAAAGGAAAAATCCCATCTTTTTCTTTAAGAGTGGCTGGTGGACTTGAACCATTGACGTTTTGGTTAGCAGCATAACATGTTTCACACTATGTTATTTAACTCATAAATGCACCTCTCTATCACTTTACAGGGCTATGACTCTGCATGGGAGGGGTTGAACCATCCGTCTGTCATGAAGCCACTGACAACTCTAGCCACTGAAGATACACAGCCTTTTGGTTTGCAACAGAGTTCAGTAGGGCCGACATGGCTTCTTATTTTGAAGGTCAGTGGCTCTCAAGCTAAAGATTCATTGGCATCATCTGGTATGATCTCATGTAGTGTTTCTTTGCAAAATGCAAGTTTTCACTCTAGTCTTTTTCTTTGATCTAATAAGTCTGGGCTGGGGATAGGAATGTATACTTTAGGAAGTAGTCCATATTGTAAGACACACTACTGTAAGCCATGTAGCACTTTTCAAGAGTAGTATGCAGCTAAGTCATGCTAATTTTGATTAGCGAGAATGAGGGATTATAGAGATGCTAAGTGACAAGGGAACATGTCAAACACAGGTTCTCAGATTGATCTGCATATAAGAACAGCCTGGTAATATTTACAATACTCATCAGAATCAGTATTATCCTTCATTGAATGCTTACATTTCCACTTTATAGATGACTTTACATTATGATGTTGGAGAAAAATATAGAGTATCTATCCCCTGGACTAACAAAACAAACAGGCATATCTTGGAGAAAATGCAGGCCAGGGTGCTCCTTGGAGGTAAAAGTGATGAAGTTTCTTCTCACATGTTTTGATGTGTCATTAGAGGGGCCACTCCTTTAAAATGGACATCATTCTGGGGAAGGAAGAACCTCAGTGAGATGGATTGACACAGTGACCGCAGCAATGGACTCAAGTGTGTGAGAGATGATGATAAGGATGACACAGGATTGGATAGAGTTTAAATTTGTTGTTCATATGATGGCTATGAATCTTACTTGACAACACCTAACAGCAAAATGGATAGTAATAGTAAGTAAGGACTTATTATGAGTGTGGTGGAGTCACTATGAGAGGGTGGTAGAAACACTTATTGTGCTCATCTGTTGATGGGACCATGTTGTTGTTGTATGCTATGGGGTCATCTCTGACTCATAGTGACCCTATGTACAACAGCTCTGAACCCTGCTCTATCCTGAGCCAATTTCATCATCTCTGACTCACCTACCTCCATTACCCCAGTCACTGAGTCAATCCATCTCATTTAGGGTCTTTCTCTCTTACACTATCCCTCTACCCTTCTAAGCATGATGTCTTTCTCCAAGGACTGGTCCCTCCTTGCAACATGTACAAAGTGTCAGATGGAGTTCCAAAGTCCTTGCTTCCAAGGAGCAGCCTGGTTTCACTTCCTCTAGGATGAATCTATTTCTTCTCTTAGCAGTCCATAGTATATTCAATACTCTTCACCAGCACCACAGCACAAAGGCATTGATTCTTTTTCTATTTTCCTTAGTCATTGTCCATCTCTCTGATGCAAAACTAGTTATTGTGAAGACCATGGCCTGTATTGGGTGCACCTTAGTCTTTAGACTGACATCATTGCTCTTAAGTACACTGGCTATGTCCATACTTGGTGATATACGTCCACAAACTCAGATGCTGAAAACTCTTTCTTGTACAGTTACTTCATTGACACATATGGAATCACTGAGTCCAAGTCTACCCAACACCTAGTGGCATGAGCTTGGCATTATTCAAAGTATTTTCTATATATTAGCTCCTTTAGTTCTCCTAACCACTTCTGAGGTAGGTACTTTTATCAGTCACACTTTGACAGAGTGAAAAATGAAGACATAAAGAGGTTGTGTGAACGAGAGCTAAGATTCCACAAGTTTACATTTAGATTCCACAAGTTCAGATTCCCACATTTACATTCATAATTACTTTGACATGTTGGTGGGGCAGAGCTTTATCTGATGCACTGCCAACCTAGAGATATTTTGTGTGAATTCACCATCTATTTTATGGAGAAGGAAGGGCAGTCTCCTCCCTTAAAAATTTATAGCCTCAGAAATCTAGTGGAGGTTTACCATGAGTTGGAATTGGTTCAATGGTGGGTGGTGGGTTTGGGTGGTTTGTCAAACTCACTTACTCCTTCGTGGTGTGATTTCCTTCATAGTGTCTTCTCTCCAGCTTTTTACTCCATCCCAACAAATGGTCTCTAGAGTACAGCTACTCATTGTTCTGTTTCTAGCTTGTAATTCTCTAACGTGAAAACTCTATAGGAAACAACTTAAATAGTTTTCCTTCAAAAGGAAGTACTGTAGTACCGATCCTGAGGTCATCCTGGCTTGAATCTTCTACTTTGCAACATTGATTTAGTGCTGTCCTTCCATTTGCTTTCAGTCTATTTTATTTCCTTGAGAATAATTTTCATCACTTGATTTGTCTTCTCTGAGAACACTTTCAGTGGTAGATATTTGAATGTTCTATTTCTGAGAAACGGCAAACCTTCTAGCTAATCCTCTTGCAGTTAGATTTATTTGCTGAGTCTCAAAAGATCAAAATATTTTTTTCTTATGTATTGACCATGGATCGAAATTTTTTTCTGTTTCTGGAAATAAAGGTACTATATAAAGAGTTTATGAAGATTATTTTTGTAAATTGAAATTGATTATCCCCTATGAAGGTTGATTATGGCTATTGAGATCAGGAAAATAAAATGTCAGCTATTTTATTCATTTAGTAAGTAGATTTACTTTCCTTTTTGTGTGGATAAAGAAGCAGATTCATGCTATAATCTTAAAAATGTGGTTGAGGGTAGTTTTTCTTTTGCTTTTAAGTAGCCATTTTCAATGAGATGATCTAGGACTTGTCAACCTACAGTCAAGCTGATGTAAAAAGTTTGTGATGGCAACCCTAAATGTTTTATCACCTGTCAGAAATTTCAGTGACAATAAAAAGTAACATCCTTTAAATTAATTAGACATGATTAGGACTTCAAGCCCAGAGGCCACTTCATTATGCAAAAATTATAACTGTTAGCTATTTAAATTACCATTAAATTGATTCTTATGTTAATTGATATCTCACTTATAACCCTAGATTTTAATTTATATAAGATCTTAGGAAATAATAATAAGCTGTAATGAAATGTTAGTTTGGAAAAATTCTCTTGTGAAAAAATACACCGAAAAATTGATTGTTATATTTGACTCTGGTATAATTTCTATATTAGAAAAAAGCTAATAGCTCGTGAAATGGACTGGTTTAGATGCCTCTCTTCTGTTTGTGCAGCTCTCTACAACATCTTCAGAGGCTACATATGTGGATCAGGAGGTAATTTTTTTTCTCTCACTGAGCATTGTCTTACTTTCTCCTGTCTGCCATGGGAAAGAGTTTCATTCAACCACTTGACATATAGTATGTGCAGTGGCACATTCTGGAAAAGAAGAGCAATGTGACAGTGTATATTTAACTTTTTAAGACAAAAAAAGGGGGGTATACTTCAGGGAACTGACACCATGGGGGAGCATAAACTTGCATAGAATATCACTTAACAGGATTTCTATAAGGGGTGCTAATGGAGCATGCCAGTTGATGAAATTTGGAATCAATGGTTCTTTTTTAAAAATTTTTAATTGATATTTTAATGAAAGTTTATAAAGAACTTGGGTTTCCTATCATTCATTGTTGCACATTTTGGAATCAGTGGTTCTTTAAGGGCAAGTAGAGGTGAGCTGAGACCCAGCTGGTGTTCTTCTCAGGTCTAAATCTTATCAATGCTTCCCCCCCAAAAAAATTAGTTTTGAATCTGAAATAAACACTGTCTTTGCGTGGATTCTGCTTCATAGCAATTGAGTCACTGACTTTATAAATTGTTATGGCAAAAGACAACAGAATAAATTCTCCCACCTCTCCACCCTAAGACCCACTAGTAGATTCTAACAGATGAAGACACAGCCTTTGGGTTTGCAACCAAGTTGTTAGTGATTCCATTCAATGAAAATGTTGTCTTTGTCTCTTTTAGAATATCATGTCTCTTCTAATTACAATGTCTCTGTATTTGTAGCGCCAAACTTCTTACCCAATCACCTCTTTACATCTTTGCCAGGTGTATTGTTATTGTTGCGTGTCCAGTTAGAACCAGACCCACAGCTGACCCTATAGAGGGTCTTCAGAGGCTGTAAAAATACACAGGAGAAGATTGTCTGTTCTTCTCATGAGGAGCAGATGGTGGATGGTAGGAAACAGAATTTGTTAATGCCACATAGGAAAGAAACATTCTCCAATAGCAGTTAGTAACATTTTAATGACAATGGACCGAGAGCTGTCATTTAATCAACTCAGACTCCTGGTGACCTTCGTACAACAGAACAAAACACTTCTAGGTCTTGGGCCATCTTCTCAATTTCCAGCATATCTGAGGGCCACTGTTGCAGCTATCTAGCTAATCCATCTCACCATGGGTCACCCTTCCCTGCCTTATACTATCAAAAATGATACCCTTCTTCAACGGCTGTTCTTTCTGAACATACATCCAAAGCAAAGAGTCAGACAATATCCTTTGTGATCCATTAGATGTTCTTTGACTCATTTCCAAAAGGTTCTCTATCATCATGTCTTTATTCCTAATCTGCCTTAGTCTGGAAACTCCACTGAAATTAGTTAGACATCCTAATTGCAGACCATAGAGCCCAAGTGTGGAGCATGCTTCAACATGGAGACCCATGTGTCTCTGTTTGCCACATGCCTGTGGTTGAAGTAGCTGGTATGGTTCTGTCTTTTAATCAGGCTCTAGTTCAGGTAGGAAACATGAAATTAGGTTGAAGAAGAGGAACACATTCATCTCCATGTGTTTTACTCTCCAACACTCCCATCTGGACAAACATCTGTCAATTTTTGGCCCATCACCATTGTTTAGGGCCTCTTTATGCTGCTATTACAACGTTCATTGATCCAAATTTCTTATCTGTCTAATACAATGTTCGTTGGCCCAGATCTCATAATTTTTTTGCAATTCTTTTCTTTTCTGCTTTAGTCATTTGATTTTTCCTGTAACTACTTTTTCATCTGTGTCTCTCTACATTCTATCTCCCTCTGATGCCCCTACTTTGCAAAAATTACTTTAAGATTAAAAATTGCACTGCAAAGTTGTCTACATTTCTAGTGTTTCAAGAACTTTTACACAAGGAGTCCCACTCTCAGAGGAACTTTCATAAAGATTCCCAAAGTCTTAGCTTCATAAAGATTCTCAAAGTCTTATTGGTGGATTTGCATAGCTGTGCTATCATTTAAAGAACTCTGGCGGCTTAGTGTAAGAAGTTGCATTGCCAGCCCAAGGACACACAGTTTGAATCCACTAGCTACTCCACTGAGAAAGATGCATAATCTCCTCTTATGTGATTTACAGCTTCTGAAAACCTGCTGGGATCTGCTGAGTTGGTTCTGACTCAACAGTACATAACAGCCACTTTTTCTCTGCTACTTTGTTTAGTATCATGCAGGAACAGTGTCTTGATTTGATGCTCTTTGTGGAGGATGGATGCCCGAAAATATTCACGAGTAGGGTGAGGAAGCATGGGAGGACAATTTCTCCCCACATTTCTGACCAAGAAAAGACCTAGAGTTTCTTTCTACCTCTAGCACTCCAGACAGATCTTTGCTAACATACTAAGAAGCCCTTGCTTTCTCTTGAACCACTGCTACCTTGTCTTTTTGCTAGCCCTTTGAACACTAAGTTCCTTGGGGACAGAACTATAAGCTTGGGAAAATGTTCAGATAAATAAAATTGAATCTATGAAGCTATTGGGATATAAGAGACAGAGGGTTTGTCAGGATGGCTTTCTGTTCATTCAAATTCTGAATCCCATTTGGTTCTCAGATGTAGTAGTTATGTGCAGTTGACTTGCCTGCGACTCATAGCGACCCTACCTACAGCAGCTCTGAAGCCTAGCCTGTCCTGAACCAGCGTCACTGACTCTGACACGCCTAATCGCATTGCCCCAGTTACTGTGTCAGTGCATGTCATCCGGGGTCTTCCTCTCCTGCGCTGTCCCTCCACCCTTCGGAGCACGATGTCTTTCTTCAAAGATCAGTTTCTCCTGTCCACATGGTTCTCAGATAATACCCCTGTATTCACAGAGACAACATATACCAATAGTTTTGTGTATTTCATGGATAAAATTCCCTAGTTCAAATAACAGAGTCAACAATTAGCAAAGGAAGTCAGAATGCTGATGACATTTAAACAAATAAAGGACAGCTTTGAGATCTACCAAGAGATTCCAACTACCAGTCAGAAAGCAGTGATTGGTAGGCTTAAGTGGCTAGGAAAACTGCAGCGGCATTTCGTATTTGGAGAACCAAGGAACTGTAAAGGGACGAGCAGAAGCTAAGTGATTGTCCTTTTCACCTGAACATATGCCTGGACTAAGACAGAAATCTGGGAGAAGGCTGAGGAGGTTTCTACCTGAGGAACATTTCTTCCCAGAGCTGAGCCAAGAAAGAAGCAGACGTATTGGAAAGGGCATTTCTCATTAAGGTAAGTTGTGTAAATATTGTACAGGTATCTGTAGAAAATGTTTCCTCCCAGTAGGGAAACAATCTGCTTCTTTAGGAAAAAAAAGTGGTCTGATGCATATTTTCCGACTAGACAGCAGGTTCTCCAACTTCATCACAGGTTGTAGAGGTGTAAATATAGAGAAAGTGATACATCTAATTGCTCTGTCCCTATGACGATTGTGAGAACCTGCCAAGTAGGTATGGAGCGATTATTTCCTGTGTGAATCTATCTCTGAAATTGGTTATGAATACACGCCTAGTAACTTCTCAGTCATAAAATTGGCTACTTAATCCTATGTGCTTTTATTTGTTTTCAACTTACTTATATGAAAATGAGCTAGAGTTGTTCTGTAACCAATATGTGCAACTCAGAGCTTTAACGAAGGAACATTTTGTTTTAATGGCTAATTTTAGACACTACTTCGCTACTGTTGGAGTTAAACACATTTTCTAATTGTGTTGTTTCAAAGATTATTTAATGGAGAACTTAGACAGATGGACTTAAATAGTTTGTGGATATGCTTTCCATCCTGATGTGTGTAACTACTATTATGGCTTAATTGGTGCTGATGTAACGTGTTTTTTGTGGTTGTAATACAAATGCATGGTATACTTATAAAAATTTATGTATGACTTAGTCTCTAAAGGTTAACTATTTTAACTGGTATAAATATTTCAGTTAGAAGAGATCTTCAATGGGTCCCATATTATGAAACATGCTATTAAATGGGAATATCCCTTATAAAAGAGGAAGGGGGTGAAGAAAATGGAAAAGATCTGGCAGGGACCTGAAAAGACAGGGTAACGATGGTTCAATGGTGATTAATTTTCTAAACCAAAATACATGGGAATTACTGTATGAAACACAATATGAAGAATAGTGTGAAACACAATATATACCAACTTTGTAAGGAAACCAATATAAAATAAGGGTTGGGTTTTTGTTTGTTTGTTTGTTTTTTAAAAGGAAGCTCTGGTGGCTGAATGGTAAAGAGTTGTGCTGCAAACCCAAAGGTACTTGATTCAAATCCATTGGTTGATCCACAGCAAAGGTCAGCAGTCTCTTCCTGTGCAATTCACTGTCTCTGAAAACCCACTAGAAGGTCAGCTATGGGTCAATTCCAACTCAATGGTACACAACAACAAAACTCCTTTAAAATACCTATTTCTTCACTGTGACGTTTCAGAGATAACTGATGTTTCAGTCATACAATTGAAGTTCAACACAGGTAGACTCAATTACCGTGAGCCGGAACCCACTCACAGCTGACCCCCATTGGGTTTCCTGGGGCCGTAAGTCTGACAGGAAGAGATTGCCCATCTTTCTCCTGTAGAGAGAAAGGCTGAAAATACTTCTGCTTGCTTAGTTTTCCCTGCTAGCTTTTTCAGCCTGTTAAAGTAGAGCCTGTTTAGTCTGTGTTATTTGAAATCTAATCATCATCCAGAGAAATTTTGTTTGCAAATTAAAATAGTAACATCAGCCACTTCCCCTTGGAGGGCCTTGCTTGTGCCCTGCCAGAGGCCGTATCACTGAGTAACGAATAGTTAGAAGGTTTCTCTCAGCTGCCACTGTGGTTTTGAGTGTGTGAGCACTGGCAGGCAGGGACCTATCCTCTGTAGTTGTTAATACAGACTAATGTGAGTCATAATAATGATTTTTCTTGTGGAAAAATGGCATAATATTATTACTACTAGAATGGTTGCCAAAGGCAAAAAAAAACCAAAAACAACAAACCAGCAAATAATAACAAAATCTTTTTGATTCCCCACTATCTGCTTCATTAATGATGTTCTGGACCTCAGCTTAATACAGCTCCTCCTGGACCTAATCTTGCAATTCTTTCTCCTCCTAAAATGGAAACTTCAGTGAAGTAATGACTGCAGAATTCACAGGCTAACAATGCTAGCCAATTGTGACTTTGTTTTGCTTCATACTTTTGAGACTATGTGTTAGCTTAAGAGAAGCCTTGAAAGTAAGCATCTAAAGCAACCACCCTGAGCTCTCCTAACCGGGACAGAGGCAAGGGATGCATAGGGAAGCCTGCCATTGTGTGCATGAAATAGTGCAGGAAGCCAGCCACATCTTTCTGAGATCACTTTTTTAGTACTTCACACTGTTTATTGTTTCTGTTTACAGAATTATACTTGCTAGATCTTCCATTATTTACAAAAGAAGTTTCCATGTACCAATTTATGAAACTGCTGTTAGGTACCAATGAGTCAACTCTGATTCCTAGCGACCCTGGAAACAAGAGATCAAAACTGTGCTGCTCCTGTGCCACCCTCAAGGTCTCTGCTATGCTCGTGCCCATTGTTGAAGTTGCTATGTGGATTCATCTGATTGAAGGTCTTCCTCTCAGTCACTACTCCTCTACTTTGCCAAGCTGACCTCTTTTTCCCCAAGCACTGGCACCTCATCACAACCTGCCCAAAGGTATGAGATGAAATGTCACCATCATTGCCTCCAGAACCCAAGATGGATTTGTTCTTTTGGCATTAGATGGGTTACTAATATCTTTTACCAACACTACAATTCAACCACATCAATTCTTCTTCAGTCTTCTTTGTCCATTGTCCAACTTGGCATGGATATAAAACAATTGAAACTACCATGGTTTGGTTTAGGGACACATTAAATTTTTTAACTGACCTTTTCTGCTGTTTAACTCTTTAAAGAAGTCCTTGACAGTTGCTACCATTATCATACAATACAAATGAGTATCATATAATAACCATTGTATGATAATGCTAGTATGAAAACGTGAATTAGCATGGAATATAATAGCAGGGAACTCTAGGTCCGTGCAATAAGAAGTGATCCATTCAACAGAATGTTGCTGTTGTTATTCAAATTAGAATAGGCCTTGAGCTGCTGATAGACTTCAGCCACGGGTATTAGGGTGCAGTGCAGTTCTTTACCACTAAGTCACAAGAGCTCCACGTTGAGTAGGATAGAGTCACATAAAGATTGAACTTAACCCAGGAGATCAAGCTGATCAAAAGACGGGAAAACATTTTTTGGAAGACTGAGTAGCATGAAAAAAATCTGGTCACAGGAAGGCAACTCAAGAACCTGAACATATCCTAGAATCCCTGAAAGTAGAAGAACCAAGGGGAAATGAAATCTGTTTTACAAATGAGCACATTGGCACATTGGAAGGATTGACTAGAAGGTCCTTTGAGTTTTTCTCCAACTCTAGGGACACAGAAAATTTTGAATCTCTCACTTGAAACATTAACATGAGAAAATTGTTAAATAAACACTTTTCCTGATCCCAAGATAAATGAGAATCTCTATGAGGTTATATTTAATATGAAAACCAATACCTCTTCATCAAGATGGTTATTTAGTATTCAACAGCTGTGACTGATAAGATCCAACACAGTAGATTATTCTTTAGAATGTATTGATTACTGTTATTTCTTCACTTTTGCCCATTTGTAGTGGATTACTCATCTTTCTCTGTTAATTCTATGAAGAGAAGTGTGGCACCAGAATTGAAGGGAGACTCATCAATAACCTGCATTATGCAGATGACACAACCTTGCTTGCTGAAAGTGAGGGGCACTTAAAGCACTGTTGCAGAAGGTCAAGGAATGAAGCCTTCACTATGGATTGCATTTCATTGTGAAGAAAACAAAAATTCTTACCACTGGGCCAATAGGCAATATCATGGTGGATGGAGAAGAGATTTAAACTGTCAATAACTTCATTTACTTTGATCTACAAATAACACCCTTCATACCAGCAGTCAGGAAATAAGAATATGCATTGCACTGCAATTAGGGACCTCTCCAAATTATTGCGGAATAATAATGTCAGTTTGAGGACTAAAGTGTGTCTGGTTCAGGACATAGTCTTTCTAATCACTTGTTATGCATCTGAGAGCTGGACAATGAATAAAAATGATAGAAGAAGAGTTTAAGTCTTTGAGCTGTAGTGTTGATGAAGAGTACTAAACATCCCATGAACTGCCAAAAGAATAAATAAATGTCTTTGAGAGGGTGGAGTCAAAGTGCTCTTTGGAGGCAAGGATGATGAGGCTTCACATCACATACTTCAGGTATGTTGCTAGAAGGGGTTGGAGAGGGACATGATGCTTGGAAGGGTAGAGGGTCCATGAAGGAGAGGAAAACCCTCAACCAGGTGCATTGACACGATGACTGCTGCAGTGGGCTCTAGTGTGTTAGGAAGTGTGAAGATGGCACAGGATAGGGCAGGGTTCAGATCATGATGGCACTAACAACAAGAACAACAACAATTCTTCTTTCTGATTTTGAACAATTTAAACAGTACACTATGTTAACCCTTTATCATATGAATTTTGTTTGATATTTAATCTCGATTGTAGATCTTTTTCTATGTTGATTTATTGTTATTATTTATAAAATAAATAGGTTGGTGTACCCTGTCCAGCATTGTGCTACTAACTCAAAGACCATGTCTCTCTGTAAGTTCAAATACACCAGCAGCTCCAAGTTTAAAAGATGGGCAATTTACATCCTTGGAAGTCCAATGGAAAGTCAGCAATGAGTTCTTTGAGTTTCTTGACATCCTTCATGTTCTAGCATTAATTCTTTGCTAAAATTTTGAATCATTTAAAGCAACATTTTATAGTATTTTCTTTTCTCTATTAATTCCTATAAAATTTCTTTTTTCTACTAAATTTTCCCAGCACTGTTCCTGTCTCTCTACCTCACCCACCAGTTTGAAATGTCACATTCCTCCTATCCCAATTTTATATGAATCTACTTTTAAATTATGCTTTAACAAATTTTAAAAAGAGACAGAGTATGTTTCTCTAGTACTTATTCTTTCACAAAAGTGTTGATACTTTTGCTTCATTCCAATTCTGGATTCATTAAGACTTTTGGAAGAGGGTTTGCATAACATTTACAGGTTTCATAAGAACGCAGTCCTTAATACTGAGCTTTCATATCTCAGAGTTAAAAGGGGGAGGAGGGAACCACAAACGACAAATCCCTGTATTTATTCAAGGTTTATTTTATTGTCCTCATGAAAATGAATATCATTTATTGTTAAATTTAGGAAGCCCTGGTGGAAAAGTCCATAGGGAGTTGCACTGTTAACACAAAGGTGACACCTCTCTGGCAGTTCAAATCCAACAGCAGCTCCAGAAGAGAAAGATAGGCAATATTCGCCCATGTGATTTATACTGTCTTCTAGAAAACCCACTGGAGGGTCAGCTACTTTGGTTCAGAATAGACAACAATGTATATGTAAGTGATTGCTAGATTTACTTTTGGATTTTTGTGTATGGTAATGTTACTATGGGTGAGTGTGCTCTTTTTCTTGTGGGAGCTCTCATGGTCTAGCAGTAGGAAGCTGTGCTGAAATCCCAGAGGCATCTGGTTTGAATCCACCAGTTGCTCCACTGGAGAAGGATGAGCACTCTCTTCCTATGTGATTTACTGCCTTTGAAAACCGACTGGAAGGCCAGCTATGAGTCAGTTCCAACTTGATCATACATAATAACAACATGTCACATGAGAGGAGACATGTTGCTTTAAAGGCTATCCATTGGACAGAGATATAAAGCTTGGAAAGATGGAGGGTCAGTGAAAGAGAGGAAGACCCCCAAGACAAGGTCACTGCAGCAATGGGCTCAAAGGTATCAGCGATGGTGAAGATGGCACAGGCTAGGACAGAATTCAGATGTGTTGCTGTGTTAAGTGATACTTAACTCAATGGCACCTAACAACAAACCACTGAAAATTAGAAACTTGGCAAGCTGACACATAATTTTAAATATCATAGTATTCTTATCACCTTTGCATTCATTACTACTAAATGTACATCATTAATGTGTAAAGTGTTGGACGGTGGAATTGTTTACCATTGTTGTAAATATGAAATGTCATATAAAGAAATAATTTATAAAAGAAGGACAGGTATATAGCATTTATAACCGTAAAATAAAACACGCAAATGTTTTTAAAAAAAAAAAACATTTATTTAAGAGTGCAAGGAACATGCTAGTATTTACAAAGTTTACACTTGTTTAAAGCTTGGAAGGAGGAGTGGCATCCACTTCCATAATAGCTTGGCTCCGGAAACCCTATGAACCTGGAGAGAGGACAAAAGGCACCCAAGCGTCGAGGACTCTCCTTCATAGAGTTGCTATGAGTTGCCTGCGACTCGACGGCACTTAACAACAACAACAACACACTTGTTTACTACTAATATGCCAGACTGTTAAACAAAAGGTTAAAACTTTGAATTTACCAGCTACCCCGTGGGAAAAAACAATAATTACCTGTAAAGATTGACATCCTCAGAAATCTGATGGAATGAATGGACGCTGTGAGTCAGGTTGGACTTGATGGCAGTGACCTTTTTTCGGCCCTGTAAGGTCAATGTAATATTTTTAGTGCCCCAAATGCCCTTTCTGTGCTTTTCCTCTATTATGTCCCTTTTCCCCCCATTATAGAGATGGCTTTTATTATCTGCTGTCAACTCAGAACCAACCCATAGCTGATCCTCCAGTAAATTTTTCAGAGTCAATCCATAGCTGATCCTCCAGTGGCTTTTCAGACACTGTAAACTGCAGAATCAAGCTTCTTGTTGTTAGGTGGTGTTGAGTCAAGTACAACTCCTAATAACCCATTGAACAAAAGATCTGAACTCTGTTCTATCCTGCACCATCCTCACACTTCTTGGCACACTAGAGCCCATTGTAGCAGTCACTGTGTCAATCCTCCTAGTTGAAGGTCTTCCTCTCTGTCACCGACACTCCAGCCTTCCCAGAATCATGTCCTTCTCCAAGGAATAGCCCCTCTTAGCAACAAGCCCAAAGCATGTAAAGCGAAGCCTCATTCCTACCTCCACAGAATACCCTGTCTGCACTCTCTCCAAGAAATCCCTGTTTGTTGTCTTGGCTGTCCTTGAAATGTTCAGGGCTCTTATACAACACCACAGCTTAAAGTCATCAATTCTTTTTCTGTCATCTTATTAATTGTCCAGCTCTCAAATGCACAGCAAGTAATCAGAAAAACCATGGCCTGAATCAGATGCACCTTACTCCTCAAACTAACAACATTATTCCTCAATAATTTGGGAAAGTCCCTAACTGCACATTTTCCCAGTGCAATGTGTCTCTTTATTTCTTGATTGCTGGTACCATGGATGTAAATTGTGGATCTAAGCAAGACGAAGCTGTTGACAGTTTCAACCTTCTCTTCATTGTCATGATGTTGCCTATTGGTCCAGTGGTAAGAATCTTTGTTTTCTTGACATTGAAAAACAATTCCCTAGTAAAGGCTACAATCCTTGGTCTTGTGCAACAAGTACTTCAAGTCCTCCTCACTTTCAGCAAGCAAAGTTATGTCACCTGCATCCTCTTTGTAAAGTCTAGCATCTTGGATAATTTGTTCAGCATACAGATTGAATAGGTATTCAACCTAATAAATACAATCCTTATGCACTCTCTTTTCAGTTTTAAACCGTGTAGTGTCCCCCAGTTTTGTTTGCACAACAGTCTCCTGGTCCAGGCATAGGTTCCACATGAGCACTTAAATTAAGTGCTCTGGGATTCCCATCCTTCTCAATGTCAGTCAGAACTTGTTAAGATCCACACAGTCAAATGTCTTTGCATAATCAATAAAGCATAAATACATATTATTCCAGTATTCTCTACTTTCAGCCGGGATCCAATTGATATATATCATTAACGAATCAAGATTGTGGACACTTTTTATAAGTTTAAGAAAAAAATTACAAACCTGCAAAGCCATTATGAACAGAATATACATAGACACATATGCACAAATTACACACACTACTTTATAGTAGAGGGACACACACCACTTTAAAATGTTGAGGGAAAATGATAAAAAGAAAAACCTTGAAACAACCAAAGTAAAAAAGATACATTATCTGGAGAGCCACAAAGATAAGATGATTGTGGACTAGTCATCAGAAATGATGCAAGCCAGAAAATAATGCAGAAACCTCTTTGATGTACTAAAAAGATAAAAAGAAAGCCTGTTTATCTGACCCAACAAAAATTCATTCCAAAATGAAGATGAAATAAAGACATTTTCGGAGAAAAAAAAAAACTCATGGAAAAAAATGTTTAAAGAAATTCTCAGTTTGAAGAAAAAAGTACTAGAAATTGAAATTTGCTAAAAAGATAAAGATCCAAAATTAAAATATGTGGCTAAATATAAAAGAGAGCTGTGTTTTAACCACTGTAAAAGAGAGTTAGTTATTAAAGCAAAACCAACAGCAATTTAGCATGTTACAGCACATGTTGAAGTAAAACATCCAACAATAGTAAAAATGATGATAGAGAAATAGAAATAATATCTGAAGGTTAAAATATGTATTTTAATCTTTCGACCACCACTTAAAAATTAAGTACGCAAACAAGCAAATGGGTATAACTAAACAAAAACAAGCAAACAAAAGGGTATAGTCAAAGAGTTAAAGGATGGAAAAATATATACATAGAAACAGTAATCAATATAAAACCAGAAAGATTCTTTTTCATCAGATAAGTTAGATCTTAAAGCAAAATATTAGAAAGGCTAAAAAATGCTATTTCATCATTATAAAGCACTCAAATAATAAAGAAGACAGAACATTTTTTAATAAGTATGCCCTTAATAGGAGAGCTTCCAAATAAATGAAATAAAAATAGAATCTACTCTTTTCCTTTTGTGCTAAGGAGATGACAACTGGCTTCTCCAGGCATAGTGATCAAGCCATTGTGAAGCCCATTGAAAAGAGGAACAAACATTTTATCACATACAAGTAGGACTGACATGTCAAAATTAAGCTTAACTCGGAGAAACCCAGAAGCTTTATAAAAAGAGGATGTGGGAAGTTTCAAGGGCCGGATATTGATACTCAGCACTGGGTGTGGGAGTAAGAAGAAAATGAGGCTCCTGCTATGTAGTGGCTTCAGAAAATTCTTCCTGCACAACGACAAGGAGACGCTGCTTACCTCATATATCTCAGAATTTGTACTCAGGCAGGGGGATTGTGTACCAAAGAGGGAATTTTTCTTTTGCTTTTCAAAAAGTGGAGCAAACTGGAGAGGTGGGGGAGGACTGGGCAGGGAGAAAAGTGCAACAATGAATGAATGGAAATCCAAACTCTCTGTAAATGTTCATTAAAGTTAATAAAATGAAATTTAAAAAAGAATTAGCACTTCATGTGTGAGTAAATCTAGTTTATGGACGTAATCACAAGAATGCTTTCAAAGGCATTAAGTTAAAATATCCAAATTTGAAGGCTACAGCTAAAGTGGTACTTTGAGAGAAGTTTACAACACTTATTATTTATGTTAAAAAGAGCAGAAAGTCTCCAAACTAATGCTCTATTATCCTATATTCAGAAACTAGAAAGAAGTGTCATTTAACTCAAAGTTGGTAAAACAAATTTTAAAAACAAACCCCACAACCAAAACTGCAGAACTAAGTGAACTTAACCATATAAAAGTGATAGGTATATGGTGCCACTGTTGTAGAATGAGGCTGGCATTGGGGTGGGGGTAAGACTGAGAAAAACTGGATGAAATATGTTTACGGCATTGAAGTCTATGGGGGAGAGAATAGTCTAAAAGTATTATATTTTAGGGCATTATTTTTATCGTAGGAGTACGCAATGAGGGTTGCAGAGTGGATTATATATGGGGATAGGGGGTGGGGTTTGGGGAGGTGGCGGGGGGGGGGGAGGTTGTTACCAATGAGGGAGTTTTTCTTTTGCTTTTCAAGGAGAGGAGCAAAGGGGGGAGGGGGGAGGGTTTGTGCGGGGAGAAGGGTGCAACAATGAATGAATATAATTCCAAAATCTCTGTAGATGTTCATTGAAATGAAAAATAAACAAACTAAATTAAAAGAACAAAAAAAGTGATAGGTAAAAGTCAATTAACAAAACCAAAGATAGTTCTTTGAGAATATCAATAAATTCCACAGCCACTCAGTGGATAATAAGGAAATAGTATGAATCACTAACTACTGAAGGATGAAATGAAGACAATCTACCAAACATATTCAAGAAAAATATAACGCAATAGCTCTGTATCTAATATCTCTGTTACTATTTAATTCATACTTACTGATTTACCCACCTTCCAAACTCCAGGCACCACTAGATTTATTGGTGAATTTTATGAAGAGTTTAAGTAAAAGTACTATCACTTCCATGCAAAAAATTACTGGAAAATAAAAGATAAATACTTTCCAATTAATTTCATAAAGCTAGTATTTTTAAAAAATATCAAACAAGAAAAAGACATTATAAAGGAAGACAAAGTAAAGTATTACAATGAAATGTGCAAGGAGCTGGAGTCAGAAAACTAGAAGGGCTGAACTCAGTATTTCTTAAGCTAAAGGAACTGAAGAACAAATTCAAGCCTCAAGTTGCAATACTGAAGGATGATTTGGGCAGAATATTAAATGATCTAGGAAGCATTAAAAGAAGATGGAAAGAGTATGCAGAGTAATTGTATAAAAAGGAATTGGCAGACACAGAAGAATTTCATGAAACAAGAGTTTCATGAAGCAAGAGCCTGTGTTGATGAAGGAAGAAGTTCAAGCTACTCTGAAAGAATCAGCAAAAAGCAAGGTCCCAGGAACTGATGGCATACCAATTGACATAGTTCAATAAAAAGACATAGCCCTGAATGTGCTCACCAACTTGTGCCAAGAAATCTGGAGGACAATCACCTGGCCAACTGACTGGATGAGATCCTATTTGTTCCTATGCCAAAGAAAGGAGATCCGACAGAGTGTGGAGATTATGGAACAGTATCATTGATATCATATGCAAGCAAGATTCGGCTGAAGATTATCCACAAATAATTGGAACAGCACATCAACAGAGAACTGCCTGAAGTGCAGGCTGGGTTTAGAAGAGGCCGTATCTATCTACAGATAGAGCAGGGTTTAGGGATGTTGCACATAGGGTCACTATGAGTCGCAGGTGACTTTATGGCACATAACAACAACAACAACAACAATAAGGGGGGAAACCCCACACCAAAACAATAACCCCCAAAAAGCCATCGTTTCGCTAATAACTCTCATGAGCAATTAGATTTAGCACTAGCAAAATCCTGCTGAAGATCCAGGAATGACTGGAACAGTATGTTGACAGAGAACTGCCTGAAATACAAGCTGAGTTTAGAAGAGTTTGTGGCACCAGAGATATTATTGCCAATATCAGATGAATTTTGGCAGAAAGCAGAGAGCACCAGAAGAATCTTTGTGTTTGACTATGCAAAGGCATTTGACTGTGTGGATCACAATAAATTATGGCTAACCTAGAGGAAAATGGGAATCCCAGAGCATTTGATTGTGCTTATGTGAAACCTATACTTGGACTAAGAAGCAGTCCTCAGAACAGAGTAAGGAAACACTGGTTCAAAATCAGCAAAGACGTGCATCAGGGATGCATTCTGTCTCCGTACCTTTTTAATCGGTATGCAGAAAAGATCATTTGGGAATCAGGGCTTTATGAGGAGGATTGTGGCATCAAGATTGGACTCCCCAACAATCTATGATATGCAGATGACACAACCTTGCTTGCTGTAACTGAAGGAGACCTGAAGTGCTTTCTCTGAAAGGTCTAGGACTGTAATCTTGTATTAAATGTATTAAAGCTCAACATCAAGTAGGCAAAGATTCTCACCTCCGGACCAACCGGAAGCACCATGTTAAATGGAGAAGAGATTGAGGTTGTTGACAATTACAGCATGCTCAACTCCAAAACTAGCAGTCAGGAAGTCAAAAGACGAATTGCATTGGGAAAATCTGCTGTCAGGGATCTCTCCAGTGTACTGAACAGCAATGATGTTAGTCTAGAAGCAAAGGTACACCTAATTCAAGCCATGATCTTCTTTCTCCAGTAAAGCAGCCGGTAGATTCAAACTTTGAAGCTCCTTATCATAAGGTCACCAGAGCTTATATCTATACATGCCAAAACTACATGAACTTGATTACTGTTTAATTATTTTTACCAATGCTACATGATCTTCTCTTAATTACTGTTGCTTTATGAAGTATTGATGCATGATACACTAACTCCTTGCATATGTTCCTCAAAAATACTTTGATTAAACTTGACTCTGTATATCTTTATAAATTTATTCTAAATTTAATTTTAGAAATTAATTTCATTTATTCATTTTTAAAATATATTTCTTGGATTGGAAGGTTGGATACATTGAATTTATAGTTCAAAATTAGGAAGAGTTGACATTTTTACAATAGTGATATCTTACAACTCCTGTTAGGTCCTATTATTTGATGACCTCATTCTTCCTATTTTAATCTAGGTAGGAACCAGATATGCTCTTATGCTCATTAGTTTATATAATTAACTGCACAACAGAACAGAGATCAAAGTCAGTTTTGCACTGGGGATTTTTATTTATGATTTTGGAACTACTATTTTGGCCATGCTAACCTTGAGAGAAAATTCCTTTAAGCCATGTTGACTTGGTGTTTTACAATTTCAGATTCTAAACACTGAAATAGTTAAGGCATCAAATTTAAAAATAGACAAAGTTACAGATTACTTCACTTTCAGATGAGATGAAGAATCCATGAGTGGGAGAGGAAAGAACTCAGAGGAAAAAGGGCACAAATATGGTAAGTCCTTGAAAAGGAGTTTTATGTTCTACTACTTTAAGATAATTTCCAAGAGTAGAAGTGAAACAATACAAACTCAAGTAGTTTTAGCAATTCTGGAGATGATAAGATTTATGCATAGCTTTTTAGGTTGAACTCAGAGATAACAAGCCCCATAGAATTTCTATTTTTTAACATGTCAGAAGAACTGTGATTTCCAGGAAGATGATTTCAAGACAATGCAATGTCCCTTGAACCCATCAGGAGTAAGTTAGATAGAATGACCTTTTCAGTTATCATCTTCTTATAATTAACTGCCATCAGTGAGTTTCTGACTTAAAATAACCCTTATGGGCAGAGTAAGAATACCTAGACTATGTGGCTTCATGCATTATGTGTTGGCTGCTGAACATTCAAATCTACCAGTCCCATGGGGAGGAGACAGTCTCCTCTGGTAAAGATTTGTGACTTGTAAATCTAATAAAGGATCTCTTTGAGTAGGAATTCACTCCAAGGAGGACGGATTAGAATAGACTCAGAGTTTTCAAGACTGTAAATCTTGGAGACCACAACATTTTTTTCATGCAGGGTGATCTGTAGATTTGAACTAACAGTCTTTCAGTTAGCAAATCAATGCTTAATCCATTATACCACCAGGAATCCTCATATAATTAGAGTCTGGAAATAGAAAATATTTCAGAAAAGATTCATTATGCATTGAGAACAGTATGACTGTTAATAAATCCTAAACTGTCTGAGCTTGTTGAGGTGATGTGCAGTTACTTAAAGGAAAATGACATATTAAAAAATTGAAAGGAGTTTTCAATATTTTAACACTTTTATTAAAATTATTTTGTTTTAATTTATTATAATTTATTATGGGATCTAATCTATATATGATCGATATACCAGATCTTCCTGTTTAAACAGAAATAAAATTATCATTTCTGAATAAGAAATACAATAAATGCATTAACTTGCTTCAAATTAGTTTGTTAATATGGAGAAATCATATTATCCCTTCATCCAGCCAGAATGCTCCTTGGAAGCAAGGATGGTAAGGTTTTGTCTCATGTACTGTGTACATGTTGCTAAGAGAGACTATTCCTTGGAGAGGGATATCATGGTTGGAAAAGTGGTGAGTCCGTGAAAGAGAGGAAGACCTTCAATGAGATGAATTGGCACAGTGACTGCAGCAATGGCCCAAGTGTGTCAGAGACCATCAGGATGACACAGGATAGGACAGGGTTCAAGTCAGTTTTCCACAGGTGTGTTATGAGTCTGAGTCTACTCAACTTGATGGTACCTAACAACAATCCAAAAAGATATAAATTATAAGGGAGAAAGATATCTCTTATTAAGAGCCTTGATGTGCCTGTTGCATATTGGCTACATATTGTGCTACTAACCTAAAGATCAGTGATTGGAATCCACCAGCTACGCCTAGGAAAGTGATGGGGCAGTCTCCTACCATAGAGATTTACAACTTCAGAAAGATAGTTAGATAGATAGATAGATAGATAGATAGATGATAGATAGATAGATAGATAGGTAGATAGATAGATAGATAGATAGATAGATAGCCCATTTGGGGAAAACAAGTTAAAGCATTAAATACAAAATATAAAACTATAAGAAAAAGAGCAGCATAATTATCTGATTTTTGAGCTCAAGAAGACTGTTTTACTCTAAATAAGAAAAAGAAGGTAACGGGAAATTCCATGGATATGACAACTCCAAAAATTTTGAACTGCTTGATATAAAATACTACCTAAGCTGTTGTTTATAAAATACTCGCTCTGGTAACTTAATCCTTAGAAAGTTGTGCTACTACCCTCAAACCTATACCTCTCAGGCAGTTCAAATCCCCTAGTAGCTCTGAAAGGAATTCTGTTGGCCTAGTTTGCAAGAAGCTGTGCTGCAATCCCAAAAGCATGCAGTTCAAGGCCACCAGCTTCTTCATAAGAAAAAGATGGATGATCTCCTCCCATGAGATTAACTGTCTCTAAAAGCTTGAGGGAATGTCAGCTATGAGTTAGTGCCAACTGTATGGTACACAAAAACAACAAGCAGCTCTGAGGGAGAAAGATAGTCAGCTAAGAATTGGTTCCAACTCAAAGAAAGAAAAATGAAGAGCCACTATATATAGAACTTTGGAAGCAGGAGTAGCGTTCACTTCCTAAATTACGTGCCTCCATAAACTCTATGCACTTTGATAAATGTTGATAGTTGTAGAGGGGCTTCAAGCCTTTTGTTCATAGGGTCACTACGAGTCTTGCTCGACTTGAAGGCAATTAACAACAATAACAACAACAACATACATAGAACTAAGTGCCAAATTGGGGGGGGGGGGAATTGCATTTGGACTCATTGGTTCTAATAATATGAAAAAAGCAATCCGCCCTCACTTTAATAAAAATGCAAATTTTGTGATGCAATCTTCAAAGCAAATTGGAAAAAATAGTTTAATACCAAATATATACACTTACATATTACTCATTGCTGTCAAATAAACTCCTATTCATAGTGAAGCTTCAGATTTCTGAGACTATATATCTTTTCAAGGAAACTGCCCACCTTTTTTCCTTGAATTTGAACTGCAAGCCTGCAGTTCAAGGTTTGCAGCTTGATACACATTATGCCTGTGATATAGTTTACAGTCTGAGACACAACTATATTCTTCTATGACATAGTTTGTCTATGACTACTTTGTGACATAGTTTGCAGCCTGAGACACACGATGTCTCTGAATATGTATATTTTTTATTATTTTTTAACATAAAATATTTAAATTCATTAAAAGGACTGTTTTGAATGTCAAATAAGAGGGATTCTGCTGTATAGATTAGGAAGCTTTTTAAAAAATTTTATTATTTTTGTGTGCGTGTGTACTGTCAAATCAGATCTGACTGATACAGGAGGAAATTGTCCCTCCTTCCCCTGCAGAGCATCTGGTGGATTCGAACCATGCACCTCTGGGAGGAAGCTTTGGTGACTATAAAAGGAGCAAAGATAACATGGGGAAGGCTGAGTTTGACCACAATTAATACTACCAAAGAGAACTGTCCCCATTAATATCATCTATGGTACTAAACAAAGAGCTACGAGATTAGACATAGCCCCCTCACTCATAAACCTACTTCTATTCCAATGTTTTCATTGTGAATCGATTCACAGACTTGACTTTACTTACAGTTGTGGGGTTTACTAGGGAAATCAGTTGAGGTGTGGGAGAGGCAAAGGATATTGCACAGGGAAAGTTCCAATTCAGTCCAAAGCAGTCCCAACCCAGGTTAAGAGCAAAACATCATTCCTCAATTAGTTCAGACAGCTTCTCAGCCAGCAGGTGAAAGTCCAGTTTCAGTCCAGCAACATTAATGCAAGAAACCTCTGGTCTCCTCAATTGTCCAGTATAAGCTTTGTCTCATCATAGTCACAAGTCAGGTCTTCCTTCAATCATCCAGCATACAGAACATTTATCTCTGTCTCTGTCTCTGTCTCCAGGGCTCCATCAGGCTACTCATCATAATCTCTCCACATTCTGGCCACCTCTCCCTTTTCAATTGGCCTCACAGCTGAGAATTCTGATCAATGAGTGAACCACATGTCTGTAGTAGAGGTAGCTGGAGATTATGCCACAAATAAGGCTAAGGCAATGGACATAAAAAGCATTTTCAAAAATTCTATAACAGTGGCTCAGTAGGTAAGGACTAGCACTTCCAATCCAAAGGCAGGTAGGTGAAATCTGCCAGCTGCTCCACAGAAGAGAGATTGCCAGTCTCCTCCTGTGTGATATACAGTCTCTAAAAATCTACTCGAGAATCACCTATGAATTGGTTTCAACTCAGTAGCAATGACACATAGAGAGAGACACTCTGTACATGTTTGTAAAGAAAAAGAATGAGGAGACTCAACACTGATAATTCTCAGTGTCTCTTCATGAAAGTTTTCATTTGGTTTCTTCTTTAAACTTTTTATGTTCACATATTCTACCATTCACTTATTCCCAACCCTGGAATCAATTCTGACTAATAGTGATCCTCCAGCAAAGTTCTAGACTGTAAATCACATGGCACAAGAATGCCTATGTTTCTCTTCTGGAGCAACCGGAGGATTTGAATAGCTAGAGATGCCAACCTTTGGGTAAGCAACACAACTCCCTAAGAACTGCATCATCAGTTGTTTTTGGGTGCCATCAAGTCAGAACTGACCCATAGCTGAGTCTGTGGCAAGTTTTAGAGGCAGTTAATTGCAGGGGAGGAGATGGCCTATCCTTCTCCTGTGGAGCAACTGGTGGATTCAAACCACCAGCAGGTGCCTTCGAGATTGCAGTGCAGTTTGTTACCACTAGGCCACCTGAACACCATCAGAGTTCCTTCTGTTTTATATATGGAACATACACTACTTAGATTACAATTTAAAAGCTATTTGAAATAAAGTACCATCACCTCAAGCTCAAAACTTTGTTATCAATCTTTTTCTCCTGGAATTTCTTACCACTGACCTGGAAGGTCAGTTGGTTGTTGAGTTGTCAAAACTCTACATTATCAGAGATTATTAGATTATCTCCTGAGTTTATTTCCGTGTAATTTCATAAGTATATTAATGTGTCTTTCAGCATGAAGATTTTAGATTAGGTAATTTCTTATACAAATATCATTGAGGGACTTGCTTTTGCACCTTTAGCCTAACATTGAAATTTGTAGACTTAATGAAAGCATATCTGCATTCTACACCCTCACATTGTCTCACATGGACCATGTGTTTGTCACCCAACATATGACTATAATTTCTTCACTTAGCAGCTAGTAAGTGGTATGTTTTCTTGTAAAATATAGTGGGAAGGATGCATGTGACAAGAATTGTATTTTATTTAGATGATTAAATACACTGAAATGGATTCTATCTCTATGGTCTGTATAACTTATCTGGACTAAACTTAGTTTGACTCATTGAAATGGGATGCTAAATAATGTATTAAAGTCTTTCATTTTGGATGATGCATTATATCCACGGTATGATATTAAATGATAGCATACTTTGTCAAATTATACTTATATTCCCAAACCTAAATTCCTAACTTACTTTCCTTTCTAATCCCTTCCCCCCATAATGCCTACAGCATTTAAAAACACACACACACACACACACACACACAACAACAACAACAACAACAAACAACACTTAACCGTACTCCAATGAAAAGATAGTGAGCTTTTGCTTAGAGGCATACATAAAGAAGTTTGAGTTAAATGATCAGAGGAATTAAAGTGCATCTGTCAGGGAGTCCTACATTTTTGGCAGTTATGGGCTGCCTTTATTCAGTTTAATGATGAAGATTTGACTTCGCTGCATTTTTTTCTTCTTAGTAAAATGAATGGTGCATCTTTCTTTAATTGTGATCCTCGTCAACCATTTGGCCCAGTAATGGTATGCAAATTGAACTATTTAAAAATTAATGCTATCATTTATTAAATAATGCATCATACAAAAAGTTAATTTGAAATTCCAAGTTGGGCTCCCTATCTTCATATGAAGAAGTGTGGGCTTTTCTGTGTCATCTTCATAAAATATCTTTATCATCTTTCTTAATACCTGGAATGTTTTCTCAGTGCTTTGCAAAAGTATTGCTATGGAGACTGTTCATGGAGATAAATTATATGCTTTTTAGTATTGATTTCTATAAACTCTCAGATTTTAAATTCAGTGTGCAATTCTTCTTCATTTTGAAAGTAGATATTTCTTTTTCCAAAATGTAAAGAAAAGTTCAATTAAGGCCAAAGACGTTATTCTGGGAAAGATGTAGTGTCAAAGAAAGATAAGAAGACCCTCAATGAGAGGGAGTGACACTCTGTAACAGTGGGATTGAGCATATCAGAGATTGTTAGGAAGTTGGAGAATAGGGCAAGGTTCAGATCTACTGTTCATTAAACCTGTTTATTTCATCCAATGTGAACGAATTAGAAGGCAAGTGTTCCTAAGTTTAAAACACAATGTAAACAGAAAATCAAGCTAGTTGCCATCCAGTCAGTTCACCAGTGATAACAACCCATATGTGTCAGATTAGAGCTGTAGTCAAAAGAATCACAGACTGGGGGAAAAAAAACAACACTTGGCAATGCCATCATACACAAGGTTCTCACAACGAAAGTTTATAGACTCCACAAAGGAGTCTCCACAAAGAAAATACTGACAACCCAATGAAAAAATAGAGAAAATATGGGAAGACTTTTAACAAAGGAAGACATTCAGATACCTAGCAGACATATGAAGAGATGATCAGAATCACTGACAATCAGAGAGATGCAAATCAGAACCACCGTGAAACAGTATCTCACCACAGTGTCCAGAGCAAGGTTTCACAGGACAGCAAGGAATAAATGTTGGAGAGGATGTGGAGAGATGGGAACTGTCATGCACTGTTGGTGGGACTGTAAAAGGGTAAAACCACTCTGGAAGGCAGTTTTTCATGTCCTCAAAAAGATGGACACAGAAATCCTGTATGACCCAGCTACTGCCCTGTTGGGAGTATACCCACAAGGAAAATGACATTTTCAAATTTTTTTGAAATTTTTATAAATGAAGATTTGTACACCTATGTTCATAGTAGTCTATTCACAAGAACAAGGACTGGAAACAGCTCAAATGTCCTTCAACAAATGAATAGATTGAGAATTTATGGCACATTCCTCAGTGGAATGTTATGCAGTTAAATGATTTTGTAAAATACTACATAAAATGGAAGATTCTGGAGAGCATTACTCTGAGTGAATGAAGTCAGTCTTATAAGGACAAATACTGCATAAGATCATTATTGTAAAAAATAACTAGTAATACGTGGATAAAAGTCCAAAAGGAGAATAGGAGGCATTGAGAAAGGCAGAGCAGGGCAAGAGGAGGAAATCGCTAGGATAACAGAGTATGATAATCAGAGGTGGAGAGGGGGCAGGTGAAGGAATTGGGAAAGATCCAATGGGGACCTAACAAGACTGGGTAATAGTAGCTATAGGGCTATAGGGCTAATTTTATAAAACAATATACATGAGTGATCATCTGCCACAAAATATGAATTTAAGAATGTGCAAAATGGACAATGCACTTAGTACACAAATTTTGTATGAAAATCAATGTAAAATAAAAATAAATTGGGAGGAAGCTTTTTAAAATTATACAAAAAATGTGTTAAAAATTTATTGACTGATTTTTTTATTTACTCAATTATTTATGTATATTAAAAAAATACATATTTTGGCTGATTTGGTCCCAAAGAAGTATACTTTTTCCACAAAATTTTTTTTACTTTTTCTTTTTTTGTTCACCACAATTTCCAAAATCCACTAGATGATAAGAACAGTTGTCGCACAAGCAGAGGCTGATTACAGTAGAGTGTCTTTGAAGCAGAGATAGCCTGAAATATTGGAAATGTCTAAGTAGTGTTTTGGGGAGCTCAGGTGGCCTATTGCTCCAAAGGTGAATTCACCAGAGTGTCTGAAGGGTTTTATAATCTCAGAAACCTACTGGAAGGTCACCTATGAACTGCTCTAACTCAATAGCAATGAGTTTGAGCTTGTGAGCTGTGATCTAATTCATTAAATATGGTGCGAATTCAATTGAATAACCAAATAAAAATAAATCAGGACGCTCTAGTGTCCTAGTGGTAAGCATCTGTGCTGCAACCCAGAAAGCACCTGGTTCAATCTACCAACTTCTCCACAGAAGGATAGGCAATCTCTTTCCAATTGATTATGGCCTCTGAAAACCTGCTACCGGGTCAGCAAAGAGTTGGTTCCAACTCCATGGTACACACAAACAAATATTTAAGAAGAATGCAGTCTAGATACAAATGGTGAATCAGTCATTAATTAGAATATGTTGTTTAAACCATAAGCCTCAATGAAGAGGAGAATTTATGAGAATGCTATTGTCACAAGAGATGATGCTCATTTATCAGTTCAGGCTTCTGTCAAATGTTTAACATATAAAATGTATTTCTTCCCTCACGACAGGTTTGTCATGTGTATGCACACTGCCATCAAGTCAATTCCTGCTCTTAGTAACCACATAGGAGAGAATGCAACTGCCTCTATAAGGTTTCAAAAACTGAAAACAACAGTGCATCTAAATTCCAAAATCAGTCTCCATAATAGTCTATGTGTTTCCTACCGCCAAAGGGGCCCTTTAGAGTAGTGAGAGAAGATCTTCACCCTGAAACCCACAGCGTCCCTTTTCAGCAGGAAGTAGCTAAGAGAATACGCCGTCCCCTTTTCCTTATGATTCAGGGTGAAGTCTCTCTCAGGGAGGAGTGATATGGAATGGCAAAGGACACACTGACAAAGGAGATTAATCAGAACTGGCTTTGACAAGCACTGTGGCAATTGGACAATTAAAACAGACATTGGGGGGGCCAGAAAGAACGAACTGGGGAGGAAGGTAGAGAAAACAGTGTAACAATGAATGAATGAGAACCCCAAATCTCTGTAAATGTTCATTAAAACTAATAAAATTTAATAATAATTTTAAAAAAGGGGGGGGGAAGAGACATCCAGGTCATATGATTAAGTTTAAACCAAAAAAAAAAAAAAAAAAGATTACTTGGACTTTATGCACTGAATTTTAATGTCAGCATCTGCAGAGGTTTTCCGAGAACTGCTTCGCCACCCCAGTCTCCCCCTACTCACCCCATATCTTAAGAACTCAGTGCTGGAGTTCCTAATAAGCAAGGTATGCATGTACAGGTCCAATTTTACATTCATACCAGTCTTCAGGGTTCGATTTTGCCTGTCACCCAGCACGTCCACAATGTGGTGAAGCCCAGGTGAAATTGCTTACCACAGATCAATGTGCAAGTAAAATTAAACCAGAGGTAACTTATTCAGTGAAAGCTAGCACATACTTTGCACACTGGTTAATTTGCTCCTGTATAGACTAGGTAGTTTCAGTACTACCATGATCACACTGAAGTTAATTAAGTGCTCAAGTATATGTCATTCTTATAGAAACTATGAATAATAAAAGCAACCACTTTGTTTTAGTGGATTTGAGTAAAGAAAAATAATTGTGGTTGGAACATGTTGTTATATGTATTTCTGTATTGTAAATCCTAAGTGTAAATTAGTGCTAGGAACAGAATGGTCAGTGTTTATATAATCGCCCTCATTCTCTAAATCTGGGAGGGGAGGCCTCCTGGAACAGGTCCTATCTCAGAGCCTGATTAGTGATTACAGGGAGATAAGCAGCAGAGATGGGTGGGGATGTTTGTTCTGGCAGAGACAGAAACTTGAAGGTGGGAGTTAGTACAGGGTTTTGGAAAACATGTCTGAAGAGCAAGGGGATTTGTAGGGGTGGCTGGAGACACGAAGAATGAGAGCTGTGCCTCCTTAATGGAACACTTTGAAAGTTTTGCTTTTGCTCTTGCTTTAATGAATGAGAGAGAATCTCCCATATGTGTCCTCCCTCCCTTCTTGCATTGTTTTCATCATCACACTGTCCCTCCCTTCTACCATCTCCCTTCATCCCTGCTATGTTCCTTTTATTTATTTATTCATTTCTCGTTCTTCTTCTCCTCCCGCCCTTCTTGTTCTCCTTTATCTCACTCTTCCTCACTTCTTCCTCCTTTCTTTTAACTCTTTCTTTCTTTAATAGGTATTTTTTAAAAATTAATTTTATTGGAAGTTTGCAGACTTTGGATTTCCATTAATTCATTGTTGCACTTTTCTCCCTGCCCACCCCTCCCTTCCAGTTCATTCTTCTCTTTGAAAAGTAAAAGGAAAATCCTTTGATTGGTATACAAACCCTCCCCACAAGTCCACTCCACTACACAGCCTTCATTCTGGTCCCCTGTCATGACAGTAATACTTTATCATATATACATCCCTTAAGCACCATGAACTGGCCTAGTTGATAAGGATACAGAACCAACATGGTCCTTGGTCTCTCATCTCTTGAAATCTATTTGGAGACAAAGAAGGAAAGCAAATGATAAATGAGTGAACAAATAGAATATTTTCTCATGATATTATAAAGACAAGGACAAGAGGTAACGTACGAGAGGTGAGAAGAGATCTTGAATGGAGAAGGACTTATGAACTAAGGATAAGACTGTGTCATTGGCATAGAGATGCTATTGAAAGTCATTTTATTTAAGAGTGCAGAGTTTGACAAATAGCTAATATTAACAAATGAAGTTCCTGAAATTATTTTCTTTTTTGTTTCTTTAAAATACTTCAGCTATATTTTTCACTCTCAAATATAATGAAAAATAGCTGTGTATCCTTGCTCAGTCTAGACAATTTTATAAGAATTTGTTTGACTTACAGCTTTAAAATATGCCTTTTCTTTCCTTTTGGTTTTATTATTTAGTTTACAGATGCATATACTTTGTTATACTCTGTAAAAGTAAATATCAGTATACTTCATCATTTGTAAGTTGTTGCTTATTATTATATGTGTGTATATATACCTTCAAGTCAGAACCAACTCATAGTTGACCCTTCAACAGATTTTTCATAGGCAGTAAATCATACAAGAGGAGACTGCCCATATTTCTCCTGCAGAGTGGTAGATTCAAGCTTTATGCCTAGGGTTTGATTTTGTCTTTTTTCATTTCTTCTTCTTTTTTTTTTAAAATCAATTCTGTCTAGTATAAAAGGGAAGAAAATCTTTGATGTGAGTATAATACCCACATGTAGTCTTACAGTTGGAGATTTTGCTTTTTTCATCCATAAACTGTACAATTTCCAAGCAACAGAATATTAACAGATATATTTGAAAATGGCTAAACTATGGTCTTTATTTGAACTTATAGGAGCTTAAATTAATAAAGAATGAGTTAGTACAGCATATTGCAGAAATAACTTTGTGCAATGAAAGCAACTATCATTTGGAACAACTTTTAGGGCAGTTTAAGTCAGAATCCACGTAGTGGCAGTGGGATTGACTTCTGCAGGCTAATGTGAGACATATTATGTTCCAGAATCCACCCTTGGGTGTCTGGTTAATGGCAAGGCCGAAGAAATGCTACAGAACACACTGTTGCATTTATGCTATATTCTCAATTTTCCGAGCTAAGAAAAAAAACCAATCCATTGTTTTCAGTAAAAATTCATATAAGCATAGCTATAATAGTCCCTACTTTTCCTCAATGGTAACTAACAACAATACCACCAGAATAGTATCTCAAATTTTGATGAGTATTTGAAGGCTATGATCCTTTGAATAAGCTTTGGCTATGTTATGAACTACACTCACTTGTTTAAATAGAACACCTTGACTTTCTGTAACACATTCAAAGCAATGAGGTGAATATACAAATGTTATATAAGTTGAATCACTGTGGAATGCTCTATACATCCTGCTAGGCAAGATTTAGATCAGAAAGCAGAAGAGGATGAGAAATTTCCCAATTCTATGATTGGGGAAGGTGAGCTAAGAATTCCTGCTGGAGAACATGTTGGACCCCTCCAATTTAGGTAGAAAAGGGGTTTAACAACTATAAACTGGCACATACAGCATTTTGCCATTAAACACATGAAGGACCCAGGTGGAGCTTACAAAGCATACATCAAGGTTACATAATACATATCATAACTTCAAGATTATATCTATTCATGCACAGAGAGGAGCGAAATATCTTTGCCATTATAATGGAGAAATCTTGGAGATGGTGGCAGGAGGAATAGCTCCTTTAAAAGTCTTAGAAGCTGTTTTAGTGGGTAGAAATTAACAAAGAATGATATAACTGAGTAAATGTGATTTATTAAATATGAGAACAAATAATTATTCTGTCCATTGACAACTCTAAAAATAAATTCATTGGCAATACGTAAAATGTTATTATCTTTGTGACAATTGAAAGCTCTGGTGCCTTATTCCTTAGGGAGTTGCACCTCAGCGGGGCACCTCTCGGCCATTGGGCTCCGTCAGCAGCTCCGTGGGAGAAATATGAGCAGTCTCCTCCAGTGCATTTTAGAAACCTGCTCAAGGGTCAGCTCTGAGTTGGTCTGGATGTCAAGGCAGTGAGAGAGATGATGATGATTAAAAGAGAGGCCTGCCTACAACCAGGAGAGGATAAAATAGATGAAGGGACCTCCTAAGAATAAAATTACTATGCACATCCAAAAACTTCTCCAACAGGGTAAAAAGGGAAGCCACAGACTGGGGAAAAAATATTTGGTAATGACATGTCTGAGAAGAACTTATATCTAGAATTTATAAAATACTCGAGTACCACAACAAGATAAAGGAAAACAACCCAATTGAAAAATGGGCACGGAATATGAACAGACACTTCACCAAAGAAGACATTCAGATGGCCAACAAATACATAAAGAGATGTTCAAAATCCCTAGCTCTAAGAGAGATAAAAATCAAAACAACTATGAAATATCATCTCATTACAGTAAGAATAGCAAAATTCAACAGAGCAGCAAACAACAAATGTTAGTGAGGTTGTGGAGAAACTGGAACCCTTACTCACTGTTGGTAGGAGTGTAAAATGGTGCAACTACTATGCAAGGCAGTACGGCACTTTCTAAAAAAATTGGAAATAGAAATACCATTTGGCCCAGAAATTCAACTACTGGGAATATACCCTAAAGAAACTAGAACGTCCACCCAAACACATATAGGCACACCGATGTCAATTGCTGCTTTGTTCGCAATAGCAAAGAGTTGGAAACAAGCCAAATCCCCACCAATAAACAAATGGATATAGAATCTGTGGTAAATTCACACGATGGAATATTACGCAGCACTGAAAAACAAGGAACTCATAAAACATACAAAATGGGTGACCCTGGAGGACATTATGCTCAGTAAAATATCTCAGTCACAAACAGGACTGATGTGAAGGTTGGGAGGAAACTGAGAAAAGAGGGAATAAATAATGTACATGGCATTGAAGCAGATGAGGGAGAGAACTGTATAAAAGTAATATATGATTAGGTATCATTGGCATGACAAGAGTCCAGAATAAGAGCTACATAGAAAAGTGTACTGGGTGGGGGCTGAAGGGGGACAGTAGAACAAGGAAAGAACTCTTCCCCCCCCAAGTATAAAAGCGATCTGGGGGGAGGGAAGACAGGGAGGAAAATGTACAACAATGAATGAATCGAAATCCAAGTTCTCTATAAACGTTTATTAAAATCTCAATAAAGGAGAGAGAGACACCTGGTGATAGAGTGATGAATTCTCATCACTTAACAAAAAAAAAAATGTTGGCACTTGGACCTCACTAGCCACAGCTACTCATTTCCATCATAATTTTGCCTTTTGTTTCAAATCTCCAGTTTCTAACTACTGACCAACTTTAGGTTTAGTAGGAAGGTAAAGAAGGCAAATCTATGGCTTTCCACTAGAATATCCTTCTGCGAGATCCCCACCCCCTTACCCTTTGTCATTTTCAAAAGAGAATTTTCAAGAGCGTGAGGACATACAGATGGTACAATAAAGAATAGGTAAATAAGAGTAGGAAAGCTAAGGTCAAGCCAGAGATGGTAGGATTCACGCAGAGATGACACACTCGTGTCTTGTACAGCTGCTGGAGGTGGGATTCTTGGAAACTAGAAGAAAATACTGGCGCTGTCAGTTACACAAAAACCACAATGTCATAAAGGAAAGATAGATTCTTTCTTCAGCACAAAGTTATTCCTGTTTTATGCTACTAAACATTTCCTCCTGAAAGATATCCTGTATGATATCCTTGGCATTATCTGTAAACACAGTGAAAGTTGGGTTTTTCCTCCACCCTCCTTCGAGTATCACATATGGAAGAAGGCTGATGGTGTAAAGTCATAAATGGGAAACTCAATTTAATCAGTTGCATTTATCTACTCTGTCTAAGCAGATAGATTTCTAGGAATCTGTTTTTATTTGAGTTATAGTATTTAGACTACTTAGATAAAAATATGGGCTATTTCCTGAACTCAGTGAGCGTGTATATAACTATAATTATAATGAGTTTACTGTGACAAACAGAAAGACAAAGGAATATAGATTGGATTATTTCTTTTCTGTTCAGCATTTTCTATATTCTCACATCATTGTTGTAAGTTCCATTGAGTTGACTACACCTCACAGCAACCTATGAACAGTGGATCTGAAACCTGTCCTAGCCTGTGACGTCCTTATCATCCCTGGCGCACTGGAGCCCACCATTACAGTGATTCCGATATCCCTTTGCAATATTAAGTACAAATGAAAGATATCATATTTTGTGATTTTTTACTTCTCTGACTACAAGTGGAAAGAAACACTTATAATAGAAATTTAGAAAATAAATTAAAACTAGACATTACTCAAAACCCAGCACTACCTTTTTTACTTGCTTTTATGAGCCGTTTAAAGTTCAATGTAAAACCTCTTCCTGAACCTTGTCCATCTTACTGTTTAGAAGTAACACGTGGTTCGAGGCTACCAGCCGCTCCTCGGGAGAAAGATGGCCAGTCTTCTCCTGTGCAATTACCTGCTTCTGAAAACCCGCTGGAGGTTCAGCTATGGGCCAGTTCTGAATCTATGGTACACAACAATGATACCTAAAAAGTCCAGCACTTACTATGCTGAAATATAGAAATACAAAGATGTATTTTTATGCATACATAAATATTTCACTCACTGCTGATGTCGTGTGCCATTGAATCACAACCTCCTGTGGGTTTTCTGAGCCAGTAAATTGCATGGGAGGAAACTGCCCGTCTGCCTCCCTCGCAACAGCTGGTAGATGGATTCAAATTGCATACCTTTGTGTTGGCAGCATAATTCCTTACCACTAACCCACAAACAATTTTAAGCGTAGGGATTGATTCAGGGACTGGGATAATCGGGATGGGAGTGTTAGAGACAGCGCGATTGGCACAGGACAGAGCAGAGTTTAGGGCTGTTGTACATAGGGTCGCTATGAGTCGCAGGAGACTCAACGGCACATAACAACAACAACATTTAACATACATATTGCTATTCCCCCTTATAATATGTTTCTTTTCACATAACAAGTTATGTTTTCCAATCTGAGCAATACAAGTTAAACAATCACATTAATATTCACAGCTGCATGATGTAAATTATGTTAATACACTGTAACAAATTTAACTATTCCTCATTTCATGTGTATCTGAGACATTTAGAATACTTTGCTTACAAACAATGCTGAAATGTACTATATTGTACACATGTTTTGCGATATGTGTTGAGATTTGTATAGGACTCAATGGTAAAATTGGGACTCTTCAATAAAGGTTTTGCACATTTATAGTTTCTAGAGAGGGTCTCAGGAAAACCAAATATGAACCAGTTTTGTTTTCCATGAGGAGAGAGTTAAATTTCCCCAAACTCTACAAATTCATATTGGACTTAATAAATGCTCATGTTCTAAAATAGTCCTTATTATATGAACTAAATCTTTTTGAAACTTTCTGTTGCTTTTATAATGACAATAATAACAGGTTAGTTTTATTTTGCATTGAGCATCTATCTGGCACAGTTGTTGTTATGATTTAATCTGACAACAACCCCTGGAGGTAGATACTACTACTCTGTCCATTTTACAAATGAGGATGCAGATGGGAAGCTGAAGAAGGCTGGTAAATTACTGAGCTGGAATTTGTACATAAACTGTCTGACTCCAAAGGTGGGACTTTTCACGATTACATCATAACAAGGATACACTTAAATGTTGATAATTAGTAGTTTTATTGCTATAAAATATAATTACTTAACATTATTACACATTTCCCTATTTTTTGTTTCCAGTAATGTGACACATTTCATTATACATAAATATCAGCACATTTTTATGATTATTTCACTAGAATAGGATTCTTGATGTGACATTTCTGAATTAAAGAAGACATGCATATTTACTCTAAATGTTTTAATAGATTTATTTGCAGAAATTTGTTGATTGGTTGATTTTTTGCCAATTCATACTCTCACTGGTATTGGACAAGCCTATACCTATCTCAACACAAATCTATAATTATTGAAGGAAGCATATTGATTTTATATTTTCTAATCTAAGAGACATCAGAGGGTTGGACAATGACTAAGGAGGATAGAAGAAGAACTGATGCCTTTGAGCTTTGGTATGAGAGAAGAGTATTGAGGGTATCATGGACTGCTAAGAAAACAAACAGATTCATCCTGGAGAGGGTTGAACCTGGCTGCTCCTTAGTGGCAAGGATTCTGAGGCTTCGTCTGACATACTTTGGTCATGTAAGGAGAGACCGGTCCTTGGAGAAGGACATCATGCTTGAGAGGGTGGAGGGCAGGAGCAGGAGGGGAAGGCCCTCTAGGAGATGGATTGGTTCGGTGACTGGGTTAATTGGGATGAGTGTGTCGGAGACAATGAGATTGGCACAGGACAGAACAGAGTTTAGGGCTATTGTACATAGGGTCGCTATGAGTCGCCAGCGACTCGACAGCATGTAACAACAACAGTAATCTAAGAGAAAATTTAGTAACTCATTATTCTTTCTATCAACATTTCTGTGATCACTAGGGAAATAATTAAACTTTTTCTGAGTTTGCTATCATTTCTAGGCATTTTGGGAACTACCTATATATTTGTGTCTTGTTTATCCTAGAATTTTAATTTTATCAATAGTTCTAGGTCCTTTTTAGATAGGAACTTGGTGATTATATTATTACATGATTGTTGTTGTGTACTGTAGAGTCGAAATAAAGCCATAGCAGACCCTCTAGCAGATTTTCAGAGGCAGTTAACAGCACAGGAGGAGACTTCCCATCCTTCTCCCACAGAGAAGCTTAAATCGCAGGCCTTCTGGATTGCAGCACAACTTCTTGTCTCCTATTGCTAGTTACAAAAATTCCTCATTTTTTTCAGTGTTATATTTCTGACAGAGAGATCTGATAATTAAACTCATATTTTTCTAACATAATGATGTAGTCTAGACTATAAGATTATAAATTATATCTTTTGATTAAACAACTTTGACCATGAGTACAGTGATCACATGACCAAGAGAATCCCAGGATCTTCTTTTTTGATGTTACAGAAGGCAGAGTCCCTGAACTGATGAATAGCTGAAGAGCAACGATGTTACTCTGGATACAGGCCATAGTCTTTGAAATTACTTAATATGCATCAGAAAGCTGGATAATGACTAAGCGTGATAGAAGGAGAATTAACGCCATTGAGCTGTGGTGTTGGAGAAGAGTATGAATATCTGAGGCCCATTCTTATGCCAGTTACATATTGTTCCAATTAGTTTTATCTCTATTATGTAATTGTTGGAAGCAACCCTCCTATCTTCTCATTTTCTGGCACAATATTTACACTCTCTGCTGCTAACCAAAAGTTGGCAGTTCAAACCTACCACCCTCACCCTGGAAGAAAGATGTGACAGTATGTTTCTCCAAAGAGATACAGACTCAGTAGCTCTTAGGAGAAGTTCTCCTCTGCCCCATGAGGCAAATATGAGTATGACGTGAGCGGGCACGTTCAGGGTGGTGTGGTCCTAGAGGCAAATGTGAATCTGAATCAACTCTGATGATAGCGTATTTCCATTTTCTCTTTTTATTGTTTTGGTTTTTAACTCAAGATGAAATATGGAAGGAATTTTTAAATGTTTCTCTCACTAAAAATCGAATTGGTATTTTAAGATCTCTTATTATATTCTGTGCTCAGGTTGTTCATTCATAGGGTCATTATGAGTCGTCTACGACTCAACAGCATTAAACAACAACAACAACAATTATATTCTATGAACTGTGCTCAGGTCTTTATTCATAGGGTCACTATGAGTTGTCTATGACTCGACAGCACTTAACAACATCAACAATTCTATTAATAGTTTTTCATTCTTAATTTGTTTTCAGTAAATCCTAAACGTCATCAATTTTATTTACTGTTCCTTTAATATGTTGCTGTTGTTGTTGTTGTTAAGTGCTGTCAAGTCTTAGATTACTCTTAGCGACCCTATGAATGAAAGACCTGAACACTTATATAACTTCCATCATTTCCCCAAGTTCACAGAGAGGCAAGCTATTCCGGAAGTGGATGCTGCTCCTGCTTGCAAGCTTGTTTTAATCAAGGAGCTCCATCAAACACTGTCGACCGTGGGTAACCATTACCACATTTGATGCATCAGTGTCCTAGTGTTCAGCATCACAGCAACCACACGTTACATCTGTATAACAAATGGACAGACCAGTGCTATACCACTTAGAAGAATGTTTCACCAAAAACAATTAAAACCAGGCCTGAAGGCTGCAGATTAAAATCACCCATCTTTGGCTTGGTAGCATAACTTTCTATCCATGAGGCCCACAGAGCTCTCCATATGTTGGTATTGTTGTTGTTAAATGCTGTCAAGTCATAGGGGACTCATAGCAACCCTATGAATGAAAGATCTAAACACTTTAGTATGTAGCTCTAAATTCAAAGGTCTCTGAAAAATTGACTACTTAAATAATATTACTAAACCCAAATAAAACAAACAAAAATTACTCACTGTCAAATAGTCCTAATAAGTGTTCAAATTACGACGTCTTATAACTTCTTTCTTTGAAAACACAAAACAATTTATTTGAGTAAAGATTCAAATAAATTCTAAACGTTGATTTTTGTTTGTTTCCTTGGGGGTTTTTGTTTATTTTCCCTACCATATCTTTTATAGATTCTTCCTTCATCTGTTGCAATTATATTTTATTTTTACTTGTGTTTTTATTGTACAGGGGAAATCAGATTGTTTAATCATTTTCTGCTTTCCTTATTACATCCCTGTGGTCAAATTTTAAATGATCTTCAGTCCTTCACATTTCCTATAATTTTGTAGTTAGATATAAATGTTTTATCAGATTAATGTTCATTGTTCTTAAAGACCACTTCACAGTTGGTTCTTCCATCATGAGGCATATTAATATCCAGCTCTCTTTTTCTGTGTATGTAAAGACAGCAGTCTTTGCTCAGTGCCCAGTCATATTACTTCATTATTGTTGTTGTTATGTGCTGTCAAGTCAACTACAATTCATAGTAACCCTGTGAACAATGGCTCTGAACTTTGTCCTATCCTGAGCCTACTTCACCATCTCTGACACGCCTGCCCCCGCTTGCCACAATTACTATGTCAGTCCATCTCATCCAAGGTCTTCCTCTTTCGCACTCTCTACCCTTCCAAGCATGATGTCCTTCTCCAAGAACTGGTCCCTGCTTTCAATATCCCCAAAGTATGTGAGACAAAATTAAAAAATCCTTGCCTCCCAGGAGCAACTTGATTTTACTCTCTCCATGACAGACCTGTTTGTTCTCTTGGTTGTTCATGGTATGTTCAATAATATTCTCCAGCACAATTCAGCTCAAAGGCATTGATTCTTCTGTCATTCTTATTCATTGTGCAGATCTCAACTGGATAGCAAGCTTTTGAGAAGACCATGCCCGGGATCAGGTCAATCTAAGTCTCTAGACTGACACTGATGCTCTTTAACACTCTGGAGAAGTTCTTGACAGTGGATTTTCCCAATGCAATTCATCTTTGATTTCCTCACTTGGTTGTGGATCCAAGAAAGACGAAATTATTAACAATCTCAATCTTTTCTCCATCTGTCAAGATATTACCTATTGGTTGGCGGTGAGGATCTTTGTCTTCTTGATGTTGAGATAAATCTGTATTGAAGGTTGTAATCTTTAATCTGCAAAAAATACGTCAAGTCCTCCGCAAGGAAGGTGTGTCATTTATATTTTATTTTATCATTTCTTCCTCACTAATTATTGTTATTAGAAGCCGTGGAGTTGACTCTGACTCAGATTGACCTATCCTGCGTCATCCTTACATCCACTATGTTCAAGTCCATTGTTGCTATAACAGTCAATTTCATTGAGGGTCTTCTCTTCCACTGACCCTCCACCTCTCCATACTTGATGTCCTTTTCTTTAAGGACTGTCCCCTCCTGACCATCCTTTTGTTTATATCCTGTTTATACAAAATAATATGTGATAAAGAATACATCACCATACAATCTTTCCCTTTGTTTACTTTTTCACTATTTTTGCTTCATTTGAAAAGTGAAATATGGAGTGAGGCACTAAAGTTACTAAAAACGGTCTTTATATCCACTATTTCTCAAATTGCCAATGTTTTCCTCTTTGAATTTGTAAATAATTTTACATATAGGTCTTTAATCATTTAATAAGTATTTTTTATCTGTAAGTGTATCAGTTGTCTGATAGAAATTTTAAGTTTCATTTTTACAGAAATCTTAAATTTTAATTTATCTGAAAATAATAATACCTGATTTTTATTTGACCTAAATATTTCTGATGAATCTTTGTCCATACTCATCTTATCTTTGTATTATAAAATAGTTCATGTGCAATAAAAACAAAATCATTTTAATAATTTCATATAGTCTTTGCATTAAAGAATAAAGTAATTGGTTTGGTACAATAAAAACAGAAAAATTCTTTTTCCTTGCTAAGATTTACTCCCTTTGGAAAGACAATGCTTAACAGTTTGATGTATATGTTTCAGATATTTGTGTGTTTATTAGCAGGAACAGCATCCACTCCTAAAAGATCATGCCTCCGGAAACCCTATGAACTTTGATAAATGTCCACTGTTGTAGAGGGGCTTCAGGCCTTTTGTTCTTAGGGTCACTATGAGTCATGCTAAACTCGAAGGCAATCATCAACATCAACAACAAATACACACATGCACACACACACATAGACATACTTTTGAAAAATTGTGGCATCCTAGAACACAACAGTGAAGTGTTATATGTATTTTATTGGTTTCAAAGTGCTTATAAATATAATGATTGCCCTGCAATCATTTTAAGTATGCAATAGCATTACATTGAAAAATAATAATAATTGTTGTTGTTGTTGTTATTGTGTACCATAGAGTTGGAACCAACCCTCCAGCAGGCTTTTCAGAAGCAGTTAATAACATGGGAGGAGACTGCCTGTCCATCTCTCAAGGAGGAGCAGCTGGTGGCGTTGAACTGCATGCATTCCTTTGGGATTGCAGCACAACTTCTTGCCACTGGGCGACCCGAGCTCCCTTAAAAAATATGTGCACCTTGATAGTCAATGGGACTTTTACTGCTAGCCCAAAGGCCATGCCTGCTTTGAGTCCACCAGGAACTCCGTAGGAAAGCTTAACAGAGGTCAGTTTTGAGATGTTGTTGTTGTTATGTGCTGTTGAATCGCTTGCGACTCATAGCGACCCTATGTACAACAGCCCTAAACTCTGCTCTGTCCTGTGCCAATCGCACTGTCTCTGACACTCCCATCCCAATTACCCCAGTCACTGAATTAATCCACCTCATAGAGGCCTTCCCCTCCTGC
>NW_006399952.1:875544-896326 GCF_000299155.1 Elephantulus edwardii | reverse complement strand
ATTCTCAATACTCTTCTCCAGCACCACAGCTCAAAGGCATCAATTCTCCTTCTATCCTCCTTGGTCATTGTCCAACTCTCTGATAGTTCAACATAAAGACAGTAAGTTGGAGTTTCACTGCTGAAAATCCTAACAACTGTCTGAGCCTTTAGTGAGTCATTTTCTTATTATTAGTAGAGGCTCTTTTCTTGATGTTGATGACTGCTGACTGATCAGAGTGGCAATTGCTCGAGGCTAAGATCTCTTTGCCTCTCCCTCCCATGTTGCTGTCAAGTCAGAGCTGAGTCAGTGCGCCTCCATGGGGTTTCTGAGGCTCTAAAGTGCACAGGGGATTGCCCATCTTTCTTCTGAGGAGCCATTGGTAGATTCAAACCATTAGAAAGGCACAATCTTTAGTTTAGTAGCGTAACACACTTTGGGCTGCACCACCAGAGCTTCCCGAATGCTAAGGTAGTTGTGGTAATTTCTCAAAATAGGGCAAGAGTGAAGTTTTGACTGACTCCTCTTTTCACTTGAAAAATTGGACGTCATTGTAGATTTATTAACTGGCCTGCTTTCAATAGAGAGCTCTAGTGGCCTAGTGGGTAAGAAGTTGCACTGCCAACCCAAAGGCAAATGGTTCTAATCCACCAGCTGCTCCAAAGGCAAAAGATGGGCAATTTTCTCTTATGTCATTTATAGTCTCTAAAAACCCATGGAGGTAAATCAACTGCGTAACAATTACAACAATAACATGTTCACTGACCAATGATCACTACAACAGATGTAATAATAATGACCAAGTTAACAAAATATTATAAGAAGTACTAAAATGGGACACAGAGACACAAAGTGAGCATGTCCAGTTGGAAGAAAATAAGTCCTGATGAACGTGCTCTACAGAGGACTAGCCCAAATTTTAATTTGTAAAAAGCACAATATCTTTGGACTGTAAGATGAAACACAATAATATAAAGTATTTGTATGTGTCTTTGTGTCTGTCTATCATTATTTGTGTTATGACAGATGATCTAAGGAGAAAAAGACTTAATTTTTGTGAAAACCTGCATTCACTGTGTTATGGGCAAAAAGAAATATATGATTCTTCCTGCAGTACATTAAAACAACTTTGTATTTAAAAAAAAAAAGAATGTCACAGGATTAGGCCATGTAATAAATGTGGCCAGCACCAACACTTTCCTTACAAAACAAGTGCTGCATTTGTTTTATCAAACAGCCAAATGAATTCAGCAAAAGTTTAGCATGTATGTGCTTTACTATGTAGCTCATGGCAGACTTCACTAGTCAGTCTTGACAGTTTTTCCTCTTAAATTTGCATGCAATAATCATAGTCATCTTTGACCGAATTCTCCAGCCTCACCTCTAATCAATGTGCAGAGACCATCGAGATGAAATTGGTTTGCAATCACTGCTGTGCGCACGGGCTCATTGGAATGTAGATTCTTGTGGAAACCCAGTTGGCTGTTTTGCATCTCAGTGTTTACACTAATACTCCAACATGCTAGTCACTCAGTGAACATTTTTGTTAAATTAATAGATGAATCATTTTAGGCAAAACACTTTCCAAGCAAATCCAAATATTCTCCACAGTCACCATATAATTTCAATAAAGAATTCATTGAGTGTCTATTGAAAACCATTTTAACTCCGTAGTCACTAGTTCTGAGATTGAGGGACAGCTTTGCTTTTGATGTTACGTAGATATTGAGGGTTTGTTAGAGCCGAAGTTGGGGGGTTTTTACTATTATACTTTTTTTGTGTGATTACACAGTTCTATTGCTCTTGACAATGGAAATTGCAACAGAAGCATTAATAGGAAATGGCTGTGTTTTCACATACCTCCTGCATCATCAGTGTGATTAGTATCCTCTCGTCATTCCTCCTGATTTTGCAATTTGACTTTAGATCAAACTTGACAGTAGGTATGACTTTGACTAAATTGAACTGGATGGTAAAACTTACAGCCCCTTTTTCTAAGGTCAACATCTTTTTTTTATTGCTTGTGAATGTTGTTCTGTGAAATGTGTTTTAAGACGGGCTTGAGCTAGGGGCAGGCATGATCCCTCTTCCCCTCCCTTTTCTGTCACTGAAGCTTTGTGCTGACACAGATGAGGAACAAATCGGGAATTATGGCAACTTGATTTGAATTGCTTGGAAATTGCTGTTCAAGTAAAAATTCAGTAAAGTGGAGATAAGAACAGGGAAGAAGTGAAAATCATTTCTTCTGGACATCAGGTAACAGTTTAGGTATGTGAGAGAGCGAAGGACAGTCTGATTTTCCTTACAAAGACTTTAAGTTACACATGACCATTCATTCCCAGACTTCTTACCTTGTTCATCAATCTTATTTGGAAGCTGGCAATGTCCAAACGTTTGTTTTGAAATTGTCTCTCACAATTACATAAGCCTTGCAAAGCAGAGAGGCGGTCTTAACCCTCCAGTTATCTACAGGTAAGCATTGTGGCTATTGTCTTTCAACTGCAAAATAAATAAATGATCCCCAGATGACAGTGTCCCCAGTCATGTGACCACGTGGCTATTAAGTGGCAAAGCTGTGACTCAAACCACACTCCTCCAAGCCCACATCTAATGCACTTTCCAATAAACCAATTTCTGCTTGAACCATTTCTGCCTGAAATCACAAAACTGTGACACTCTTTAAAAAGAAGAGGAATGGGAGGGGCAAGTAGGAAGAGTGGGCAGCAAGAATCCTGGAAGGAGAGCTTTCCTTGATGTTCCAAATTAATGCAAAAATGGCTAGCCTGGGTAAGGAGGGATTTCTCCAGTGTCGGCTGGGTTCACCACTCAAGGAATGCTGTGTGAAGGGTTTGTGGTTAGGGTAGAAGCCGGTCTCCCTCACAGCTGGGCTCCATTTGCCACTCCCAGCCTTCCCTGCAATAGCCCTCTAATAACTTGGTGACACTAACTATTTAACCAGACATGCATAGTAATCATTAGATTACTTATGCCTTCCATAACTGAATTCAATCCAAAGATCTTCACCATTCTCTGTCTTCCTAGTAATTAATCTATAAAATCATGCGAGTGAAAGTGCTTGGAATCTCCAACAATGTGTCATTGGTTTGTATTCTTTGACAGTAGCACCCACCACGTTGATAGAGATGAACTCCAGTCCCACAGACAGCACCTCTGGAGTTTCCAGAAATTGGGATTTCTAAATGACAGTCAGTTTCATATTTCAGAAATCTCTCTTGGCTATGAAAAGTCTGACAGTCTCAAAGGCCAATTTTCATTCCCTGATGGAAAACCTCTTTATAAGTATTTTGAAGAACTTACCACTCTCAATTTGAAATTGAGCCTCAAGAGGCAAAACCCTGGGAGTGAGGAAAAGGTTTACTTTGGGCATGAATAACCTGCTTGTCCATGGCAAGGTGGAATGTGTATAGCTCTGTAAAAATCAACCAGGCTCAAATATTCCCAGATAATGGAGTGAGGAATCCTGGGATCCAGCACTCTGACCTGGAGAGTGTCTAAACCCATGAGTGTGAAGACACAGGCATCACCTTATTCGGCTCAAGTTCAGCTGATTTTAAACAGGATAGCAGCACTGATTAAAATATATGCTTCCAGGCGGTAATGACACAAGGTCTGGATAATCCGGACAGAAACTAAAAGGACCTGGGTACTTGTATTAACTGAAAATCAATCCTTTTGTGTGATTCAATTAAAAACATCAATAAAAATCTTATTTCAAAAGTCACAAGTAAAGTATATACCAGTACAGCGCGCACCACAGACAGGAACGTGCTCAGCCCCTCTAAGTCGTCGCCTGTTTTAATAAGTATTCAGAAATTATACTCAGACTTCAAAAGAAATTGTCAGGAATTGTTAGCAGGTTTATTAATGTTTTATGTTTTATTAAAAGTTTGGGTGTACATTTCACAATGAGCAACATCAAAAATCAGACATTCTGCCTGTAATTTTGCTTCCTCCTGTCTTTTCTGCCTTTGGGATTCAGTCTTTTCCTTTCATCAGCTGCCATTTTCAGCAGCATGCAGTAATTTCATGGCTCATTGCAAGCGCTGAAAACCTTTGAAACCACAAATGCTAACCTACCTGGCCTGCAGCCATTTAGGAAGAGATTAATTTAGCAAACAGAAGCAAAACACTTTCTACTTCTAGCCTGTGCATAATTTCACTTCTATCTATATTTATTTTACAGTGAGCAGCGTAATGACAATTTCAGTAATTGCAACTCTATAAAAATTTGCCTACCTAGCTTATCTCACTATCACAAGACTGTGAGTCAGTCAGATTAGACGGAGTACAGCATGTGAAACGGCACTGGTTGCCTTCCAAAAATATGGGCCTTCTATAAAAGCTCAAGTGATGCTCCGCACTTGTTTGTGTTCTTATCTATTGGGCAATGCTCTCTTCCCGATGTTTTGATTGGGATGTGTGCGTTCCTCTTTAATTCATGGTGATTTATGGGGGCATTCGTCTTACAAACAGACCAATGTATAGGGAAGGCTCGAAGCGCCAGCCCATTTCTGCAGACTTTGTTATAAATGGTTGTTCTGTGGCTGTCGAGCAATTTGAACAGGAGAGAAAGTCCATCTGGGGCAAATTTAAGCTATCATGCTTGGAAAGATTTCAAAGACTAAATTAGCCCACAAACTGTTAGCTAAAAATAAAAGTTTTATTGTTTGTAGCCTAACTTAAAAATCCAAGTATTGAAACTAACACCAATTATGTCTACTGTATGTGCATATGTATAATTTTCCCTAAGGGATCCTTTCTTGCTTTTTTTTATTCATATTTGTATTTCTTAAACATACACACACATACTCACACAGAGATTGTTTGGAAGATAACGAACCCTGGGAGAAATAATGACTCAAGCAAGAGAGTATTTACTACTTAAGAGAAAACGTAAAGTTTAGACCAGTCAATGCATCAGACAAAATCATTTCCACTACTTAACTAGTAAAATGTATGAAGAAATTAAAGGCAAAGTGGGGGAGAGCAGTGTGTGTGTGAAGAATTTAGTGTGAAGTGTTGACATCAAGCCCTGCCCCTGGGCTTATCATTGAGGGATATTATATATATATATATATATATATACAAAATATAAAGGCTAGAACAAGAATGTCACATTGCTAAGTGATTCTTTTCTTAGATCAGCTACCAGGGGGGCCTCTTTGAATAAGTGACTACACTGTTTGTTGTGTAAAGAGTGAATCTGAAAATGAGAATCTGGAGGTGAGGGTTGACTATTACGGCTTGGTTTTTCCTCAGGAAGAGAGGGACTTGGTAGTCAGTGAATGACCTTGCAGTGTGGGATGGCTTCTCCATTCCTCTGATAAAGGATCATTGCTCACCATCCCAGGTTGCAAAAACACGGCTGCCAGTACACCAGGATGGTATAATAAAAAGGAGAGAAGGGAGGCGAGCCAAGCATTATGCACAAGGCTTTTCTGTTTGGGTGCTGCGTCTTTTCCCTTTTTTACATTCTTGTGCCCAAGTAATAGCAGCTGAGCATAATTCTCAACTTGCTTAACTCAGATTTGAATATTCTGCAGCCTAGAAAGGAAATTCGGTGGCATTAAACTGGTTTATGCACTGTTTTTTATATTAGCTAATTCATTTAAGCATACAGATACACAGACGGCCGTGGGATGACTGGCCAATCCCCACAGATGTACACCTCCAATCTGGCACCCCATAACATTCATAAAATATGTCAACACAGCCTGGACTTTTTCCACGGTTTATGTTATACTATTGGTGTTCATAGCATACTGGCAAAATATTTCATGTTGAAATTTGTGATAGTAAAAAAGAAAAAGGGAATTCTCTCTCTGTTTTGAGGCCATTTGCAGAAGTATTCCATCAACATCCTTCACATATAATAAGTATGTAAATCAACACAAGTAGAACAGGAAAAACATATTCATGTGCTTGGGTGTTGTATAATAAGTAGCTGTTCATTTCTTTAAACAATTGATTATAGTTATACTGACTTAATGATCAGTTTTAAAATGGCATACATTTTTCCAGTACTGCCCAAAGAATCACAAAATTCTTGTGTGATAGGGTCAAAGCAATACAGGCATATATTTGTGATAATTATATGTTATTCTACAGAGACATCAATAGAATGCAAATATTAACTTTGATAAAGACAGTACTATGTGGTTACTAAGGGTAAAAAGTTTATGCACAGACAGAATAGTCACTTCTTATTTGGGGAAATAGGTTAGTGAGCATATGGTTGGTGTGTGTGTGTGTGTGTGTGTGTGTGTGTGTGTGTGTGTTTCAATAACCATACTCTTGACCCATTCTTGCTGGGCACTGCAACCACCTGATTCCCCCATCCAATTTTCAGGGGCTACCTTTGGTCAGTCCTTCAAGACGGCCAATGAGAAAAAATACCGGGGAACTTCAGGTCTTAAGACATTCTACCTGATGTCTTTTTATCCTTTTATCCTCAGACTTTTGAAAGTTACAATGCCTCAAGGATCATTTCCATTAAATATTAGGTGGCTTATGAGAGGAAAATGAAAGAAGTTATGTAGAATAGTAAAGGAACACTGGTGCTACAATGGCTGAATGCTGCTTGGATGCTAAATGAACAGTTAATAGTTGAAAACCACCACCATCTCTTGTGGGAACTGATTTGACGGTACACACAAATAATAAAAAATAAAATAAAAGAAAAAGAAAAGACCTGGACATTTGTTTTGCATTATTACAGCCGGATAAACCCTTTGGGACCGTCTACTCTTATTCAGGTAAATGTGAGCCTGCATCGTTGCTGTAGCCCTCAACAACAATGCTGAGAAATAGAAAGACGTAGGACCCTGGAATCTATCAATGGAACAACCCTTTCCCTAGGTTTACCTTGTTGATTATGTAATTTTACGCAAATATCTTCTTACTCCTAATCATTATTGTGTCCTTTGGAAAATGGAAATGTCAACAAATGGTATGTAATTTTGAGCAAATATCTATTATTCTGATTATGATTTTGATCTTTGTAAATTGAAATGGTAACAAATTATATAAAATTTTACAGCATTATTACTATTTTATGTTGGTGGTGGTTACTGTCGAGTTAATGAGGACTCAAAGCAACCAAAGAAAGTTGAGTGGCCTCATATTTAAGGAGTGGCATTGCTCACTGGTTCAAATCCACCAACCATTCTTCAGGAGAAAGATGAGCAATCTCCTGTGTGATGCGCTTTCTCTGAAAAATCTGCTGGAGGGTCAGCTGTGGGTCCATTCTGACTCAATAGTGCTTACCAAATAACAACAAACAACACAGCAACCCTTTGAAAAACAGATCTAAAGCTTACTCTATCCTGAGCCATCCTCACAATCTGTTATGCTTGAATCCATTGGTGTAGTCACTGTGTCAATCCATCTTATTGAGGGTCTTCCTCTCTTTCTGAAACTACACCTTTCCCAGTGTGATGTCCTTTTCCAAGGAAAGAACACTGCTAACAACGTGCCCAAGTGAGGTGAGGTTTCACCACCCTTATCTGTAAGGAGCACCCTGGTTGACTTGAAGGGAAAAGAGCCCAGAGATATAAAGCTATTAGTCTGTCTTCACACAGCCAGGGCACTACTAACCTCTGCTTTGAATCACACAGCCAGGGCACTACTAACCTCTGCTTTGAAACAAGGCAGCTTGACTGCAATCTGTACTGGTAACTGCATCTTAGTATGGGCTATTTCTCCTTTGTGATTGCTGAAAAGATAAACAAAGTCTTACCAGCCATTCCCTGCTTTAGATCTTCAGTACTCTTCAGTACTTTAGTTTTATGTTAGTTTCTTAATCTAATTATTTTCCTCACTTAAAATTGCACTCAGGGATCACCTGAGAACTTTCATTGTAACTATTGAGTTCTTGCTGACATTTTAGATGCCTGCTCTCTACCTGCCTTGGTGATGGTTATCATGAAAGCTGGCAAAAGGACTTAGATGGCTTTTCACTACTGTTGATCACAGTGAGTTCCAAATGGAAACAGTGAGTGAATGACACTTTGTGGTATCAAACATAGATAATGCTAACTAAAAATATATGCACTGATAACATGGACTAACAAAAGAACAAGCATATCTATCTTGGTGGAAATGCAAGCAGGGTGCTATTTAGAAGCAAGAATAGTAAAAGTCTCCTATATCTTGGGCATGTTGTTAGAAGGGGCTAGTTGTTGGAAAAAGAAATTATAGTTAGCAAAGTAGTGGGTTCACAGCAAAGAGAAAAATCTTCAGTGGGACGGAGCCACGCAGTGACTTGTCACAGCGGGTTTTGAGCTTAACAGGATGGCAAAAAAATGTTTCCATCTGTTGTTCATAGGATATCTACTTGTTGTAATGAACGTGACAACATATAACAACAATGGTGTGGTGGTGGTGGTGTTAGGTGCCGTCAACTCATAGCAACCCTATGTACAACAGCCCTAAACCCTGCTCTGTCCTGTGCCAATCACACTGCCTCCTACACACCCATCCCAATTACCCCAGTCACTGAATCGATCCACCTCATAAAATGTCTTCCCCTCCTGCACTGTCCCTTCACTCTACCAAGCATGATGTCCCTTTCCAAGGACTGGTGCCTCCATGTAACATGTCCAAAGTATGTCAGACGGAGCCTCAGAATCCTTGCCTCCAAGGAGCAGCCTGATTTCACCCTCTCCAGAATGAATCTGATTTCTTAGCAGTCGATGGTACACTCAACACTCTTCTTCAGCACCACAGCTCAAAGGCATCAAAGGCATCAATTCTCCTTTTATCTTCTCTAGTCATTGTCCAACTCTCTGATGCATAACAAGTGATTGCAAAGACCATGGCCTGTATCAGATGCACCTTAGTCTCCAGAGTGATGCCATTGCTCTTCAGTACTTTGGAGAGGTCCCTAACAGCAGACTTTCCCATGGCAATACGTCTTTTAATTTCCTGGCTGCTGGTACCAAGAGTGTTGACTGTGGAGCCAAGCAAACTAAAGCTGTGAACAATCTCAATCTCTTCACCATCCATCCTGATGCTGCCAATTGGCCCAGTGATGAGAATCTTTGTCTTCTTGACATTGAGCCTCAATCCACATTGAAGGCTGCAGTCCTTTACACTCTGCAGCAAGCATTTCAGGTCCTCCTCAGTTTCAGCAAGCAGGGTTATGTCATCTGTATAACGTGGATTGTTGATAGATCTTTCACCAATCCTGACACCACACTTCTCCTCATAGAGTCCAGCCTCCCAGATAGTCTGCTCTACATACAGGTTAAAAAGGTATGGAGACAGGACACATCCCTGGCGTACGCCCTTCCCTATTTTGAACCATGCAGTGTGGTTTAGTCTTAATTTATCCTCATATCCCTGGGTGGCACAAATGATTAATATGCTGTGCTGGGTTTAACTGGTTCAAGTCAACACCGAAGTGCCACAAAATAAAGACTTGGTGACCTATTTCTGAAAAACAATCCATTGAAAACACCATGGTGCACAGTCTGGCTTTGGTACTTTTATAGTCAAAAGATTCAAACTCATGGACATCCTCCGGCAGGTTTTCAGAGGCTGTAAATCTCATGGGAGAAAATTGCCCATCTTTCTCCTGAAGAGTAGTTCGTAGATTGAAACTGCAAATCTTTGAGTTGGTAGTTATCCACCAGGTCACCAGAGTGCCCCGGTACTTTTAGAGAGTCTCTTAAATAGGAGAATGACATTATGATATTTTTACGTCATTACAAGTATTTGCTTTGTTCTAATCCAGCCAGTGTAGACACTCCATTTTCTTTTCAGTATCTTTCCCATTTTTTTGTGTGTGTAAAATCTCTAGTACGTTTTGACTTCCTTCATGTATTTCTTCTGGTCAGATCTTCCACAAGACATAAGTGTTTCTGTAATTACAGTTTTATAAACCAGTGCCTGCTCTGGTGAGTTTATATCCTAAACAATGACTAAAGGAATGTTGCCATTGCAATGGATTTTTCCACTCCTTTAAAACAAAGAATTTCTTCATAATGTTTAGGATACTCTTGCCTCTGGAATGAAAAATGTGAAATGAATTTCTTTTATTCCACTCAAAAGAATTCCAATAGTAGCTCAAAACTGGGAAATAATTTACCTTTCTCTTCTTGGATTAGAAAATGTTATTGATCTTTGCAACTTAAGTCTGAGAAATCTGTTGTGAAAGTTAGAATCCCATGATTCCACTCACTCATTAGCTAAGCACTGAAGGTAAAGGCATGGTAGATGGATGTGGATTTAAGTCTGTACTTTTTTACACATACAGAAGCTTTAGCAGAAGACTATTTTCCCAGATTACTGTTTCATGGAGCAATGGAAGCACAGGGGTTAAGGGGCTTGACTTTAACCAAAAGATAGAAGTTTGAACCTATCAATCAGTCCGCAGGAAAGAGATATGGCAGTTTTCTTCCATAAGTATTTACAACCTTGGAAACCCTACAGGACCGTTGTATTCTGTCCTATACAGTTGCTATGAGGAAAAAGTCAACTTTGTGGAGTAGATGTAGAATTTGGGTTACCATTTCACAAAGGATGTTTGGTAGCCTAGGGGTAAGGAGTTATGCTGCCAATCCAAAGGCATACAGTTCAAATCCATTAACTGCTCTATGGGAGAAGCTATTTCACCATGTTGTAAAAAGATTTTTATGCACACAGGGATTTAATCTTCAAAAGTCTCATTCACCAATTTTATCCTCTTCAGATTGTGCCTTTATGAAGCTGTATTTGGCAGTTCATTTACACCGTAGAAAACCCCCAACAACACAAAATACTCCTTTTCATCCATCTGCATTGGATGAGTGACAATGGTACCAAGCTATTTTGTTTCTGACTTAGTTTATATACTTTTTTAGGTTTTTAATATAGATCCTAATTATTCTTTTCTTAATGAATAAAAGAAGCCTCAAAAACAAGCAAGCAATTAAAAAAAAGTAAAATCAGGTAATGACAACTCCTGACAACCCCACATTTCAGAAAATTGCTCTCCGTTGGGTTTTCAGTATCTGTGGTCCTGACAGGCTCAGGTCTCCAGGCCTTCTTCCACATCATGCTGGGTGGATCAGAATCACACACTTTTTGGTTAGATGTAGAGCATAGCCATTTATGCTGTACACACATCCTGGAACTTAGGTTACTGGACAGGTAACACTATTTCTACTTTAAACAAGTGTCTTCTGTTAAACACAATAATCCAGGCATTAAAAATGAAGACATTTAGTGGCTGTACCTCTTCTCTCTTCCTTACTGTTGCTGTTACATGCCATCGAGTCAGAACTGACTCATAGTTGACCCTTCAGTGGGTCTTCCAAGGCTATAAACTGCACAGGAGGAAGTCTAGTGTTTCTCCTCCAGAGCAGCTAGTAGATTTGAACTGCTGGCCCATGGGATGGCAGCACAATACTTAACCCAGTAGGCCACCAGCACTCTCTCTACTAAGGATGCAACAGAATTATAATGAGAAAAAGTCCCATTTCTGCTTATTACTATCAGATTATCTCATTATTAATGTTTTTATTTGAATTGGATTGGTCAGCCTTAAGTTGGATTGTATTTCTGTCTTCAAATGGGACTATGTTTCTTAATAAAATAAACATTCTATTATTTATAGAATTCGCAAATGTTTTTAACATTTGTCTCCTAAGCATTTTGTAGTAAGTTATTGTGGAAATCATTCCAGTGAATGACTACTGAACATTAGATGCTTTTCATTTTTTTAAATACAAAAGTTGCATGAGTATGCAAATGAGTGGGTTGTAGTTTGTCTATCTGTGTTTCTAGGTATGTCCAACCTTATGTGTGTTACTGGGGATTTTTAATCCACATGTGCAAAAATAACCAGGAAAAATAATGCAGATGTGATTTAATTTTCCAATATGATTATTTAATAATAGCACATCCATCAAGGAAAAGCAGGCTTTGACTTAAAAAAAAAGTTAAAAAAAAAAAGGTTCATTTTAGACTTGAGCGTATTGTCAAGACCAAGTTATAAACTTCTGAAAAACAGGAATTATAATGGAATCGCTGCTACAACCTTAAGTATAACGGTGTGAACGGCACTGCTATTATTTACTATGGTAACATAATAAAAGACAGCGCTGTTTGTGCCATTATCCTCACCGCTCTCCTTTCAGTATAAATCATTATATTTATTATCTGTCTTCTTGTATAGTGGGTCATGAGAAAGGCCAATCGAAAGCTGAGGAAGACCACTTTTCTAAAAGAAATTGGGCTCATTTCTAATTCTTTTTCTTTATCAAATATGAGGGAACAGAGACTTTTTTTGTGAAAAATTGTTTCATGTAAGATTAAAGTGCAGATTATTGGTGAGAAAATGACATTCACTTCTAGACATCTTGTAGATCCCTGCGAGATATTGCCGACTTCCCTCTGATATTTTTACCTTTCTTTCTTGGGGGTTTGTTCCCTGGCGGGTTTTCAGCAGGAGTTGCCAGAGCTTTTATTCTGTTCTGGGGACTCGTATTATTATTTATTTATTGATGACTAAAGCTATGATCTTTGTGGGGGGAAAAAACCCAAAAACCAACCAACTCCTTTTGAGTGAATTTTACTTAAGTGTCAGAAATAAGTGCCTTGTGTGGTTTTTCTTCTACTCCTCCCAAAAGCCCTGCATAATATTCCTGTTGTCTCTTGCTTGAATGATTACCCAGGTAGATTAGCTGAAATATTTAATCATGCTTTATTTATACGTGTTCTAGAAACAAGGGTGATGTACTTTCACTAATAATTGCACTGCACATTGCATTTTAATTCATTCTCACTCATGTCAACAAATGTGACTTTACCCAGAATGACGGGGTCTTTATTTCCAAGTCTCTGAAGGGCAGCCATAAGCCTGTAGCATCTGGATAGTAGGTTTTGAGCATTGAGGTGCATGGATGGGGAATTGAGGGCTGAGGATGAATGGTGGGAGTATTAAAGACAGCTCAAGGATCCATCTTACTCCCAGGGAAAAAAAGAAGAGAGAATATAAAATATAGCTGAAATAACTCCTCCTAGATGGAAGGGGAACATACTTACCCAAAAGGGACCTGGTGGTGGGAGTGAGGTGACAACGTATAAAGGAAATGAGTGTAGTTATTCACAAAAACAAATGTTTATCACTGAGAGAGCACCTTAGACAGCAAATTTTGAGATGCATTTCCCACCTAACGAAAAGGAGGGCTTCTCGCATGGAAATACAGCCTGCTGCCATTTTCGGCCAATTCAGAGTGTTCATAATAAATACAAGGATCTGTAGCGGGATAGTCCATGACACACTGGGCTGCTAACTAAGAAGCCAGCAATTCAACTCTGTCACTATTTGGAGGGAAAAGATAGACCATCTCCAGCCTCAGCTGGCAAATACAGACAGAAATACACAACCAGGAGAGGATAACTTCGATGAATGTGACCTTCTAAAGATTAAGTCTCTGTGTGCATTAAATAGTTTTTCCAATATGGTGAAAAGAAAGCCAACTGACTGGGAAGAACATTTGGCAACAACATCTCAGACTAGGGTCTCATAGCACAGAATTACTACAGGGTTTCTTCAAGAAAAAGTCTGATAACTCACTTACAAAATGGACAAAATGAAGATGTTCAGGGGACCAATAGACAGATGAAGAAATGCTCAAAATCACTGACAATAAGGGAGATGCAAATCAAAACCACAATGAGATATCTGCAGAACTCAGGAACAACCTGTGTTAACACAACCCTACTTGCTGAAACTGAGGAGGACTTGAAGTACTTGCTGCAGAAGATCAAGGACTGTAGCCTACAATGTGAATTAAAGCTCAACATCAAGAAAACAAAGATTCTCACTACTGGGCCAATTGGCAGCATCAGGATGGATGGTGAAGAGTTTGAGACTGTTAACTGTTTTCGTTTGCTTGGCTCCACAGTCAATACTCTTGGTACCAGCAGCCAAGAAATCAAAAGATGAATTGCATTGGAAAAGCCAGGGACTTTTCCAGAGTACTAAAGAGTAACGATGTCAGTCTGGAGACTAAGGTGCACCTGATACAGGCCATAGTCTTTGCAATTGCCTGCTATGTGTGCATCAGAGAGCTAGATAATGACTAGGGATGATAGAAAGAGAATTGATGTCTTTGAGCTGTGGTGCTGGAGAAGAGTGTTGAATATACCATGGACTGCTAGGAGAGTAAACAGGCTCATCCTAGAGAAGGTAAAACCAGCCTGCTCCTTGGAGGCATGGATTCTGAAGCTTCATCTGACATATTTTGGACATATTACAGGGAGGAACTGGTTCTTAGAGAGGACATCATGCATGGTAGGGTGGAGAGACAGCACAGGAGAGGAATACCCTCGATGGGATGGATTGATTCAGTAACTAGGGCAACAGGGTTAGGTGGATCAGAGACAATAAGGTTGGCACAGGATAGAGCAGGGTTTAGGGCTCTTGTACCTAGGGTCTCAAAGAGTTGCAAATGGCTTGACAGCACATAAAAACAACAATGAGGATAATGTAATTATTATTTTTCTTTTTTTTTCTTGTTATGTACCATCAAATTGGATCCAATTTGCACAGGAGGAGATTGCCCCTCCTTCTCCAGTGAAGTATCAGGTGGATCATCTATATCTATGTCTATGTCTATGTCTGTGTGTGTGTGTGTGTATATATATAGACACACACACACACACACACACACACACACACACACACACACACTGGTTTATTTACAAAGCTTGAATGCATTATTTTCCACACCAGAGCTTTCCCATTTCCCTCACACACCCCCCTCCACCCATCAATTGTGTGACCCTGTGATTACCTCCCCATCATTCCCCATCTGCTTCTACCCTCCTTGACTTTGGATCCTCATACTCGTTCTACAACAATGGTTTTAGATAATATTTGTCTTTGTGGGACTGAGTTAGTTCACTCACCATAATGCTCTCCAGTCCCTCCCAAGTTAGGGAGTGATTTACAAAATCATGGAAGCAATGATTTTTTTTTTAAATATTACATAACCTGGGAAGGGTTAGAGAGCATTATTCTGAGTGAACTGACTTAGGTGCATAAGAACAAATACTGTAAAAGACCATTATTGTAAAAAGAGAAGGATAACCATTAATATGTGGACGAATATCCAAAGATGGAAGAGAAGAGGACGGGGGAGTGGAGAGAGCAGAGAGGCAAATCTTGGAGTCACAGAGGTTAGAAGAAGCGGGGGGGGGGGGCGGGGGGGGGAGCAGCCATGTACATGAAATGATACACACAAAAAAACAAAGTTGTGAAAACACACACAGAAGATTCACAGCTTCAGAAACTAGCAGAGGGTCGCTGTGAATCAGAAGTCACTTGATGGGAATGAGTGAGTTCATTCATACGTCATGCCTGTAACTTAGCATGAACCTGCCTGGAAGTCTACACAGTGAACAACAAACATAGGTTTGTAACTGGATATGGAGTCCCCTCCCTCACTAACCCCAGGCACACTCTGCACTCTATTGTTTGCTGACCCCGTCATATAATGCTCTTGCTATCTTTATTGGAATGTAGATTTGGGGTTACTTTTAACATTTAACAAGAGAGCTCTGGTGGTCTACAGGGTAAGGAGTTTTGCTGCCAACCCAAAGGCAGGCAGTTAGAATTCACCAGCTGCTCTGAGGGAGAAAGACTGGCAATCTCCTCCTATACAATTTATAGCCTCTGAAAATCTGCTGAAAGTTCAGCCAAGAGTCGGTTCCAATGCAACAGCAATGAATCATGATCTGTAACAGTGGTTTCCTGCCACACACATTTATTTATGATCCTATAGCTCCGCCCACAACACACATACACATACATGCACACACATGCACTGTGTACCTGACTGAGTTCTCATTCATTTTCAGGTCTTGGCCATCTTTACAGTTTCTTTTCTTTAAGCCTTCCACGATAGCCCATGCATTGATCCTAAGCCTGTATTAAGGATTCCTTCTGTATGTGTCCGTAGGGCACCATGATTATTATCATTATTACTTTATACTGAAGTTGATTTTCAATTATGTTTCTTCCAATGAGACAGGCAACTGTGAAGGGATCTGTTCACTATTATAATCCCAATTTTTGTCTCATTTTCTTGGTATTTTCCTGTAACTTTCAGTATATAGACTCTTCTGCATCTTAAGACACAGTAATATCATTATCAACACACTGAGCATTAACTAGCAAAGGTTTCTGTGAATTTGATGGCCGTATCATATTTGTGCAAGACAGGAGATTTTTCAGTAGTTCTCATGCAGTATCTCATTTCATTTGACAGTGATCCTGGGCAGTAGGTCTTGCTTTATTTTCATTACACAAACGTTGAAACAACATCTCAGAAGTTAAGTATGTTTTTCAAGATCACACAGGCTAGTTGTAACTGATTGAGTTAATATTTATATTCATATCTGTCTGACTATGTACTTTAACCACAAGACTATCACCACCTTTGTGTTGTGGTAATGGTGGTAGTTGTGTGCTGTTGAATTAAGCTAAAAGGAACCCTTTGAACAACAGATCTGAACCTTGTCCTAGGCTGTGACATTGACATCATCTCTGATAAGTTTGAACACATTGTTACCCTCACTGTGTCAATCCATATTGTTGAAGATCTTTCTCTCAGTCCACCTACCCAAGCATGATGTTCTCCTCCAAAGACTGGCCTCTCCTAACATTGTGCCCAAAGTATGTGAGATAAAGTTTCACTATCCTTGCCTCCAAGAAAATGCCCAGATAATCTTTCTCTAAGAGTTAGGAAGCTCTGATGACTGAATGCTAAGGAGTTTAAAACTCAACTCCGCTTTTGACACACCAGAACCTGTGTAGAGTTCAAATCTTTGCCATTAGTGTTGCCAAGCTTGGCCAAATTTGATAAGGGTTCCCATAGCTCCCCTAGGAAAATGGTGTTGAAGTGGGTCCTGCCTACAGGAAAGTTAGCCTCTCTGCTACCTGTTTCTGTTATAGTATTCATTCACTTCCTTTAAGTCACCTCTATTGCCCAATATAAGCTTTTTCTTGCTGAAAACTTTGCATCCACCTGTAGTGATCTCTTTCTTTGAAGACTTAGAGCTTTGAAAATCCTCTTGGTCAGTTTTACTCTGTCCTACAGGGTCTCTATGGATCCAAATTGACTCACTGACAACAAGTTTGGTTTTGGTTTGGTGCAGTGGTGCCCATCACAGTCAGTAGTCTAGGAGCTGATTTCCATCATAATCACTCATGGACCCAATGGGCACATATCTCCAGTTCAGGTGTCAGCAGCCCTTGTAGAAACATACGAAGTCTATATGCTCCATCCTTTTCCCCTAAAGATCAACACTATTGAGATAGATGATAGATGATAGATAGATAGATAGATAGATAGATAGATAGATAGATAGATAATAGATAGAACCAGGATTTTCTTGATTTTATGTTAATTTTATAGTACATTCTATTTTTCCTTAAGTAAAGAAGAATTTCTTAAACTATGTTGTAAATGTTAAGTCAATATTACTACTGATGATGAAATGTTATTATCACTTTGACAAATTTACTTACTTCAGTAAATATGGTAAACATTAGCCATATAACCTGTGTTAATATAAAGCAGGTGCACTGATTAAAAATTGGAGTCTGAAGATCCAGCACTTTATGAATTTATAGATCAGCTGTTTACAGATAACTAGTGACTAAGGATGACCAAAGAAGAATCAATGCCTTTGAGTTGTGGTCCTGGAGAAGAGTATTGAACATACTATATATAAACCACCAAGAGAAGAAATAGGTCTGTCCTGGGGAGGGTGAAACCAGGTTGTTCCTTGGAAGCAAAGATTATGAAGCTCTGTCTCACACTTTGGACATGTTGCCAGAAACCAGTCCTTGGAGAAGGACATCATGCTTGGAAGGGTGGAGGGACAGCACAGGAGAGGAAAACCCCAGATGAGATGGAGTGACCCTGTGACTGTGGCTGTGGGGGCATGTATGTCAGGGACAATGAGGTTGGTCCACAATAGGAGCAGAGTTTGGAGCTATTGTTCATTAGGTCATTACAAGGGGAGTGGAAAAATTAGTGTGATTTACTGAGAGTCATGTAATTTTAAAAAAAAAATTTTGCTTGATAAAATGATGCTTCTAAATGACTTTCAGAAAAACGTGCTACTTTTTGTGTTACTTTTCATTGCAGAGGAAAATGTCTAATGGTTAGTCAGAAGGTATTTTTAAAATGTTGTATTTAATTAGCTGACAGTGTTGTTTATCACTGGCTGGTGCCTAGAACAAAATTGCCAGTCATGTGATGATTCTACATAAATTTCAGAAGTTATATTTTACTAGGAAGGAAGACCTTGTGGAAGAGGGTTAAGAAAATGGTTTTAAAGCTATCTGTTATTATCTGGATGTATGTCAATAGTGTGTGCTTCAGAGGAATTGATGGGAAATGGTTATCAGTAGGCAATGAAACCAAATAGATTGTTTATCACAATATGAGGAATACATTTCTTGGCAAGGTTTTGAAGTGTAGACATTCATCATTGTTGAAGATTTAAATTTGAAAATACAATGTGTTCTTGTATAAAGAGAATTACCAGGTAGAGTATATTGTGTTCATATTAGCCTTTATCACACATTCATGCACAAATGCAATACCTGTGCTATTATTTTAATACATGCTCATTTTCCTGCAATTTACTCTTGCCTTGCTATATTTTTCTTGTCTATAAGGATTTTTTAATGCTACAAACAAATAGGTATATTTGGATGTCTTAACTCCATTTATTTAAAAATCTGTGGTTTAAAAACTAGCATTCATTGACTTATGCTTTTCAAACATTACAACTGCTGTTAATTAGTCAGGTTAAATTATTTTAAGTACAAAAATTACATATTTGCATATTTTTAGTCCATCACTAAGTAATTGCTGTAATTTAATTTTATAAAAACATAAATAAAATTTCAAAGAGGGCAAGCAGACTAGCAGATCTGATTAGGCATCATGCCTTTGGAAAACATACATCTTTTCTATTAGTAGCAGCAATGTCTTTTTAATAATCATTTTCTTTCTTGTTGCAATCAAATTAGAACCAATTCAATTGACCATCCATTGGATTTCTGAGGCTGTACAACCCACGAAAGGAGATTATTTCTCTTTCTCCCTCAGAGCCACTGGTGGATTCGAACTACTAGAGAACTTCACTTATGTATTAGCAGCACCACTCCTTGTGAACTAATGGCTGATTCATGTAAGAAACAGTTATTTGTAAAGCCTATGCAAGGCTTAAATAGATCACTTAAATGTAGATTAGGTTTGGAAAGTAGTTGTGAATTTATTAATTCAAGCCTCTGAGTTCTTTTACTATTAAGGTCAAGTGTCATTAGTAATAACTTACTAGTCATTTAAGGAAGGTGGTTGAGATATTAGTCTAGAAAACACCTGAATAATTGTGAAAAGCAGTAGGTTATTTACTGAATGCCATACTATAACACTGGTAGCAGATCCGCTGCTGGAGTCCAGTTCATGACTGAGAGGTAGAAGCCGTTCAGCTGCCTGGGCGTTATTCATTGTGGAGAGACTAAGGAAGCTCAGGACCTGCTGCCCTTTGTTTCGCACAAGTCTTGAAAACCTTTAGAAATGCTGAGCTTTGTGATCTTTAACTTTGGAAAGTAGAAACGGGTCAAGAATCTTTCATAAGCATACCACTGTGTTCCATATATGTCATCAAGCCCACTCCCTAAGAACAACAGATTGTAATCCCGTGATTCATCCTCGCAATCTCTGTGATGCTCAAATCCATTGTCACAGCCGTGGTGCAAATCCACCTCTTTGAGGGTCTTACTCTCTTATACTTTTCCAACCATGGAATCTCTCCTTGGGAACTGGTCTCTCCAGGTGCCATGCATAATTCTGTGCCTGTCCCTAAGACTTAGAGTGACTGATATGTAGTATATGATATCTACTGAGAAACCAGCCATAAAATGGGAAAACACTGCATCTTTTCTGAAAAAACAGATATTCTGGAAAGTACTTAGTCCTAAAGTACTAGAGAGCAATGAAGTCAGTTTAAAGACTAAGATATGTCTGATTCAGGCCACGGTCTTTCCTCTCACTTGCTATGCATCTGAGAGCTGGACAATGACTAAAGATGACAGAAAAAAAAATATGCCTTTGGGTTTTGGGGCTAGAGAAGAGTATTGAACATACAGCATGGACCACCAAAAGGGCAAGTAGGTCCATCCTGGATTGTGAAGCTCCATCTCACATACTTTGGGCATGTTTCCAGGAGGACCAGTCCTTGGAGAGGGACATAATGCTTGGAAGGGTGGAGGATCAGCACATCAGAGGAAGTCTCTGGATGAGATAGATTGAAGCAATGACTGTGGCAATGGTTAGGTATATCTAGGACAGTGAGATTGGCCAGAATAGGGCAAGGCTCAGAACCATTGTTCATAGAGTCCCTGTGAGTCAATGGCATGCATGTATGTATGTATACACACACACACACACACACACACACACACACACATGCAGAGAGAGAGAGGAGGGGGGAAGAGGGAAGCAGGAAAGGGAGGGAGAGAGGGAGAGGGAGAAGCACGGGGAGAAAGAGGGAGAGAGGATGAAGAGGGGAAAGAAAAAGCAGGAGGCAGGATAAGGAGGGGGAGAAGCAGGGAAATGAGGAGATGGAGAGAGAGAAGCAGGAAATGAAGAAGAAGGAGGGGAGAGGGAGAGAGAGAAGCAGGGAAGAAAGAGATGGAGAGGGAGAAGCTGGGACAGAAGGAAATGGAGGAGGAGAGGAAGGGGGAGAAAGGAGAAGGAGAGGGAGG
>NW_006399952.1:873180-875269 GCF_000299155.1 Elephantulus edwardii | reverse complement strand
GTGGGGGGAATGCTATATTATAGCATAATGCATAGAGATGTTATTACCAGAGTGATGCAGATGTTTTAATATAAGAAAAGTGCTTGCTATTGTTAGGTGTCACAGAGTTAGCTCTGCCTCACAGTGGCTCTGTGGATGGTAGATTAACACAGTGCCTGGCCCTGCACCACGCCACAGCCACCATGAAGACCCATTTCAATGAAGGTCTTCCTCTTATTTCACTTATCCTCTACTTACCAAGCATGGTGTCTTTCTCTAGCGAAGGGTATCACCTGACAATGTGCTCAAAATATGTGATCACAATTCTCATTTGTTGGATGCCTCAAACTCAAACCCATTGCTGTCATGTTGGAGCTGACTCATAGCTGACTTGATGGAGATTATCAGTCGCTAGGGAGGAGGCTGCCCATTTTACTCTCATGGAGCAACTGGTAGACTTGAACCTGCAGAGAGGGGTAGCCTTTGAGTTAGCAGCATATAACTCAATGGTCTTGTTACCAGAGTCCCTTTAACATATAACAGGACAAAAGCAGGAATCATGTTTCTCACAAACTAAATTATGACACCTGAATTTGATACAATCCTTAGGGTAAAGGTGAATGTTACAAAGATTGTGAACTTCTTGGACTGAGCCAAAAACCCTTTCATTTTAGTTTCCTTAGTGAAGCCCTCTGACCCATGGTTATTGTAAATTTTGAAGAGTTGTGAAGTGTATGTAGTAGTTCACTCTTCTATTTGTATGTATGTATGTTGTTGTTGTTGTTGTTATGTGCCATCCAGTTGCTTGCGACTCATAGTGACCCTATGTACAACAGCCCTAAACTCTGCTCTGTCCTGTGCCAATTGCACTGTCTCTTATCCATCTCAGTTGCCCTTTCTGTTACATATCGGTGTAAATTAAATTCCTCCTTACCAGAAGGTTACTAGGGAGCTCTGGTGGCCTAGTGACAAGAAGCTGCACTGCAATCCCAAAGGTACATAATTCAAACCCACCATCTGCTCTGTAGAAGAATGGACAAACTCCTCCTGTGTACCAGTTCTAACTCCATGGAAAACAACAACAACAATAACAACAAACTAAATTCAAATGCCCAGCTTGTATAATATTTTAATACTTTGTAAAAAAATTGGATATCTTTATAGAATGGAATTCTAGATCTAGTCATGCTATCAATCGATTTTTTCCATTATGTTCTCTTCTTATTTTAAAAAATATGTAGATCATTTAAAGAGCATCTGATTTTAAGCACTCCACACAAAATAAAACTCCTCAAGTCCTTGGATCAGGCTAGTTTCAGAGTAAACTCCTATAACATTAACTCCAACATAGTGCAGTTACACTTCCTGTTACTTGTTCACTCTCATTTGATATTAAAATGTGATTGTTATTTTAGAGCAGAGCAGGAAAGTAAACCTGCATTTCAAAGTATGTTGAAAAACAGCAGTTGAAAAAGATATTTTCCTTCATCCTTAGTTAACTAGAAATTAAAGTAACACATACTGTAAAAGTTTAGCCAAACATGATACAGTTTTATTAGATGTTCAGTATCTAAGCATTGTTACATGTTATTTCATTTAACTTAAAGTTTCTGATCTCTCTGGAAAGAACTCTCTTGGCCCCACCTGTCAACCCAAAGACACATGGTTCATGCACCAGCATCTCCATCGGAGAAAGATGGGCAGTCTCCTCCTGTGCAATGTGCTGACTCTGAAAACCTGCAAGAACGTCAGCTGTGAGTCCTTTCCAACGTAACAGTACAACAACAATCCCTCTAGGGCATCTACTAGTACTTTTCTTCAGAACAAAATAGCAAAATTCCTGGAGAAGAAATAGACTTGGCCAAGGTTTTGGACAATCATAATTCAGATCTCTTGATAGTGGGGCTTAAGGATAAAGAAGAAGATAAATTTTTTCAAGTACAGGAATAGTTGAAATATCACTTTAAATGTTGCTATTATGATAAAGTTTCTTCACAGTTAAGAATGTTATAAAGGTTTACTATTAGGGATTCATATAAAACCATGAGCATTATCAGAAAACATATAATTGCAAAAGTAGTTGCTCTATTTTATGAGATTATATATATAT
>NW_006399952.1:751756-872450 GCF_000299155.1 Elephantulus edwardii | reverse complement strand
ATATCCTTCAAGATGTATCATGGGGGTGTTGCAACCTAGAAGACACAAATTTGACTAACAAGTTATAAGTACATGAGTCCAAAAATTATGGAACAATGAAAGGCTTATGTTTTTATGAAAGGCAATGATTTATAAAATCATCACTAGAATTTTGTTTTTGTTGTTGTTGTTAGGTGCCATCAAGTTGAGTATGACTCATAACAACCCTATGAACAAAAGATCTGAACCCAGTCCTGTCCTGCACTGTCCTGACACACAAGAGACCATAACAGCCGTCACTGTGTCAGTCCACCTGGTCTTCCTCTCCTTCACCGGCCCTTCCCAACATCATGTCCCTCCCAAAGGAACAGCACTAGCAACATGTCCAAAGTATGTGAGGTGAAGCCTTATCATTCTTTCCTCCAAGGAGCACTTTAGCTGCACCATCTCCAAGACATCTCTGTTTTTCTGGCAGTCCATGGAACGTTCAGTGCTCTTCTCCAGCATCACAGTTCAAAGGTGTCAATTCTTTTTCTGTCATCCTTATTTATTGTCCAGGTCTTGGATGCATAGCTTGTAATCAGAAAGACTATGACCTGAATCTGATGCACTTTAGTCCTCAAACTGACATCACTACTCCTCAATAATTTGGAAAGGTCCCTAACTGCAAACTTTCCTAGTGCAATGCATCTTTTTATTTTAAAATAATTTTAGAATAATTGAAAAGCACAGAACTGTTTTTCCTCACATTGATACGATTCTAGGTTGTTTTGTAGGCTACCTCAAGTGTGTGCTTCTACAGTGCCAGTCAACTGCTCAGAAGGTATCTATCTTTCAGGTTTATGCCTGTAATACTCAAAGGATGTGTTACCCTTCATTGCACTCATTAGTTTATTGGCCCTGTCCGACACGTCATTTTAAAATTACTCCATTTGGTCCAGCCAACATCTATTGTTCAGTTACTATATGGTAGACATTCTGTTTAAGAGATACAAAGATAAGGTAGAAAGCAAATGTTGCTACATTTGTTTAGTATCTAAAGGTCCTGCACTTAGAAGCTAAATTATTCTATTTTGTAAAAAAAAAATAAAAACAAAAATAAAAATAAAAATTTTAAAAATTCAATCTTTTTCTTATAGGGTGATTTCCCTATATTATGAGAGGGGAAGTTACAACTTAATGATTTTAGTTCAGGTTCAGTAATTTAATTACTTGGTTATGGTTTCAATATAAGAATTCCTTTTTACCTATACTATTTTGATATTTTAAAAATTAATGAAATGAACATAACTTTTAAATTTTTAGGCTGAAAATCAATATGTTAGTTATATCATTTATTACTCATTGTAGTATACATAGATTATTTTTTTAAAACTCATTAATTTTTTATTTTATATTTCTCATTTTTGGAAAACAATAATGGATGTCATTAATGAAATCCATATGCAAATGTTTTGGGGTTTTTTGTGTGTGTGTAGCAAATAAGTCAATAACCCTAATTCATAAAGCAGGTGAAATTATGTCTTGTCTCCCTTCTGGTCTAAAGGTGCCTTTCATTGGCCTTCATTTTCATATTGACTTTACCCTGAACCTAGTTGGAAGTTCAATCAGTGAAATAAAATTAAAATTATTTCTACTTAGAGAAAAATGACAGCTAGAATTTTTATGTTAATTAATCTTTGGATTTTTTTATTGTTGTGTGACTGCCTGCCATAAATTTTCTTGCAATCCACTTTTAGTACTTTCTATAAATTATTTCTGTATGTTTCAGCATGAACCTGACTTGCAAATGGTTAAATCTGCACTGATTCTTCCCTGCTCTAACATCTGGTGTGTCCTATATGAACGTCATAAGGAACGGTTTTGATATTCAGGAAAGATTGCAATAGCAGGAATAAAACTCCATTCACTGACTTTATCGTTAGATTATGCTCTTGTTATCACATTAGATCCTAGGTAAGCAAATTAGTACATAGTAAACAAGATGAACAATAATTGACAAACATACTGATTTTTCCTCTAACTCAGACTAAAGAACAAACGAGTGGCTGCTGTTCTGGTGTGTAACCCCCAGCCAAAGGCGGAAGCTGCTGCTTCTTCACCTGTAGACCCAGTTAAGCACCATCTGTTTCCTGTTTTAATGTGATATCTCACATAGTTTTTCCAAACCTTTCACATCACTAAGCACAATCCTAATAGACAGTTAATACGAATTAAGAAGCGTGTTTTCACTGAAGCTGTATTCTAGTTTTCTCTCTCTCTCCGGCTCTTATTTATTTTTTTAAAATTTGTTAACACTACACTGGCTGCTCCAAACCCACTTCAACACCATGAAATTCCCCGGATTAATAGAAGTTATTTACTGAGTATTGATGAGACACTGGTATTCAGATGCTGATTGACAGGCAGGGCACAGACACACAGGTTAAAGAGGTACCTGGAGTTTTTCCTCTTGTGCAGAAGTCAGGCTATCCTACACCATCTTCCCAGCTTTTCTGAGTTCGCTTTTCTCTCTGCTCCTTCCCCAGTCCCTTACCTCATGGAATTTTCAAACTCAGGATTCAATTGCACATCTACTTGAAGTGTACTTTTCACTGGTTGTTATTGTTCTGTTCTTGACATCCTGAGTGGCTGAAGTCTATTCACTCAGGCAAAGTGCATGTGGATTTCCTACAAATTGTAGGTGAAGAGTTGGTTTTCCCTTGGAAAACAGCTTTACTCTCCTGCCATGAGGTCAATTCTGACTCCCAGTGACTATAAAACAGAGGAGAACTGCCCCACACATAGAGTTTCTGAGGCTATAAAAACAGGACATGGTGTGCCATCAAGTTTATCAAGAGTCCCAGCAATTTTTCGAGACCATGTAGAATTGTCACAGAAAAGCTTTCAAAGCTGCCATCTATACCATGCCAAATGCTACATCTTTCTCCCAAGGAGTGGCTGACTGCTGCCATCTTTGCTGAGCAGCAGGGAGTTTAATTCTGCACCAAAAGAATTCCTGGAAACACAGAATGCAAGAGTTGCAGAGAAACTCTGTTGCAGTTTCTGATTTAGTAGCTCTGTAATGGCACCCAATAATTCACCTTTTATAGCAGGGGCTCAAGGGATTCTGCTGCTGTTCCTGCTGGCCCCAGGACAGCATTTTGAGAACTGCTGGTGTACAATTTAGAGGTGTGAAGATGGAGCTGGATTCACCTGCATTCCAGTCCTGGCTCTGCACTTTGGTGAACTCTGGTGGCACAGGGGGTTCATCATTCAGCTGTTGAGTAAAAGATCAGTGATTTTGATTTATTCTTCTAGCAAGTATTTTGATTGTTTTTATAATTTTATACCACACATATGTGCTTCAATTTGCAAGTGTGACTGAAATTAGAATAAATCTTCAAAAGTCACAATCTACTGAAGACCTCACTTTGAAAACTTTTTTGTGGTCTCACTTGTGTGAAAACCAAAACCATCATTTCACCAAAGCCTTATAAACCAAGAATCCACAAGCTGAACCAGACGCGAATCTGAAGACATTTTTGTGAAGCTGTTTTCTTTGTTTAAAATGTAGACCCCGGACAAACGGAAGTCTAAGATTTCTGTCATTTCTAGTAATCTGCTTCTTTGATTCTAAAGTCCCCAAGAACATACTGTGTTGGTTTACTACATATTTTAAGTGTTTAAAATGTTCATGCTTATAATAAGCTTCTGTTTCTGTGATTTTTTTTTAAAAAACTTAATAACAGAAAATTTATGATATTAAAATTCCATGTGAGTGTTGTATACTGTAAAGTTATAACTGACACCTAGCTGCTCTGCAAGCAGGTTTTCAAGGCAGTAAATCACATGTTAGGAGATCATCTATCTTTCTCCTATGCAGCAACTGGTGGATTTGAACTGTGTGCATTATGAGTTGAAAGCACAACTTCTTACCACTAAACCACCAGAGCTCCCTAAAATTCTACAGATAGACGTAATATATTTAGTCCAGTGTGTTGCTGTTGTTGTTATGTGCCGTCGAGTCGCCTGCGACTCATAGCGACCCTATGTACAACAGCCCTAAACTCTGCTCTGTCTTGTGCCAATCACACTGTCTCTGACACTCCCATCCCAATTATCCCAGTCACTGAATCAATCCACCTCATAGAGGGCCTTCCTCTCCTGCGCTGTCCCTCCACCCTCCCAAGCATGATGTCCCTCTCTAAGGACCGGTCTCTCCTCACAACATGTCCAAAGTATGTTAGACGGAGCCTCAGAATCCTTGCCTCCAAGGAGCCACCCGGTTTAACCCTTTCCAGGAGAAATCTGTTTGTTTTCCTAGCAGTCCATGGTATTCTCAATACTCTTCTCCAGCACCACAGCTCAAAGGCATCAATTCTCTTTCTATCCTCCTTGGTCATTGTCCAACTCTCTGATGCATAACAGGTGATTGCGAAGACCATGGCCTGTATCAGACGCATCTTAGTCTCCAAAGAGATACCATTGCTCTTCAGCACTTTGGAGAGGTCCCTAACAGCAGACTTTCCCATGGCAATGCACCTTTTAATTTCCTGGCTGCTGGTGCCAAGACTGTTGACTATGGAGCCAAGCAAACTAAAACTGTGTACAATCTCAATCTCATCACCATCCATCTTGATGCTGCCAGTTGGTCCAGTGGTGAGAATCTTTGTCTTTTGACATTGAGCCTCAATTCATATTGTAGGCTGCAGTCCTTGACACTCTGCAGCAGGCGCTTCAGGTCCTCCTCAGTTTCAGCAAGCAGGGTTGTGTCATCCACATAACGCAGATTGTTGATAAATCGTCCACCAATCTTGACCCCACATTTCTCCTCATAGAGCCCCGCCTCCCGGATAATCTGTTCTGCATATAGGTTGAAAAGGTATGGAGATAGGACGCATCCCTGGCGTACACCCTTCCCAATTTTGAACCATGCAGTGTCCCCTTGCTCTGTTCTGACGACTGCCTCCTGGTCCAAGTATAAGTTTCGCATTAGAACGATCAAGTGTTCTGGGATTCCAGTGTAGGCTAGCAAATAAATTGACATTATTTGATCTTTATAATTTGAGTAAATATTGTATTAATATAGTATTAATAATTAGATTGGTATTTACTGTCATTTTATCTAGAAGTTATTATTCCTCTCCTCTTACCCCCACCTCCTCATATTTAATTCTTAAGGCAGTCCTTGCTCTACTGTTTTCTTCAATATTCTAAAGTGCTCTTTTTAACTATTGTTAACTTTACTACATACTTGCCATTCAATGTATATTTGTTGAATTAATAAGTTATTTTGATGTTTTCTAAAGGTCTGGGCTTTGATTTTGGATTCATGTAAAAGAAAATCCCCAACAATTTCACTATTTTCTCTGTGTGCCATGATAGTGCTTGTTGGGCAAGTTGTGAGGATTTTTTTTTTTTATCTTTATGTTAAAGAGTAATCCAGACTGAAGGCTGGGGTCTTTAAACTTCATCAGTTGTTAATGTAGATTCCCTCAACCTTGATAGTACATTCTCCTTCATATAGACCAGCTTATCATATTATTTGTTTAGCATATAGAGTAAGTACAGAAAAGGATACAATCCTGATATACATTTTTCTTCATTATAAACCAAGCAATATTATATTCCCTTGTTCTGTTCAAATGATGCTCTTGGGCTGCATATAGATTCTGCCTGAACACAGATAAATATACTGGAACTACCATTATTCATAACATTATGATATACATATTTGAATGCATTTTCATAATCAATAAAATCCATGAAACCATCTTTCTGATATTGACTTCTTTCATCCAGGATCCATCTGATGTCAACAATTATAGCCCTAGTTCCATATATTCTTCTAAATTCTGCTTGAAATTCTAGGGGTTCCCTGTAGATGTACTGCTATGACTGAAAATTATCTCATGTAGAACTTTGCTTGTAGTAGACATCCATTTCCTCAACAACACGCCTCTGGAAACATTATGAACTTTGATAAATGACAGTAGTTATAGAAAGGCTTCAGGACTTTTGTTCACAGGGTCACTGAGTCATGCTCGACTCGACAGCATTCAACAACAATAACAACAATTAATAACACAGCCTGATAATTTCCATGTTCCTTTGAATTACATTTCTTTGGAATATGAACAAATATGGATTTCTACCAGTCATTTGACCAGATAACTAACTTCCAACTTTTTGGCTTAGATAAATGAGTGCTTTTGACATTGCGTATGTTGTTGTTGTTGTTGTTAAGTGCCGTCGAGTAGTGCACAACTCATAGCGACCCTATGAATAAAAGTCCTCAACACTTGCGTGACTTTCATCCTTTCTCCAAGTTCAATAGGATTTCCAGAGACAAGCTATTACAGCAGTGGATGCCACTCCTGTTCCCAAGCTCATTTTAATCAGGGAGCTCCACCAAACACTGTCTGCCACGTGTAACAATTGTCGGATATGACACCTCAGTGTCACAGTGTTCAGCTTCACAGCAACCACAAGTTACCTCTGTACGGTAAGTGGACACGCCAGGGCTATAAGACCTAGAAGAGTGTTTGAACAAAAACAATGAAAACAGGCCTGAGGGCCGCAGATTAGAAGTCACCCATCTTTGGCTTGGTAGCATCACTTTGTTTCCATTAGGCCAACTTATCCCTTTGTTGGTGTTATTGTTGTTAAGTGCTGTGGAGTCAAAAGCGGCTCACAGTAACCCTATGCATGAAAGTCCTCAACACTTGTGTGACTTTCATCCTTTCTCCAGGTTCATAGGGTTTCTGGAGGCAAGCTATATGGAAGTGGATGCCACTCCTGCTTCTAAGACATTGTGTATATTTGTCAAAATATTTTGCTGGCTTTTCCTCTGTCCCTGAAGCCTTGTTTTAGTCACAAGTGCACTTTAGACCTCTTCCTTCATTGGCTCTTCATTACAGACTGCTTCATAAAATAACTAAAACTTTGACTAATTCTTCTTAATATTGCTGTCGTTTTATGTTTTAACTCATAGCTGATCAGGAGTGGGTTTTCAGAAGTTATAAATCACATGAGAGAAGGATATGGCCCATCTTTTTGGTCTAGTGACTGGTGTCAGGGTTTGTTTCTTAACATGGCTTTCATCTTCATTAATTGACTTTGACTTTGCCACATGAATGCACATGGACATGCAGACAGGGTATGTCAACCTATCCACAAGGGAAGTGGTTAGTCTTACCACTAAACTGAGCCCATTTAGCAGCAGATTTTGAGAATCTCACCACTAACAAAGAGTGCAGTACACATGTCTTTCGGGATCAGAGTTTCTTGTGCCAGCCAGACCTACAAGAGAACAGCAGCAGCCACAGCAGAGGACCAGCAATCCAACAGGAGACAGAGCTGACCTGGGACTGCTACTCTGAGAAACCAGAACCAGGGACCTTTGCCTAAGCTTACCGGAGACATCATAGTTGGCAGGACTAAGAGAGCTTTGTAACACTGGTCTAGAGCTACAAGCACACTTCAGAAATTGTCCTGACTGAGGAATTGTATCCTATTAACATCCCTAATAATCCCAATAATCATGTGGATGGCTCTCTGTGGTCTGAAAGCTGTTGCAAAGGATTTCAGCACCAATAAAGTAGTAAGATTGGTGTTGGAACTAGAAGAAGGTGGAGGAGCATGGGCGATCTACTTGATCTCATGTCGGTCTTGTGATGTGGATGCTGTTGACGGCGACAATTCCCTTTTGTGGAGTTAATAGAGGTCAAACTTGGCTGTCCCCACATTGTCCTTGCTCTTTGTACAGTATGTATTATTTCTATTTTCCTTTGACACTTCCTATATGAATAAATATTTTGCTCTTTGAATATTTCATTATTGCAAATAGAAGCTGGAAGTTTTTCCTCAATTCTTTCACTTTGAAAAATGTTTCCTTTTGGTTTTATAACTCCTGGTCTTTGCTGATGTCATATAGTATACTACTTGGTTTTCTCACACTGCCTTTTGAAATATGTGCAGATGTTTAATGTCATTTCTTTAATTCACTTTAGCTGCTCAATGTGCAAGAACCCATTTCAGAGTCTAATCTGCCATTCATTTTGAATTTTTCTTTCTTCCTTCCTTTTTAATACATGATTTAATAGTGATTAGATTTTAATGATTAGTTTTCAGGGTCTTTTTTTTTCCATTGGCTTACTTTAGGGAGGTGGGATACACTCAAGGACACATTTGGTTCTCATGGATTCTTCTAATTTTCTTCAACTTCAGTTTGAACTTGCTTATGAATAGCTGACAATCTGTTCCACAGTCAGCATCTAGCCTGGTATTGACTACTGATATTATGCTTTTTTCAATGTCTGTTTCGATAGATATAACCAGTCTGATTCCTGTGTGGCCCATCCAGTGAAACATATGGAAAAAGTTGTCATTTATGTATTTTTCTAAAAGCATTTGCCATGAATAAAAAAATCCATTGTATAAAATTCTATCATGTGGTCTCCAGTTTTATTTCTGTTGCCAAGACCATGTTGTCCACCTACCAGTCCTTCATTGTTTCCATCGTTTGTAGTCTAGTCACCAATTATTATTACTGCCTCTTGGTTGCATGCTCTATTTCACCCTGCAAAAGTTGGTGTTATGCTGTGTACCATCGAGTCAGAACTGACCCGTAGTTCTCTGGCCAGTGTTCACAGGCAGTTAGTTACATGGGAGTGGGTTGCCCATCTTTCTCCCACAGAGCAGCTGGTGAATTGCAGCAGAGCTTCTTGCCACTAGAGCTTCCTATATCCTTAATTCTTCAACTTTGGCCTTCGTAGTTAGTGTGCATAGCTGAATAATAGTTGTATTAATAATACTTCCTTGTGTGAATATGGATAGTATCCTACCACTGATAGCATTGTATTTTAGGATGAAACTTATCAAATGACATCATTAATAGCACATGCATGGAAATAGCTTGCTGAATATTATTCAGACATGGCTGGAACATTATGTTGCGGTTCTATAGCAATGAATCGAGTTTTGAGGATGATCCCATTAGATTGAAAGCTGGCAAAATCTTTACTTTCTTCGTTAATTTTATTCTACTTTACCAAAAGAAGAAAAGGTGAGAAGAGCGGGGAAAGGAAGAACGATGATGGATGCGGGAGAGGGAGGGGAAGTAGAGAGAACAAGAAGGTCAGGAACTAAAAAGATAAGCAAGAAGTTGTTCTACTGAGCATAGTGTATCTGATTATAGGAAATCTATTCCTTTCAGCTCTAACCACAAGAACAAAACTCCCCTCCGGCAGGTTTTATTTGTACTTTGTTGTGGTCCTTGTTTTTGTGTGCTATCGAGTTGGAACCAACCCATAGCTGACCTTCAGAGGGTTTTCAGAGACTTATATCACACGGAAAGGGATTTCCCATCCTTCTCCTGCAAAGCAGCTGGTGGATTCACACCAAGTGCCTTCAGGATTGCAGTACAGATTCTTACCATTGGTCACCAGAGTTTATACTAAAGTCATAATAGATAGAATAAAGGTGTCCAATGTTATTAGGATATTTCCTGCTTCTTTTCTAGATTTGACTCTCCCAAACAAGCATTCCAACTACATGACTTGACTTGTCGATTGTCCTTTGAATCTCCTCCTTAAAATTTAACCAGATTTGTATAAATCAGATATTCTTACTTTTCCATCCATTATCTCCAGTACTTATGATCATGGAACCAGAATTTTGCTGACCGTAATCTCGATGAAGGACAAGATGAAAGATCTCCCTCAGCTGAACCATGATGATAGTCAGAATAACTTGTGTAGGATGACTTTATCAACAAACTCCACTCTACCCTGCTGGCACTGCCTGTACCATAAGAGAGAATTCCAACCTGTTCCTTCCCACAGTCACACTGCCCTGATTATAATTATACCTGAAAGGAAAAACCTACAGTTCCTTATGAATCCCTTCTACTTATAATGAATGCGTAGCAGGTCGGCAATAATGAGCTAGTCGTTAAAGCCTCTTGCCAGAAATAAAAATAGTAATCTTCTTTTAGGTGCACTATTCAAACAAAAAAATTTCTAGCAGTGCACGATTCTCATTTTATTCCTCCAGAGAACGTTATGTGAAGGAGAAGTGACACATTGTCACGTGGGATAGTATCATGATTGATAAAGTAGTAGGTCAACAGGGCATAGGAGACCCTAAGGTAAAATGGATTGGCATAAGAATCACAGTGCAGACTAGAATGTCTAAGTGAACATGAGGATAATCTCAGTATTTTATTCTGTTGTACAAAATGCGTCCATGAATCAAAGTAAATTCAACAGTGGTCATCTGTCTACATAGTCAACTTAACAAGTACTTTTTCCCAAGATCCACATGACTTAATGTTTCTTTAAATTCTCATTTTTCCAATTTTCTCTTCCATAAAATACATCACTTGGTTATTTTTATGCTGTAAGATTTTTAGCATATTTGCTCGCCCTCCGGTTTCAGAAATAAACAACTGGAAGTTTACCCTTTTACTTCTTCTTGTGTGCCACTGACCCATAGCTAATCCTCCAGCAAGTTCTCAGAGGCTGTAAATCACACAGGAGACTGCCCATCCTTCTCTCATGGAGCAGCTGGTGGATTCAAACCACATGCTTTTGGGATTACAGCACAGCTTCTTACCACTAGGCCTTCAGAGCTTACCATTAGGGGATCAAGAGTACAATTGTTTATCATAAATAATTATCTTAAAGTGATAAACAAATATCCTTTCAAGAACTGTATACATTGCCATGAGTGACAATCACAGAATTCCTTCATCTACTGAGCAATTTATTGAGTACTTGATATACCTCAGAAGTACTGAAATAGTTCAGACAGTTTGCACTTAACTACTAAAATAAACGTTAGTTGTTCAAATTCATCCAGTGACACCACAGGAGAAAGGCCCAGTTATCTGTTTCCATAATATGCCTTCCAAATTTTGCTTCTTAAGAAAAAGGAGGAGGGTAATTTTATTTGAATGATTTGCTACAACAAGGAACAGAATGCACTATCTTTCTATGCCACAAAATTTCATCAATTATGCATTTGGTTCCACAGACAAGGGCAAAGAAAACTATAAAATGTAAGAGTTTGTTTAGGCCTAAGGGATTCATTTTATAAACTACTAAATGGACAGTTTTATACAGCATGTCAGTTCCAGGTGGACAAGAGACTGACAGATACAGTAAGATCATGTTTCATTTATACAACTTCAAAATTCAAACTCATTGCCTTAGATTCAGAACCAACTCATAGCTAATCCCTAAGTGGGTTTTCAGGAATATAATATAAATATATGAGGAGAGATTGCCCATCTTACTAGCTCTGAGGCTTTGGTGGATTTGAACAACCGAAGAGGCAGAGACGGTAGGTCAGCAGCACAGGCCCCTGATTACTATGGCCGTCAGAGTTCTCTTGATTATGAACAAGTCTCATGAGTGAGAATTTAGAAATAAGGTGTTTTGGGTAACTGCCAGCTTTTCCTAATACCAATGTGCCTTTGAGAATATGATTTCAGTTTGCCTCAAGCTTGCCTGCAAGACTGCCCATTATCCACATTGTTGCTGAGGTAACACAGACTGGTGGCCTCGCCTACAGGGAGCTGTAGAGCTAACTCAAAGGGAACACCTACCTCTCCGGCAGTTCAAATCCATCAGGAGCTCCTCGGAGAGAGATAAGCAGTCTCCTGCCAGCCGGTCCCCCTCTATGGAAACCCACCACAGGAGGGTCAGCTATGAGTTAGTTGCTTCTGACTGGACAACACCTTAGCTTTAATGGATAAAGAATAAATTTAATAAAATAACACACAAGTATCCTATCTTAGAAATATAGTCAGTGTTAAGACCTTAAGGAGTTAACCTGGAATTATAAAAGATAGGTTACTTATCAGCAATATCTTTTGTATATATTGGGAGAAGCTATTTTAAGCCTCTTCTTAAGTATGTCTAAAAAAGGATTAATAAGTTAACATTTGTAAATGATCAAAACCAGGAATTTCTTCTTTTATAAGCATGGTTGATGTGAGTAACTAAACATCAATTTCCTATGGATGCCTTTTGCCATGGAACAAATCACTTTTTTCCAGCAGAATACCTCTCATAGCAGCTACATAATAAAAGCGTTTCCCAATAGATATCCATCTCTGAGAGCAGATTTTATTTTCCTGTCTGATTTCCAAAAATGCAATATGATTTCATGAGGACATAGGCCAGTGGACCAATAAATGACTGCAGTAAGTATGTATCAAGAAATGGTCACAACTTGTGATGCAAAATTTGCCTTGTCCCTCTCATTTCTTTTCACCTCAGAGTGGTAACTCCAATACCATGCCATGTACATGGATTGAGTGCAAAGATCAACCTCAGGCAGGTTTAAATAAAACATTGACATTTTGAAAAATGATCCGAGTGCCTCCTTTCCCTCCACCCACCTTCTAAATTTTTCACTTTTCTTTTTTAGGTAGTATCACGAAGGAAATAGATATGTTTGTTTTCTGTATCTCAAATAACTGATTAGATTTCATATTCTCCAGGGAATAATAGTGCAGCACCAATTTGTAAACCGAGGAAGATAAAGTTGTAGAATTGGAGAAGTTGATTTTGATTTCATTGTCTTCCTTCCTTGAAAACGGAACCTGTGAAGCCAGTGTGTGCTCGTGGACTGAAATATTATAAAGACACAGGTAATAGTCACCACATATATAATGTATCGGCCATTAAGGATGGTAATTTCAAGACCTACAATTGAAGACCATGATTTCCTTTTATTCCAACTTTCTAATTTTATTAGGATTTTATTATGAATGTTTTGATAGTACATACATATTTTACAGCACACCTCGTTGTTCTTAAGAGATAAGCAAATTTACTGTGACACTGTATTAGCAGTGACTGTGTCCTTGTCAAAGAACTGGTGGATGGAGTAGCATATTCCGGGAGACTACAGCCACTGTGTCTGACCTGAAAACAGATATATTGGATTTAGTTTGTTAGACATAAGTTAATTATCAAGTTTCATCATATAAATTGTCTTCAAAGAGAAAAGGCAGCACGGACGGCTCATACTGCAGGGTCCCTTGCTTGACTTCCTCGAAGCCCTTGTACTCTGATGCCAAGAGCCACAGCCGCTGATGGAGACTTTAATTCATGGTGATGCTGCAGTGCAGTTCATTTCAGGATCTCTATTGTTGTGTCGCTGAGGGTTCATTCTTCTCAGTAATGGGAATGGCTCTGCTCTATAGGAGGTTAAACATACAGAATTCTAGTGGCTTGCATGATTTTTGACTTCAGAATAGTCCCAAGCATACAGATGATGTGAAAGAAACAGTCTATTTTTTTTTCCTTCTTTTTTTCCTAGGAAGCAATAGCACCACGTCCAGGATTTTCTACAAAATGCTTTATGAGATGAAGGCTAAACACACAGTGCAGCATGCACACATTGAGATGAAATAATAACACGAAATATTCTGGCTTTGTTTCATGCTGAAGAAATCAAATCATCAGTTCAGCTAATCATCAAGTGAGTTCCTTCAAGAGGGGATTTTGATGTAAAAGTTTCATGCTTGTTTGTTTAAAGCCTTGATATAAATTTGCAGGTGATGAGAGCAACCTTCACTCAGATAAAAGAGCAGGCCAAGCTACTGATTGGAGAAAATTACACGAAGTTTTTAATCAAAGTCTCTGGGGTCTACTGTCTGATTTTCTAGGCCAAATGTCAAATGTTTCTCACTGATGTCGGTGTTGAAGTAATCACTAAACCAATTCCAAGAAGGACTGAGATGGTAATAATGTTTCATTTCAGTATTACATAAGGTTCTTTCCCAGCCATGAACAAAGTAACAAGACCTCTCTGATTCAATATAATTACGCAAACTATCACTTTGAATTTTTCAGATAATTTCATCTCTTGAGATTATGTGACTGTTTTATGAATAAGTGAATATGCCCCGTGTCTACCTGCTTTCTGCTAACACGCTTGTAACAACGTGCCATGGCCAGTCTGCTTATGTTGTCAAGGTTTACATTCACTTTAAACAAAGTTAAAGATCTCTTTTGATGTGCGTGTTTTTGTGTGTTTTTTTGGTGACAATAATTATACAGTATTTTTCTTAACGTCCTAAGGTTCACTGTAAAAATGTCAGTCTTTTGTTGATTAATATACCATGGAAATGAGTTGCTAGTTGGATGTCTGCTGCACTCTCTTTAAATCAGTAAAATGAGCTTATGGGACAAAGAAATTAGACCAAGTCAAATCATTATATTTTTTTATTGATTTTCATATAAAATTTGTGTACATTGTGTTTCATTCTGTACACTGTGTTTCACACATTCCTTCATTCACATTGTGTTTCATATGCTTGTTCTTATATGCTGCCTTTTAGAAAATTAGTCACCATTAATCTATTGCCCATCTTTTCTGGTCCCTGCCAAATCGCTCCTGATACCTTTACCCTCTTCTTCCACCCACCAAACTCTATGATTCAGTGATATCCACCCTCAGCCAACCTGCCCTCTTCCTCCCTTTTGCCTTTTGGAATTTAATACACATATTACTAGTTATCTTTTTCTTTTTACAATAATCATTTTTTGCAGTATTTGTCCTTATAAGACTGAGTTAATTCACTCAAGCACAATGGTATTGAGGGTCTCTCATGTTACATAGTATTTTCAGATCGTGAACTTTGACTCAGAGTTTTGGACAAGGCTTTATTTTATAATATAGCTTTCTATTGGCACAAATGCCTCTTTTCCCAAGACAGTAATATAACAAAGACAGAGTTTTATTCAGGAGAAAAGTTAGTTATACAAACTTATTTGAAACCTATATTGGGGTAGTTTGAAAATACCCAAAAGAATGTTCCACTGACAGATATGATGCAGCCTGAAGAAATTCCTCTGGCGGTGGCCTCTCCTGCTATGGCACCTGGTTTCATTCTTTAAATTCCCCACCTCCTTCACCTGTCCATCAAATCATTACTCTAAGAGAATTAAAATACCTAAAAACAGCAGCTACTTGAACTCTTTTCTGGATGAAGTTCCTTTGAAAATCAAAGCACGCGATGGGGAGAGGAGCTTAAAAACAGAAAATGAGTCTGGTGTTTAAAACAGTGTTGGTAGTGGTGGATGGAACCTAGGAAGGAACACTTGTTCTAACCAAAACGCACCCAGAATTCTCTAACAAATCAAAGGAGTAAATAAATGGGTAATCGGCAAAAATCTCTCTTCCTCGATATAGCCAAGGTGCGTTGTTGTCTTTGCTGTTAAATGTCATTGCATTCATTCCAATTTAGAGTCCTATGTACAATAACAACATGGTCTGGTACTGTGTCATCCTCACAAACTTGCCATATTCGAGTCTGCTGTTGCAACCACTGTCCTCTTCTTCTTTCAGATCCTCTACCAAGTATAACGTTCTTCTTTAGGGACTGTTCCCTTCTGTTGACCTACCCAAAGCATGTGAGATGGAAGCACACATCCTCACTTCTATGGTGTGTGTATATTTACCTCACAGTGTGGCCAACCTCACATGTCCATTCCATCAACTAAACAATGTGTATCTCTTAGACATAAACAGGACTCTCTTCTGACGTTACTTTGAAGAACGAACATATTCCCATTCCATTTCTTTTGTGTTATGTCTTTATTTTACACAACACTGTTTATTGATCAATCTTTTGGATTTATTCATCTGTACCAATTCTTTATTGTTGTATAGCAGGCCACCCTAAATCTTAATCATATTTTCAATTTTAATTTGTTATCTGTTTTTAATGTAAACCTTTTCCCTTTTAAATTTTATTTTAATGCTAAAAAACAGGGGAACTGACAGTCTCTTACAGTTATAGGGGTTGACTATCTAATTCTCAACTAGAGTTACCTCAAAGGCTTTTCAACCATATACCTGGCAATGGATGCTGGTTATTGGCTGAAGCCTGAGGTGGTACTGTCTTGGCATCTCCGAGAGACCTGAGTTTCTCCTCTTCATCCAGTAAGTACACATGCCCTATTTGTTAAACCCTGGACCAAGTTGGCACAAAGTCATCTCTTATCTATCATCGTTATTGAAAAGGTGCCATGGTATTTAAATTCAAGAAGTGACACAGATCTCACCTCATGTGGTGACAGCAATCAAAGAATATCAGGCCCATTGTTTAAAAAAATGCTATTGTCATTACTTTTAATGTTAGTAAATGTTTCATTGTTGTGGGTCATCAAATCAATTTGGACTTTTAGTGATTGATTGCATATAACAGAATAGAACTAACCCATTAGGTTTTTTCAACAGCTTCTTTATGGGAGAACATCACCAGGTCTTTTTTCACATGGAGAGTCGCTCAAACCACTCACCTTTCACTTAACAATTAAACCCTTCATCTTTGTTCCAGCACTTCTTCCTTTAGTACGTCCTCCTTATCATTGAGGCAATGGGACAGAGAACATTCCCATAACATTTCCGTGGTGTCGGTACATAGAAGCAGACTGTCCCATCTTCCTCAGCCCCCCAAAATTGAGCCTTGGGTTAACAGTCCACCTCCTAACCACTATTCCTAAAACAAGGCATAAAACTTAACTTTAAGGAACAAACAAAAACAAGGTTCCTTGCTTAGTACATAGAGAACATAACACAGATTAAACTTTAAGCATTTAATATAATTTTGACTGTATAATTCATTAAGGAAGATAAAGAAAAGTGTAAACGACCTAAATTTGTGTCATAGGCAAAGTCAAGAGATTAAAGGACTTAGATGCAAGAGATTTTTAAACTAAATAAACAGACCTAAGACAAGGTGGTTGCTACTGTTACGTGCTGTATGGTCAGAACCAACTCCTAGCTGGCCCTCCAACAGCTGATAGATTTGAACAGTGTGTCTTCAGGAGGAGTTGTAAGTGGATCTAAAATATGCCTAAATTTACTCACAAGGCATAGTGATAAAGAATAATGCTGTCAACTCAAAGTAGTATGGTTTAGTGTGTAATCTCCTGTGATGTGATCTACTGCTTCTAAAAACCCACTGGAAGGTCAACTATGAGTTGTTTCCAACTTGAGGGTTCATAACAACAAAAGCAACAAAATATGTAATCAACTATGATGTTATGCAAATGCTCTATCATTGTCTAAAAGAGAAATTTTGCACCCAGTTTGCCCAAGGCAATACACCGCACCACCTCCCAACTTCCAGAATAAGAAACTTCTGGTTTTATTCCTCAGTTTAGTAACATCCAAGAGGATGATGATAAGTATGCTCCACAGTTGCAGAGAAGATTAGGAATCATGCCTGGTGGTATTAAACACACAATAAATGATAACAACATAAAAGCCCAATGGTTTACCTATGATGATGAGTTTCTTCTTGTTCTTAAGAGCCATGGAGTCTAATACAACTCATAGTGACCCTATGAACAAGAGATCTGAACCCTATTCTAATCTGTGCCATCCTTATCATCTCTGACATGCTTGATCTCATTGCTATGGCCACTGGGTAAATCCATCTTGAATTAATTTTTTAGTATGTATGTATCTATCAACAATCTGCGTTATGCAGATGACACAACCCTGCTTGCTGAAACTGAGGAGGACCTGAAGCACTTGCTGCAGAGGGTCAAGGACTGCAGCCTCCAATATGGATTGAGACTCAATATCAAGAAAACAAGGATTCTCATAATTGGACCAATTGGATGGATGGGGAAGAGATTGAGATTGTTCACAGCTTTAGTCTGCTTGGCTTCACAGTCAACACTCTTGGCACCAGCAGCCAGGAAATTAAAAGACGTATTGCCATGGGAAAGTCTGCTGTTAGGGACCTCTCCAAAGTACTAAAGAGTAATGATGTCCGTCTGGAGACTAAGGTGTGTCTGATACAGGCCATGGACTTTGCAATCACTTGTTATGCATCAGAGAGTCAGACAATGAGTAGGGAGGATAGAAAGGGAATTGATGCCTTTGAGCTGTGGTGTTGGAGAAGAGTATTGAGGGTACCATGGACTGCTAAGAAAACAAACAGATTCATCCTGGAGAGGGTTAAACCAGGATGCTCTTTGGAGGCAAGGATTCTGACGCTTCGTCTGACATACTTTGGTCATGTGGTAAGGAGAGACTGGTCCTTGGAGAAGGACATCATGCTTGGGAGGGTGGAGGGCAGGTGCAGGAGGGGAAAGCCATCTATGAGGTGGAGTGATTCAGTGATTGGGGCAATCGGGATGGGTGTGTCAGAGGCAGTGTGATTGGCACAGGACAGAGCAGAGTTTAGGGCTGTTGTACATGGAGTCGCTATGAGTCAAAGGCAACTTGGCAGCACATAACAAGAACCACTACTATAGTCTAAACCTGATTAATTTGAAAAATTGTGAATTGTCCTAAAAAATACAGGTAATTTAAAATATTTTGTAAGCTTTGATCCCTTTTATGATTTTGGAGATCCATGTTTCTTGCTTAACAAGAAATAGTTTTATTAGACAATATATTTCTTGAAGATGCATCTGGAAGTCCAATGCCTAATACCTATAATCAAGTTTTCTTGTTATTGTAAGTTGTTGGTGAATTGAGTAGTGATCCTATGAACAACAGGTCTGAATCATGTCCTATCTTGTGCCATCTCATAATTTCTGACATACTTAAGCCCATTGCTGCAGTCACTGCATCAGTCCATCTGGTTGAGGGTCTTCCTAACTCTTTCTCCAATGCTACACTTTTCTAAGCATGTTGTTCCTCTCCAAGGAATAGTATCTTTAAGTAACACTTAATATTGATTATAATAATGTAAAATCAATTAGAAAGCCTTATTTTTAAAAGGTTTTGAGGAGTATAGTCTTTTAAAGTTTTTAAATTAAAAAGCAGCATTTTTCTATTTCTTTCATTATTTTAAGATTTGTGAATGTCTTTCTTTCTTTACACCTCCTAGATATATTCTGATGCAGAAAAAGAGAGGTAATATCAGTTAGACTTATTCAAGAATTTCAGTAACTCAGAATAGGCTTGTTTCACGTGAACAAATCTTATACTTATTTATTTAATATCCAAAATAGACAATTTGGGTGAATATTAATGTATGCAAACTAAATTCATTGTCAATGCAGGTTTTTTTTAAAAAATTATAATAGTCATGTCAGAAGAAAAGAGCAGTGCATTCCATGGCCTTTTGAAAGAGCCTCTGACTGCCTTCAAGAACCTGGAGAACCCATTATCATTGCCATATTGCAGGATACTTTTCAACTTAAAATTTATAGACCGTGTTGAATAATCTCTCTTGCAAGACCGTCATCCTACTGCTTTGAAGCATTGAGATAAGATATTCAATGGACATCAATGCTTTTTACTTATCATTGAGCTTTAAAAAAGGCTCTTGTAACTAGATTCATATTTTATGCTGAAATAGTCTCCATTTTTAATTCCTGCAGCCATTGATGGATGAAAATCATACACAAAGATTAGTTGGTAGCCAATGAGTCAGATGTTTATAACTTCTGAAAGAGCAGACTCAGAACACTCAAAAAGTTTAAAATTACATGTAGGCATTTATCCAGTGCCATGTAAATCAGATAACCATTGATGATTAATAACTTTAATGGAATTTTTTCCCTAAATATTATTTTCCACAAAAGTAAATTAGGATCTTAATGCAAAATCTGTACTTTTAAAAAATGATAGCTGTAAGTCCTATTTTTAATTGAATGATTTATTTGCAATGAATAAGTTGTTGATCGTGCGAAGTTCAGTCATTCTATCTCCAGCTTCATTTCTGTCACTCAGTCCATGTTTTCCAACTACTGATCCTTCTTCTCTGTTCCCAACTTTTGCATCCCACTTAGCCATTATTATCAATGCATCTTCATTGCGTGTTCGATCAATCTCTGACTGTAAAAGTTGGCAGAAATCCTCCATTTCCTCTTCTTTGGCTCTGATTGTTGGTGCATATATCTAAATGATAGTGGTACTCATTGGACTTATTTGTATGTGTGTGGATATTTTCCTGTCAGTCACAATATTGTATTTCAAGACATATTTAGAAATTACTCTTTTAACTATGAAAGCAAACCCATTTTTCTTCACCTTTTCATCTCTGGAGTAATAGATCATATGATCCTTCAACTCAAAATGCCCCATGCCAGTCCATCTCATCTCAGCAATACCTAGTACATCAATATTTATGCACTCCATTTCTTCCTTAACAATATCTAATCTTCCTACATTCATGGTCCTCACATCCCTTGTTCCAATAACGAGCAACTGCTTACAACTGTTCCTCTTACTTTGTATTTCCATACTTGAAAGCTCCTCCTCAGTTGCCCTGTCCGTTAGTCTGTGTGTGTTCTATTGTACATTTTCAGAGGCCTACTATTTTGGAAGTGGTTGGCCAATCCTTCTTCCTAGTCTGTATGCTCAGATTTAGAAAAATATCAGAAAGACAAGCATTTTATGGAAAATAAATGAAAGATGTTCCTCCAATTGTGGAATTAACCAATAGTTTCAGTGTTGTCCCCGTCCTTGACACAAGTGTCTTAACCCCCCCCATTTCCCTGCTAAACCATCTACCAGGATCCCCTTCTATTCCCGCCCACTCCCTTCATCACCTATCTCCCATTGTCCAGCCCTTGATCTGATAGCTAATTTCTCAAGCTTTATGGGCTCCTGTCATTCCAAACACTTCAGGCACTGACAATTTCTTATGCTGTGGCCAGTGTTCAGGGGTATTGTTTCCCAAGCGAGGGTGATATGTCCTGTAGATCTGGTATAGGTAGAAATCAATATTTTCAGAATTTTTTTTAATGAATACATTCAGTCTGCAACAATGCTGAAACTGTGTTATTGATATTTCCTATTTTAATGATATTTAGAATTTTAATCCAGTTATACTGATACAGCAACATGATAACATAAATTTATACAATAATAAAAGGATAGTACACAGACGCACACAGACATATGATTCTGCCTGTATAAGTATGATCTGCTTAAGAGATCTGGAGGTGAATTCTGTAGAATGTTGAACTGCTAATCAAAGGGCTGGCACATTTAGCAGTTTTAATCCACCAGCAACCCTGAGAAAGGAAGATGGTCAGGCTCCTCCTGTTAAAATTTACAACCTTAGAAATCCACTTGAGGGTCACAGTGAGTCAGTGTCCACTGAACAGCAACAAGTTTTATGTTCTGGCCAATTGTTAGTTGGGGTGGGGGGAAGCATTGTAATTTTTGTTGTTGTTGTTTTGGGATGATGAACAAGAAGGAGAATAGAAAAAAGGCTACCAAAGTTAAGATAAATTGGTTTCACTAGAAATAATTAATCTCTTATTAAGCAATCTTTGACAGATTTATAGAGGATGTGGATTTTATTTTTACAAGTTCTCAACAGGAATAAAAGAGGTGTTGAACTAATAAAAGAAGGATTCACATAGTTAAAATATACATAATTAAGGGGAGCTCTGGTGGCCTAGTGGCAAGGAGCTGCAACTACAATCCTAGAGGCGCAAGGTTCGAATCCACCAGGTGCTCTGCCGGGAAAGGAGGGACAATCTCCTCCTATACCTGTCAGATCTGATTTGACGGTACACTCACACAAAAATAATAAAATAAATTAAAAAATATGCATAATTAGTTCTTGTTGTAGTTTTCACATATAGCATTAACTAAAAAAATAAAATAAGTTTAAATAACATAATATTTATCTTTTTCTAGAAATATTTCTGCTCAGTGAAAGTGAAGAAAGACAAAGCAGTTGCTGAGGAAGATCTAAGACTATTGCCTTATGTCAGGATCACAATTTAACATCAAGAAAACAATATTCCTCACAATTGGATCAATAGGCAACATTATGCTGGGTGGAGAAAAGATTGAAGTTGTCAAGGATTTCATTTTGCATTAATGTAAAATCAACATCAATTAAAGCAGAAATTAAATGACATATTGCATTGGATGAGAATCTGCTCACAGGGTTCTCTTGAAAGTGTTTAAGAGTAATGATATCACTTTAAAGACTGAGGTGTGAAAAAACAATAAAGACTGAGGTCTTCCAATACATGTGAAAATTAGACAATGGATATGACTAAAGAATTGATGACTGTAGAACTGCAGTGTTAGTGAAGAATACTCATGGACTGCCAAAGAGCAAATATGTTTTGGAAGAAAGCAAGCTCCTTAGAAGTAAGGATGGTGAGACTTTGTCACACGTATTTTTGAATATGTAATCAGGAGATCAACTTTATGTTTTTAAAAAATCAGAAAGATGTTTATTTATATTTTGCAACTGATACAAAAGTATTCAGTGATGTGGATAGCAACAAATTATGCAAGACATTTCAAAGTATGAGGTTTCCAGAACACTTACTAAAATTCATGTGGGATTCATCAGGACATGGGCTTCTCAATAACATGCTACACATGAGTGAGTCGGACAATAAATAAATATGACAGAACTGCTGTCTTTGAGTTGTGATGCTGGAGAAGAGAACTGATGAGCCCATGGACTGCCAAAAGAATGATATGTAGGGGGGAAAGTGCAACTAGAGTGCTTCTTGGTGGCAAGATGGCAGTTTTATCTTTCATACTTTGGACAAGTAACTAGATAAGCCTATTTCTTTAGAAACAGAAACCATGCTTGGAAAAACAGAGTGTCAGTAAAGGAGAGGAAGATCCCAACAAGATGGATTGGCATGGTGACCTGTCCTACTCTGTGCCATCCTCATCTCTGACACACTAGAGAGCATTGCAGAAGTCACCGTGTCAATCCATCTTGTTGGGATCTCCTTCTCCTTCACTAACACTCCATCTTTCCAAGGAGATCAACTTTTAATCACAGACCACTCCATTGGGTCATAATTGGTTTAAACAAGACGTTTCCAACCTACAAATGATTGTTAATGGAACGAAAAATGACCACACAACTTATACCCAATTCTTAATGAAATCAAAATGACCAAACAGCTTACACCTGTTAAGCTGTGATTACATCTATTAACCACAAAGGTCTGCCCTCTGGGTCCTAATTGGTTAAACCTTTGTAATTAGAAGTTTGTTGGAGCCTGTTTGAGAGCCTCTTATTTGGAGCCTTTTGTTTGAAGCAGTTGGATTCTGAAAGGTAAGTCTTTTTTTTTTTCTCATTTAATTCATAATTAGATAATAAGATGTTTGGCTGTTTTGATTTAATTAACAATAGAGTGGAAGCTGTTTGGTTGATTTTTATTCAGTTGGTGTTCAGTTGTGGGTGTGAAGCCTCATGTTTAAACTAGATAGGACCCAGTGTGCAGACCATTGAGATTAAAAGTTTGTTGCTATGAAGACTGATTTGCTGTTAGAGTTACAAACAAAATTTTCCGTTTGTTGTGTTTGGGGAGAACCCCATTCTAATTGATACAGCACTTGTCTGTCTGCCAGTTTGCTTACTAAGCTAACTTGTAGGCTGCTGTCATACTAAAAGCTATGCAACTGGTGTGTCAAATGCCACAAGGGTTACCCAGCGAGGACTGATTTTATTAGAGCTCCCAGATTATGTCAGACTGAGAAGGGGTATTGGCCATCCATTTCTTAAATAACAGGCCTCTGAAAACCATATGAACAGTAGAGGAATGTGAATAGTTATGTTGTTGTTGCTGTTATGTGCCGTCGAGTCGTTTTTGACTCATAGCGACCCTATGCACAACAGCCCTAAACCCTGCTCTATCCTGCACCAACCACACTGCCTCTGACACACCCATCCCGATAACCCCAGTCACCGAATCAATCCATCTCATAGAGGGTCTTCCCCTCCAAATTGAAAATCAGTAAAAATGAGGAAAAATAATGGCAAACATCATTTAATAATTGGAACATGGAATATATATATAGCTAGAATGTTGGAAAAGTAGAAACTGCAAAAAAGAGGATATGGAACACATGGACATAGACATACTAGACATTAATGAGATGAGATGGACTAGCTTTGGCCACTTTGAATCAGATAATCATTTGGTATACTTTATGAGGAATGAAAAACAGAAGAATGATTTTGCAGTCAGAAAAGTCCATTTCAAGTTCTATCCTAAAATACAACATTGTGAGTGATAGGGTATAATCCTCATGCATACAAGGAAGACCCACTACTAAGACCACTATTATTAAAATATACGCTCCTACATCTAGAGTTAAAGAGGAAGAAATCGACAATTTTTACCAAATCTTGCAATCTGAAGCTGACCGAAAATGCAATCAAGATGTGTTAATAATAATTGGTGACTGGGATGCAAAAGTTGGAAACAGTGAAGAAGGAATAGTAATTTGAAAATGTGGGCTTAGTGATAGAAATGAAGCTGGAAATAGAATGATTGAATTTTGTATTTTGAATGATTTATTCATTGCAAATACCTTTTTTAAAAACACAACCATGACTTTATAAATGGACCCTCACATTATAGGCTGCATAGGAATCAGATTGATTCCATTTATGGAAAGTATAATTGGAGAAGCTCAGTATCTGGCACTCAAATTTAAGCCAGAGGCAGACTGTGGGTCCCACCATCTATTACTCATGAGTAAATTCAAATTGAGGCCAAAGAAAATTAAAATCAGTCCATATATACTTGATGGTACCTAACAACAACAATCAGAGAGTCTCTGGAAAAGGACATCATGCTTGGAAAAGTGGAGGATCAGTAAAAGATAAAATCCTCAGAGATGCATTGAAACAGTGACAAATAGTTTGGCACAGGATCTGGCAGTAATGCGTTCTATTAAATATCAAGTCTGTATGAATCAGAGCTGAAAACCATACCAAGCAACAAGAAGACCAACAGTTTCATTCTTTTTCCAAGTTCAGAGATTCAGTAGGAGTATATTATAAAATTCAGATTTTAGAAGTTTTAAACCCATTTTATTATCTAATGAAATGCATGCATATTTATTTTCCTCAAGGGGTTGCCTCTAGTTTATCTCTGTAATGAACTTACATTACATTCTTAAAAATTAGGGCTTTGTGTTTTCAGAGCAGTCAAATGCCTAAATTAAGCTATACATACATACTTTTACCTATTTCTATTTCCTTCATTCATTTCATTGATTGAAAATGTAATCATTAAAATATTTGAAATACAGTAATCATTAACAAGTACCTTGTGAAAGTTCTGCTCAATTTGCATTTTCGCAAATCTACATTTGGGGAGTGATGGTGAAACTTGGAAAGGGTTGAGATAGAAACTGGAGGATTCTTCTGTAGTTAAGCCAAGCACAAGCTCATCAGGGAGCTTAGGGCTCTTATTAGAGATTGTGCTGAATTAGAATCAAGGCAGTCTGCATGAAGTGTATTGATTTCTATTTTAGAGACTATTGCATGACTTGCCACACTGATAAGAAAAATCATTAGAAAGCGATACAATGTGCCTTAAGAGTCCAGTTGTGAAAGTTACATAGATAGGAGATAAGATCTCACGTTTAACCAACATTGCATCAAGCCTCATTCTAATGGGTATTATAGTGGAATTTCTAGGACTTTGATAAGAATCCATTGGTCATAACTAAGGAGATACTTATCATGTCACCTTGAGAAGGATTAACTATTTATGTAGTTGTTAGATGCCTATGAGTCATTTCTGACTCATCACAGGTCTATGTACAATTGAATTTACACTTGCCAATCTAGCATCATTCTCATTATCAGTGTTATATTGGAGTCCATTTTTATAGCCACTGTGTCAATCTATTGACAACCTTCCACTTTCCCTCTCCCTTATCTCTCTTTCACCAAGCATGATGTCCTTCTCCATGGACTGATCTGAACCTTTGGTGTGCTGCCAAGAGATCAAATAGGTCCATTCTGTAGAGGGTGAAACCAGGTTGCTCCTTGGAAGAAAAGATTTTAAAACTCTGTCTCACATACTTGGGGCACCGTGTCAGGAGGGGCCAGTCCTTGGAGAAAGACATTGTGATTGGAAGTATGTATGAATGTATGTATGTATGTATTTATACTATATTGTTATTTTTGTTTGTCATTAATTCTGGACCATCTGATAGTTGACCCTCAAGCAGGTTTTTAGGGACAGTAAATGACATGGAAGAAATTGCCCATTTCACCCATGGAACTCTAGTATCATAACGGTAAGGAGCTGCACTGCCAATCCAAAGTCAGGCAGTTATGAGTTGCTTCTGACTTAACAAATATTTTTATTTATATAGTTGTTGATTGCCGTTGAGTAGAGCACGACTCATAGTGACCCTATGAACAAAAAGCCTAAAGCCTTTCTATAACTATCAATGTGTATCAAAGTTTATAGAGTTTCTAAGAGTCATGTTGTTTAGGAAGTGGATGCCACTCCTGCTTCAAAATATATATATATATATATATATATTTTTATATCTATAATCTCACTGTTGACCTCGTGACAAAAAAAAGGGTAGAAGGACAGTGTAGGAGAGGAGATTGATACAATAATTGAGGCAATGGGGGTTAGTGTGTCAGTATCAGTGAGACTGACTGGCTCAGGACAGGGCAGGCTTCAGAGTTGCTGTACATAGGGTTGCTATAGGTCACAGGCACCTCAATGGCACATAACAACAACAACAACTCTATGAACTTGGAGAAAAGATGAAAGTTTTGTGTTCAAGACTTTCGTTCATAGGGTGGCTATGGGCTGTCTTTGACTCTAAGCCACTTAACAACAACATTAAAAAAATTCTATATAAATATATATCTCAATGAGTTGGAACCATCCCATAGCTGACCATCTGGCAGGTTTCCCAGAGTTCCTAGTGGCAAGAAGCTGTGCTACAATCCTGAAGGTACAAAGTTTGAATCCATCAGCTTCTCTACAGGAAAAATATGGGCAATCTCCTCTCATGCAATTAACTGCACAACACATATATATTAGTAACAAAGATTCTTTTTAACGTGTGAAGTGAATATTTTAATTAAATTTGAGGACACAATGAAATCACTCCTCTTCTCTAAAAGACATAGTTGAATTAAATGGAAATAAATACAGTTGCAACCTTAACACCATCACGTTCCAGATATCATTAGAAGGGCATTTTTCGCCCTTGAGTATATTTTTCAATATGCCATTAAACACTATAAAATAAGTAAAGCTAGGAGGTTGTCATCTGAGTACCATGCATAATTCAAAATCAGATGGTTGTTATGTGGATATTCTTAGATAGTCTTAGAGTTCTTAGGTGTTATCTTACAAAGCCCATACATTCAGTGCTGAGTATTGATATTACAATTAATTATGTAACTGAATTATCCTATCGGCTTCAGACTTTAAACAAAAAGAAGACAAAGAACAGAGTGGGATAAACAGGAGCACAGACAATTGTCTGATAACTTTCTGTAAACCTAGATAAAGATGGCTGCAATTCAAAATCATCTCACCAGAGATCACACAGATGGGGAGATAGACATTGTCCTGGTGAGTCCTTTGACAATGCGCAGTATTTTATTCAAAATCTCAGGTAACCCACCTGCACGCTGATGACATCACAAAAATAAAGGCCAGGGGCTGATTACTGGAGGGGTGCTCTTTATTACCATATATCAGGTGTCACCTGCAATTTCATGTCTCTGGCAATGCGACAGAATCCATCTGTCATCTGACCATGGATCTTAGTCAATTTTCTCTGCTCTTTGGAAACAAGCCTTATATTGTGTGGGAGTCGTCAGGAGCAGCCCCATTTTCTGAGAGAGGCTGTGAAATAAAGAGGACAACAGTTAAGGAAAACAAGTCGATGTTCTCCACACAGGAACAGCAAAGAAAAGGCTGTTTCTCTGCAGTTTTAACACATAAAACTCTAACTACTTCAGATCTGAGAGGATATGGTTCACGAATCCCAGTAAGGAGACCGGACATTCAATAAAGCAGAACTTTTAGGGTTAGAAATGCAAACGTATTACAACAAGCCCCCAAAGACATTTTTAGTGCCATACTTTCAAAGTTAGCCTTCAAGCAGACTAATCCTGTATGATAAAGATCCTGGAAGTTTTGCTTTCTGTAGAAAAATACTCCGAGAATGGAATGGGGAGGAGTAAATAAAAAGTCCTCTGAGTGCTAATCTCAGTTCTCCGTAACACTTAACACTCTACACAGAAAGGTCCAGAGCAAGTGACCCTCCCGTCACTACTGTCTTTGCTCCGGTACCACAAAGCCTCTCTTGATGAGCATATTTCTATACCTAAGCGGGGGGGAGCAAAAAAAAAAAAAAGAGATGGATTGGCATAATGCATGCAACAATGGATGAGTCAGTCATACCAAGTCATGGGTGTGGTATAGGACTGGACATGGCATTCCATTAACCATAAGGTCACGAGTCAAAGCCATCTCAACAACAACTAACAACAAATATGATTTGTAAACATTTTGAAGATTCTAGAAATGGCCCTGAAATGGCTAACATCTATGTTAGAAAAAGAGCAACACAAAATGACAGCTTATTATGTAGACAAAAGAAAAATCTGTTTGTATAAGAAAAATGCTTCGGCGCTTCAGAATAAAAGAAGAGGTGACAATAGAAAGAGCCACTGGAATAATTTGGAGTGATTTTTCCTGCATTTTAGATTTTGAGCGCCATTAAAATGAGAGGTATATTTAAGTGGAAGCAGAGTGGACACTTTATGACTGGGAGTGAATGGGTGCTTCGTGTAGGCAGAGTAAACAGCTCTGAAATGTCCTCTCTGTGGCCACTGGACATTGGTCAGGCTTTTTCCTCTGTGTGCTCAGATGCGGACACACAGGAAGTTGTGGTTTATCAGGATAAGATGGAGACTATAGAACAATATCTGGGATTTCTTCATAGCTTTGGGTAATGTGGGGGACTTATTGTGAGAGGAAGACCCTGGATGAAATGGATTGATAACAGTAGCTGGGGCAATGAAAGTTTGTGTATCAGAGTCAGTGAGACTGACTTAGGACAGGGCAGGCTTCAGAGCTATTGTACATAGGATCACCACGAGTCGCAGGCAACTTGGTGACACATAACAACAAAAAAAATTAGGTACAGTGTCTATAACACAGCTGTATTAAAAGCAACTTCAGAATGTGTAGTGCATCTCTCAATTCTGGACTGGAGTGGACGATTATGGCGTTGGTATTGCAACAGATGCACCATCACAATAGATTTGATTCTGTAAGATGCTTTAAGGCTCTTTCAAAGTCAATTAGCAGACAGGCTTTTCAGGGCCCTGCATTTACTGTGATTATACATGAACTTCTTGCTGGTTGATTAGAGGGCTGCCTGAACATTGGTAGACAGAGAAACCTAAGGCAGAAGGAAAAGGCAAAGTGAGAGCTTTGCGATGTCAAAGAGACCTTAGCCTCACGAAGGTTCTAGTCTCCAAAAGCTCTGCAACAAGAAGAATCTAATCAGGGAGCGTCACACAAGATACCAAAGCAACTGAAACAGATGAGGGACTGAATAATTTAAAAGCGATGTATGATAAGGTATTATGGTTATCACAAGAGTCCACAATTAAGGTTGCATAGTGGAATATACTTGGGGCAGTGGGAGGGGTGCAGGGGGATTGTGTACCGGGGAGGGAGTCTTTCTTTTACTTTTGAAAGAGAGGCGTGAACTGGGGGGAGGGGCAGGGGGAGAGGGCTGGGCAGGTAGAGAAGTGCAGCAATGAATGAATGGAAATCCATATTCTCTGTAAATGTTCATTAAAATTATTTTTTAAAAAATAAAATAAAAAAAAAGATACCAAAGCAAAACAAGTGCACTAAAAACCCAAAGACACAAAAACTCCCAAACTTCTGGAAATTCATTATGTTGGTGTGATAAAGAGTTATGCTGGCAACCCAAAGAAAGTATGCAGTTCAAATACACCAGTTGCTCCACAGGAGAAAGATGGGTAATCTCCTCCCATGTGATTAACTGCTTCTGAAAACCTGCTTTGGGTCAGCTAAGGGTTGGTTCTGACTCAACGATACATAGTATGAAATTCACTATTGTGACACATATTTAATTAGCAAAAATTAAGCATTAATAATTACCAATTATTAAGGGAGCTCTGGTTTCCTCTGGTGTAGGGATTTGGGTTGCTGGTCTAAAAATGACACCTCTGGCAGTTGACATCCCCTAGGGGCTCTGAGGGAGAAAGATGAGCAATTTCCTCCCAGGACATTTAGAGCCTCTGAAAACTTGGAGGGAAGTCAGCCATATGTTGGCAGACTAGATGAAAGTGTTGTTATGTGTTATTGAGTTGGAACCAACTTACAGCTGACCCTCCAGTGGATTTTCGGAGGCTGTAAATCTCACCATGCAGTGGGCAGATTCAAATGACATGCCTTTGGATTGGAAACACAATTTCTTACCATTAGACCACCAGAGACTACAAGGAGAGAGAGGTTTTTCTCTTTTTAAAAAATTAATCACTGATGTGGACTAGACAGACCATTATAATTGGTGACAAAGTTTTGTTCTTTGATGATGGATTTGATGTTGGATAATATTAAATGATTGTTGCATCCCATTTGATTTTTTTTTTCAATGTTATCAATCATGGTATATCTTTTTAAATAACCCAATATGTACATGGGAATTTGGCTACTGGAGCATAGCCATTCTCTTTTACCTACTCTGACACCTAGGCCCTCCTGTGCAGTCTGTTGGGAATGGGAGGACGGAGGACAAGGAATATTGTGTACTTTTACTTGAGGATATACCCCTGAAACAATATATGTTAAAAGTTTAGGTTTTAAATTTGTGACTCTACAAAATCACAGTTTTAAATATTTTATAGTATATATGTGTATATATATATATATGTATAAGCAATATTTTATAGTAAATATGTTATAGTATATACACTCTATATATAGTATATATGTATAAGTAATGAATATATACTATTTATACATAGTGCATGTAAGATTTGTTTCTGCAACCCTCGAGCCTGGTTTAAATTGTTTTTTGTCAAACATTTTTCTACATGGTGTAGCACTCATCTGTGCATTGCTGTACAGAGGTAACTCATGGTTACTGTGATGCTAAACACTGTGACACTGATGTGCCAAATACAATAATGGTTACCCGTGGTAGGACAGTGTTTGGTGGAGCTTCGTGATTAAAACAAGCTTGAAAGCAGGAATGGCATCCACTTCCAAAATGGCTTGCCTCTGGAAACTTCTATGAACAATGCTCAGGTCTTTCATTCATAGGGTCTCTATGAGTCGTTGACTCTATGAGTCGTCCACGGCACTTAACAACAAGTAATGAATATATAATATTTATACATCGTGCATGTAAGGTTTGTTTTCTAAGCTCTCAACCTAGATAGAAAAAAGATACAGAAAAAGTTTTCAACAACAACAACAAAACCAATAGTGTCTCTAACAACCCACTTGCTAGAACCTAGATTCCCTCTATACCCAAGACCTGTTCAGTCACTCTCCTTCTGCTGTTGTTGTCACAGTCTACCCCATAGCACCCAGCCTAGCTTAGACTACCACAGTGCAATAACGTGCGTGCGTTCTGTTGTAGGAAGCCATCCTGAGTAGATCTTAACTCTGCCACTGATAACACTTCTGACATGCAGCCGCCACCCCTGTCCATCTCTGGGATTATGTCTACCTCTTCAATCAGCACCTGTAAATCAACACCTTGGGGCATGCCTCTCTCTCTCCTTTGTAAACTGAGAGCCTAGGGCTGGATCCCCGATATTCTGTTGCTTCTACCTCTAGGTTAGTGTCACCAGGGCCAAGATCCAGGTAACTGTTCACTATCAAGGAAAGGAGTTGGTGTTGTTGTTACTCCTCCTTTCCTGAATTCCTAAGGTGTTGGTGCTGCCTCTTCCAAGGGTCACGGTCATGGATTGAACTGTGTCTCCCAAAAAGATTTGTTGAAGTCTTGGCAACATCAAGATGACACTGCTTAGAAATAAGGCCTTTAGCCAAGTCACCATACATCTAGAGGTGAAGAAACATCAGTAGTTAAGAGAAAGAGACAAGAAAACATTTTGTCCAGAGACTCCCCAAAGATCTTGGTCTGGCCAACACATTCTTTCCAGCCACTAAGCTTCTTTTCAATGGGTTTTTGGTTTGGCTGTTGTTTTCACAGCAATCCTAGCCTACTATCACAGCAAGATTTATATGACACATTCATGGACAAGACTATTTCTTTCAACAGAGCTGAGGCTACTTTTTCTGGGTTTGAAGCAAATCTAAGAGCTCATGGCTCTTTCATTCTTACACAGGTATCAAATTTCGTCTTTCAAATGTCCTTCGAATTCTTTTCCCACCTTGGCCCTATTCAGACCATCTCCTCACTTTCTCCCTCCAGAGCAAGTTGTCTTCCATGTTACATCGTGGCTTTAGCCTCACCTGCACACCATTAAGATGGAAAACTTTTATGGAATCAGAAACAGGTAAGTCAATTGTTTTTCACTGACTGTCAGAGAACATTAACCTTTAAAGCCAAGGGCCTCTTTTTGCTCTAAATAATTTGTTTTCTCAAAAGCAGATGTTATGTTAGTTGGTCTCTGTTTTTCTCTGTTTTCCCCTCTATTATTTTCTGCCATTATAAGATAGAATTTAGCACATATATCATGCTGAATACTATAGTAGTAAGAATGCTATTTTGTTAACTAACTACAGTACTACCTGCCTTGATGTAAGAAATAAAAGCAATACTTTAAAAATATACTAACATATTTCTATGCATTGCAAAATATTTTATTATTTTAATGTGTTGTTGTTGATGATTGCTTTTGAGTTGAGCATGACTCATAGTGACCCTACGAACAAAAGACCAAAAGCCTTTCTATAACTATCGACATTTATCAAGGTTCATAGGGTTTCTGGAGGCATATTGTTTAGTAAGTGGATGATACAACACCAATAGTAGTCTAGGTCTTTTTGGCCCCAAAATTTAACTTTCAGAAATCATATGGACTTACTTGCATGTATGGGCATAGATTATATGTTGTTGTTGTTGTTGTTGTTGTTGTTGTTATGTGCTGTTGAGTCAGCTACAACTCAAAGTGACCCAATGCACAATAATTGAACCTGCTCTTTTCTGAGCTATCTCACTCTCTCTGACTCATCTGCCCTCATTACCCCAGATATTTTGTCAATCCATCTCATCCAGTGTCTTCTTGTCCTGTCTCGACCCTTCAAATCATGGTATCCTTCTCCAAAGACTGGTCCCTCCTGGCCATATGCCTTAAGTATGTGAGACTGTGTCTCAAAAACCTTTCCTCCAAAGAGCAGCTTGGCTTCACTCTTTTCAGGACAGCCCTGTTTGGGTTTGGGAGACCATGGGTTCTGGGAGACTGTAAACCGCATGGAAGGAGGGAGACTGCTTATCTTTCTCCATAAGAGTCACTGGTGAAATCGAAAGACCAGATAGGCATGGCCTCAGATCGAAGGATTACAATCAGGAAGTGTGAGTCTTGCCTTGTTATTTTCCAACATTATTGTAGATACTCAGGGCTCTCCTCATTTCATATGAAGTTCAGGATTGTTATTTTGGTTTGTTGATTTTTCTATTTCTGTAAAATAAAGCTATCATAATTTTGATAGGTATTGTGTTGAAATTGTAGGTCAATTTGGATCATACTGACATCTTAACAGTATTAAGTCATACATCTTTCCTTTTATTTAAGCCTTCTTTAATTTATTTCAGCAAATTTTTTTCATTGTATAAGTCTTTCACATTCCTGGATAGATTTATTTCTAGGTATTTTAGGCTCCTTGTTACCATCCATTGTAAGTAGAACTCTTTTCCTAATTTCCCTTTCAGATGTCTCGCTGATGTATAGAAACCCAATATACTTCTGCTTATTAATCTTATACTTTGCAATTTTTATAAATTTCTTTACCAGTTATACTCATTTCCTTGTGGAATTATTTGGACTTTCCCTAATTAGTACCATATAATCCATGAATGGATTTTTTAATTTCTGGATTTTTTTTTAAATTGTCTGATTTCTCTGACTAGGATTTATTTGTAACACAAAATTGAACAGAAGTGATGAGAAGAGACACCTTTGTTTTGTTCTTGAGCTCAGGGAGAAAGCTTTTTGTCTTTCTCCATTATGTATAATATTGGTTGTTGGTTTTTTATATACAAGATTATGAATTTTATGATTTTATGAATAAGATTTAGGAAATTATCTTCAAATCTCCTGATAAACACTTCTACTATGTTTATTATTTCATTTGTCATTTTCAACTTCAACATATCTTCTTTTTAGATTCCTATTTTGTTCATCCATTATTTTTGCCTTTTGTTTATCATTTCCCTTAGCACTTTAATTGTGTTTCCTTGTTGGTGTATTTTTTTCATTAAGTCACCAACCCTACATGTGAATTGACCCTTTGTCATTCATGGTCCTTTGGATGAGTCATTGTTTTTTTGTTCTTTATGTGTCTTTCCATTTTTGTTGGAGCACTGAAATTTTTAAAGGCATTCACTTTCTCCGTGTCTCCCATAGTTTGATAAGGGTTCTTCCCCCTCTCTGTTTTCTTCAAGAAACTCTCAGGGGGTAAGATCATTCAACTTTTACTTACCATATTTTCTCTCTGTCTGTAATGTGTCCTTCTCCACCCCGGCTGAGTTAGAATTCAAAAGTTCAAGATCGTATTTTTCAACTTTCATTCTCTTTCAGACACTCCACTATGGGTTCTACCACTCAGGCGTGAGATCAGGTACTGAAAATTTATTGGTATGGGACACAATAAAAATTTATGAAACTAATTTTCAAAATACTAAAGTTAGGGGTTTGTTGTTGTTGTTGTTGTTGCTATGTGCCATCAAATCACCTGCGATTCATAGCGACTCTATGTACAATAGTTCTGAAGCTTTTCCTGTTCTGAGCTAGTCTTTCTGACTCCAACACACCTACTCCCATTGCCCTAGTTACTGTGTCAGTCCATCTCATCCATGGTTTTCCTGTTCTGTGTTGTCCATTCAACCTTTCAAACATGATGTCCTTCTCCAAGGACTGGTCTCTCCTGGCTATATGCCCAAAGTATGTGAGATAGAGCTTCAAAAACCTTGCCTCCAAGAAGAAACTTTCTTTCACCCTTGCCAAGACAGACCTGTTTTTTCTCTTAACAATTCATGGTATGTTCAATGCCCTTTTCCAGCACCACAACTCAAAAGCATCGATTCTTCTGTCATCCTTAGTTATTGTCTTGCTCTCTGATGTATAGCCAGTAATTGCAAAGATCATTGCCTGGATGATGTTCACCTTAGTCTGTACATTGACATCATTGCTCTACACAATTCTGGAGAGATCCCGGAGAGCAGATTTTCCCAGTGCAATTTGTCTTTTGATTTCTTGACTGCTAGTACCAAGAGTATTGAATGTGACCCAAGCAAGCTAAAATTGTTAACAACCTCAATTTCTTCTCCATATATCACGATGCTGCCATTTGGCCCAGGGGTAAGAATATTTGTCTTTTTGATGTTGAGCTTCAATCCAAATTGAAGACTACAGTCCTTGACTTTCTGCAGCAAGTACTTCAGGTCCTCCTCAGTTTAAGCAAGCAAGATTGTGCCATTGGCATAACGCAGATTGTTGATGAGATTCCTTCAATCCTGATTACACATTCCTCCTCATAAAGCCCAGCCTCCTGAATTATCTGTTCCGCATAAAGATTGAGAAAGTATGAAGACAGAACACATCCCTGATACACTCCTTTTCTGATTTTGAACCATGCAGGATTTCCTTGCTCTATTCTGAGGACTGTTTCCTGGTCCAAGTATAGATTTTGCAGAAACACAATCAAGTGCTCTGAGATTCCTAATCTTCTCAAGGTTAGCCACAATTTGTGTGATCCGCATGACTAAATGTCTGAATAGTCAATGAAACACAGAGATGCATTCTTTACTTTCAGGCAAGATCCATCTGACATTGGTGATGATGTCTCTAGTGCCACGGCCTCTTCTAAACCCAGTTTGTATTTCTGGTAGTTTTCTGTCAATGTGCTGCTCTATTTTTAATTCTTTTTTAAATCATTTTCAGCAGGATTTTACTTGTGTGTGATATAGTAATATTGTTCTGTAATGTCTATACTCTGTCAGGTCACGTATTTTTGGAATGGGAATAAATACCGATCACTTACTGTCAGTTGGCCAGTTAGTAGTCCTCCAGTTTTCTTGACACATCCTGGTGAGCACGTCAGTGCAGCATCTCTTTATTGAAATACGTTCATTTTTGTCCCATTAATTCTCAGGGCCTTGTGTTTTGTCAGTTCCTCCAGAGTAGCCTGAACTCCCCCCATCATCACATTTTCCTCTTGATCATATGTAGTTTCATTAAATTCTTCTGTCAGCCAATTCTTTTTGTTTATAGTGACTCCGCATACTCCTTCCATCTTTTTTTTCATGTTTCCTGGCTCATTCAATATTCTACCCCTAGTATCCTAAGTATTGCAACTCAAGGCTTGAATTTGTTCTTTAGTTCCTTCAGCTTAAGAAATACTGAGTAAGTTCAGCCCTTTGGATTTTCAAACTCTAGCTCTTTGCACATGTCATTGTTAATACTTTGCTTTGTCTTCCCAAGCTGCCCTTTGAAATCTTCTGTTCAGCTCTTTACCTACTTGTTTTCTTCCCTTTGCTTTGGATTCTCAGAGCTCTAGGGCAATATTCAGAGTATCCTTTGACATGCACCTTGGATTTTTTTTTCTTCCTCCTCTATCTTTGTAACAACCTTTTGTGTTCTTCATAGATGATAGTCTTAAGACTTCTCACATATAGAATCTCATTTTAGTTGAAATATTGATGATTCTTATTTTAAAAGTTCAGTACCAAATGTATCCTCTTTATCTGTCAATTTCTGTTCTTCAGTACATACTTACTCTAGGAATTGTGTTTTCCAAGAAAATGAAGGAACTTTAACTTTCTTCCATGGACATGCTGTCTACTGTTTGTATTAGGATCTGAGGATTCCTACCTCATACTTTTGTTTATATTTTGTCATTCATTCACCCCACTAAGTGTTAAAAAGACTAAGGCAAATAGCTATAAAAATGCTTTGGATTGATGATGCAGTGATGTTACATGAACAGAAAAAAACCTCTTTATATTGATTGTTGTTGTTATTTTGTTGTTGTTGTTACTGTGTACCAAGTCAGAACCAATCCATAGTTGACCCTTCAGTGGGTTTTCAAAAGCAGTTAATTGCACAGGAGGAGATTGCCCATCCTTTTCCTGAAGTTGTACTGATTAAAAATTATTTTTTATGCAATCTCTAGCTTGACTTGATATTTGCTTGTTAGGTACCAATGTTCAGGAAGATAATTCACTACAATTGCATTAAGAATGCCTCAGCGTCTTTATTTTTTAAAGTGCTATATTTAAATAAGAGAGTTCTTCTAGGGTGTTGTTGTTGTTATGTACTGTCAAGTTGCCTGCGACTCATAGTGATCCTGTGTACAATAGCCCTAAACTCTGCTCTATCTCTTGCCAATCTTATTTTCTCTGACACACCTATCCCCATTACCCCAGTGACTGAATCAATTCATCTCATCAAAGGTATTCTTCTCCTGCACTGTCCCTCCAAACTCCTTATCATAATGATCCCTCTCCAAGGACTGATCCCACCTTGCAACATGTCCAAAGTATATCAGACGAAGCTTCAGAATCCTTGACTCCAAGGAGCAAGCCTGGTTTAACCCTCTCCAGGATGAACCTGCTTGTTCTCCCAGCAATCCCTGGTATATTCAATACTCTTCTCCAGCACCAAAGCTCAAAGGCATCAATTCTCCTTCTATCACCCCTAGTCATTGTCCAACTTTCTGATGCGTAGCAAGTGACTGCAAAGACCATGGCCTATATCAGGCATTCCTTAGTCTCCAGACTTACAGCGTTGCTCTTCAGTACTTTGGAGAGGTCTCTGACAGCTGACTTTCCCAATGTAATTAATCTTTTAATTTCCTGGCTGCTGGAGTGTTGATTGGAGAGTCAAGCAATCTGAAGCTGTCAACAATCTCAAACTCTTTACCATCTATCCTGATGCTGTCAATGGGCCCAGTGGTGAAGAACTTTGTTTTCTTGATGTTGCGCTTCAATCCATATTGAAAGCTGTAGTCCTTAACCTTCTGCAGCAAGCTTTTCAGGTCCTCCTCAGTTTTCAGCAAGGAAGGTTTTGTCATTGGCATAATGCAGATTGTTGATGAGTCTACCTCCAATCCTGATGCCACACTTCTCATAGAACCCAGCCTCCTGGATAAAGTACTCCACATATAGATTGAAAGGATATAGATATAGGATGCACACCCTTCCCAATTTTGAACTATGCAGTGTTTCCTTGCTCTGTTCTGACGACTGCCTCCTGGCCCAAGTATAAGTTTCACATAAGCACAATCAAGTGTTCTGGGTTTTCCATTTTTTCAGAGTCAGCCACAATTTGTTGTGATCCACACAGTCAAATGTCTTTGCATAGTCAATGAAACTTGGGGGAAAAATATTATGCAAGGGCAACATTCCAGAGAGAAGAATTAGTATCTTGCGATTCATCTAATAATTTAGACCCAAAGCATCTAGCTGGTGACTCTCCTGAGAGAATCCCAACACCTCGACCATCAGAAGTGAGTGCTCAGAGGAACAAAGTTAGTGATAAGGGTTGGAGGTCAGTGGGAGGCAAGGCCACAGTCCACAGATTTCCAGGGTTATCTGTGTTAGTTCTCAAGTCTGTTTATGATTGTTAGTTCCTGTGCCTGGCACTAGCAGGTATTGAAAAGCATGCGGTATTATCACAATATTAGTAGTGTTAGGGAAAGAGATAGCAAATTAGGGAAATTTGCAGATGGGGCTGATACTCCGGATTATCAGCATTCTTCTGCTGTTTAAATAAAATACCCTCCAAATGTTTCCATTTCTCTTTTGCATTGTTGTTCTTAAGCCTCACTAGCATACTGATAGGGAGTTGTTGCATTTTAAGAGTGAGATACTGGTAGCAGCTAATGAGTCATATTGAAAATAGGAATTTATAAAGTAACAATTCTTTAAAATTAAGCATTCTCCCCCACTCCCTGTTTTCTTCTACACCCTGCCTAATTTTGGGAGGGAGTTAATTACAATTTGGTATCATTCTTTTTCTTTCAAAGCATACTTAAAGCAAAATATGATTTAACAAGAAATTTTAGAACTTTGACGAGATAATGGATTTGCTTTCACATCTATGTAAGCTGCAAATATATTTCTCTGCCCTTTCTCCCATGTCCTTCTTAGATGTTAGTAAGATTTTAAAGGTACAACAGGAAGAGAAGTTGATGTGAGTCCTATGACACCCCCATTCTTTCCAATCTATACATCTTTTGGATAGACCAGTTTAGTAACAAGAAAAATTTAACCTTGCACCCAGAACCAAATTAAGTTTTGTATCACATTATTGGTCATTGGTAGTTTGAATGTTTATACATGGAAATAAATGTGTCACAAAGATTTTAATATCAAAGTTGTGACTATCCTTTTTCATGTCTCTGGAATAGAAAGAGGGCAGTTTTCTGCTATACTGCTTCTTTTACCCCGATTATAAATAAGAGAACTGCTACTGATTCGGATCTCTGGCGGCCTAGTTATAAGGAGTGCCAAGGAGCACCACTACCAACCTGCAAAAATATGTGGTTTGAATCCACCAGCTACTCCATGGAAGAAAGATGGGCAATCTCCTCTCATGTAATTTTCTGTCTCTAAAAACCCACTATGGTCAACTATGGATAGATTCCATCTCAATGGCACATAACAACAACAACAAGAACAGCAACATAGGACAGTCTCATAAATGTTGGAGATCTTGTCCTTTCTGGGCAAGCTAGGAAAGAAGGGTATGGATGCGTAGATAGCAGGATTTGGGGACGGCTATAACCAAAACCCATTGATTCCATTGATTGCCATTGTCAGTTCCAACTCATAGAGACCATATAGGACAGAGTAGAAGCATAAAGCTTTGTGGAAGAAGACTGTTCATTCTTCTGCAGGACAGTGGGCTGGTCCAAATTCCCCACTTTTCAGTTAGCAGCCAAGCATGTAACCACTGTACCACCAGAGCTATTCAGGTAACCTTCTACAACCTCCTTCCCCCACCTTCTTCCTTATGACTTACATAATTCATAAAAAGCTTACAATATGAGATAAAAGTCTCTGAAACAGTGCTATCCTCTTGTGTAGGGAAAGACTCGAATGTGTACATTAGGAATTTCCCCCACCACTCACATACATACTCACACACACACACACACACACACACACACACACAAACACACACCCCATATATAGTCTCCTCCAGCCTGGTAGAATTCCATTTTTCAAAGGGAATTGTTTTGCTTATGATTCTGGGATTTGGTTCAAAGTTGTTGTGAAATAGAATAACAAGGACAAAAAGACTCAACTAATCTTATAGTAGTGAATAACACCTGTCTTTGTTTGGTAAAAATAATTTGTGAATTATTTTACCTTTGATTTACATTATTTTAGATTTCTGAAGAAGAATTTTATTACAAAAAAATTCCTGCATTTTAAATACTATTTAATTATGATTTGCTTTCTGGGGGCTTATATCAACATGTGACTTAATTTGCTATATACCCTCAGGGGGGGTGCATATTTCAATTATAAAATATTTCTTCCAGAAACAATGTTTCGATGATTTATTGCAAGCTTCTATTATAAAATGACTTATTCAATTGGAATTTGAATGCAATCAAATTAAACAATATAGCACAGGTAACCCAAAATATTGAAGAAACGAACGTATGTGGTTTTATGTTCACACACAAAAGTCATCTTTACATAAAATTTCAGTCTTTGCATAATACTTCAGTTATTATAGCACGAAAAAAGAACTTAGGAAGCTGAGCACTATGAAACATTTTATATAATTATCTTTCAAAAAGTTCCATTTTGGACAAGTATCATTTGGATAGAGATTAGCCTAATCAGAGATCTTTTAATCTTTTTACTTTAAATTTTAATCTTTGGAAAAAAAAATGTCTGGATCTTTAAAAATCCTAAACCTGTAGTCACAAAGCATTGCTTCAAAAAAAAAAAAAAAAGAGGGAAGGAGGGGGCGAAAGAAAGAAAGTTTTTAAAGCAGCCACCGGCTGTAAGAGAGATAGTGCAGGCAGCCGATTTGTGGCGGAGTGGAGCATGAAACCCATCAGCTGATGAGTGAAAATCCCTGGTTTCTAATTAATCGAGGTACACAGGCCAAGGGATGAAGAGGATCAGGGAAATGAAATCAGGAAAAAGATAGCATCAGTCATTTCTGCGGCCCATTGTCATACTTCAGAATCTCCTGTAATGAATCACTCAGGCATTCCACAGATACATTCAAATGGTGAAGAAAATTCATTGTCCAGTGAAGAGCATTTGATAAAAATCTTTCTTCCCTCCCCCCTCCCTCTTTGTCAGAAGCCTATGATCAGAAAAGGAAAGCCAGACAGCTCAACAGGTGTGCTTTTGCAAGCCTGGAGAAATCTGCAAATGAACCAACCATGGAAGAATTTTTGTATTAATTTCCCCACCCCACCCCACCCCCCAAAAAAAGAAAATGGAGGCTGGTAAAATGGACCATCCACAGAAGAAGAAGCGTGTTGGCACTGCAAACGGTTGTTAAAAATGTAGAGTTTCAGGTTTTCTTCTGGCAGTTGAAAAGTATATGTGTCTAAAAATCTGAACCAGAGAAATGAGAGAAAATAGTGGGAAAGGTAATCAGACCTAATTTTACAGTATATGTATAAAGAGAGACGCGGCCTTTGAAGGACAATTTATCTAATGAGGAAAACATTAAGGCCTACATCCTAATTGGAAAGGCAAGCCCACCATGCTCAAAGTCTGACATCCATACTTAACTCTGTGGCTTTGGGGATACCTGAAGATAGGGCTTCTTTTAGAATCAGTGCACTTTATCCGTGGTGAATGCCTTTACCACCTGATTATTTCATTCAGAATTTTCCTAAAGCAGTCTGTACCTGGGCTGTGGTGGTGGTGTGTTGCCACAAAGTCAGAATCAAGTCATAGCTGACTCTCTAGGGAGTTTTCAGAGGCAGTAAATTGCAGGGGAGGAGAGTGCCCATCCTTCTCAAGCAGAGAAGCTGGTGAATTTCACAACTCCCTTTCTTCCTGTGGTGGCCATGTAACATAATGAAGAATACATTCATGATTGCACCTATAACACAGAATCTGCGTATTTAAACTCTGCCACAACTTTGTGACCCAGAACAAACCCTCACAGCTGCTCAAAGTGCTGTGTGGCATTAGGTGACATGAAAAGATAATTGTTTTCAAATAATCAGGAACTGTACTGAGACATATAAGGATGGCTGATTCATTTTAAATTTAATTACTATAATATAGGGTTTCACTGTCTATATTATCAATCACCAAGACACTTTAGAGTTGATAATATTAAAATTGCAACAATAATGAGAATCCTACTTCATAATGAAAATAATTTTAATCATGGGTAGATTACAAATTCATTTACAGTTACGGTTACTGAGAATTCTATTATCTACCTTCTCTTGTAAAAGATGTTAAGACATGTTTTCAGAAAGTGTAAAAGATTATAACAGCATGCTGCTTCTATAAAGTTCCAAGCACAGAATTTCAGAAAACTTCCAAACTGTCAAGACTTATGGGTGGAATGTGGAGCAGAGGAGGTGCTGGTGATTGGCAGGTAGGCCTGTCTTTCTGGCTCCTGTTTGTTTTATTCTTTCAGTCAAAAATTATTTTTAGAACCCTACAGCCTAACATTTACTTGACTGAGTGCTAGGAATGTGACAAAGAATATGTATTATAGTTTCTACCATTGAGGTGCTCACAGTCTAATAAGACTTCTTATAAGACTGCCCCAGCTTTGAAGAAGGAAGCCTTGGTGGCTAATTGTGTAGGAAGTTGCATTGCTAAACCAAAGGCAGCTAGTTCGAATCCCCTAGATGCTTCAGGAGAGAAAGGTGGAAAATTTCCTCTTGTGTAATATACAGCTTCTGAAGACCCACCGGAAGGTTCATCTACAAGTCAGTTTCAGTTTGAAGGCAATGACTTTGACTTTGAGCTTTGCAAAAGGGAGCTCTAGTGTAGTCCATAAAGAGTTGTCCTGCTAACCAATGATCATGCCTCTCTGGTGTTTTAAAGTCACCAGAGGCACCATGAAGAAAAAAACTGTCTCTTCTCCTGTGATGTTCTGCTTTGTAAACTTAACAAAGGGTCTGCCATGGGTCACTCCTGGCTCAAAAGGAAGAAGTGAGTAAGTGAGCTATGAAGATGTGTGGTGTTTTAGATGGGATCCAGTAGTGGGTAATAATAAGTGACTTACCATGAAGATTGATCTTCATCTCAAGCACATTAGAATCATCTGAGAAGGTTGAAAAAGAAAATCACCACCATACAACAGTCACCACTGAGCTGATTGCAACTCCTGGCAATTGTGTGTATAAGGGAGCAGAGCTGTGAATTTTCAGGAATTGTAGAGAATTTGTCATGACTGATTTTTTGAAGATCAGCAGACCGTTGTGCTGTGGTGTCTCTGGGTGAACTTAGACCCGCAACACTTCAGGTAGTCATCAAGTGAATTAACCAACTACTCATCAATCCAAAACATGTCTCTGTTTAAGTCCTACTCCAGGACCGAGGCTCAGGCATAAATACAGGCAATCCTTAGAACACATATTTATGATGGGGTCAACACTCTTGGCACCAGTAACCAGAAAATAAAAAAATGTATCACTATGGGAAAGTCTGCTATTAGGTTAGGGACCTCTCCAAAGTACTGAAGAGCAATGGTGTCACTCTGGAGACTAAGGTGTACCTGATACAGGCTATGGTCTTTGCAATCACTTGTTATGCATCAGAGAGTTGGACAATGACTAGGGAGGATAGAAGGAGAGTTGATGCCTTTGAGCTGTGGTGCTGGAGAAGAGTATTGAATGTACCCTTTGCTGCCAAGAAAACAAACAGATTCACCCTGGAAAGGGTTAAACCAGGCTGCTCCTTGGAGGCAAGGATTCTGAGGCTTCGTCTGACATACTTTGGACATGTTGTAAGGAGGAACAGGTCCTTGGAGAGGGACATCATGCTTGGTAGGGTGGAGGGACAGCACAGGAGGGGAAGGCCCTCTATGAGGTGGATTGATGGGTGTGTCAGAGGCAGTGCAATTGGCACAGGACAGAGCAGAGTTTAGGAGTTTAGGGCTGTTGTACATAGGGTCGCTATGAGTCACAAGTGACTTGATGGCGCATAATAACAACAACTCCTATTAGTGGTGGTTTGGCTCTAAGTTACCCCACATACAACAGAACAAAATTTTGCCTGGCCCGTTGCCATTCTCAGAGTTGTTGCTGTCTTGAAGCCCATTGTTGAAGACACTATGTCAGTCCCTCTATCCCCATTGGGAGTGTTACTGCTGGCCAATTTCATGTAGGGCTCCAGACCATTTCTGCCATGGGAAAAAGAAAAGAAAAGAAAATCAGGGGGTGGGGGTTGGCTAGGAGAAAAGTGCAACAGTGAATGAATGGAATTCCAAAATCTCTGTAGATGTTCATTGAAATTAAAAATAAATAAATAAAAATAAAAAATTAAATAAAAAAAAAAATCTAAACAAAAATAGACCTAAAGTTTCACTACATGGGCATTTCCTCATGGTCCCCAGAATGTAAAAATCACCAAAGTCCTACAATAAGAGACTCTGAAGAGTTGTAATGTAATAAGCCCATTCAGGAACCTGATATGTGAGACTGGAATATTGACATGATTTGGAAATGCTAGACACATTCAAAGCAGTGCGGTTAATCACCATCTTTGATCAGGGCAGTACTTTTTAAAAACGTGCTTTAATTTTATGTAAATTTGCCCTCACTTTGAAATGATTGAATGAATCCCTGCACACACAAAAAATTCATATGTCTTCATCACAATTACCTTAGTTTGCTGCACATGAAGCTCTGAAATACGGAAAATATTTTCAATCTTTCTTTCACTAAAGTAAGACTAAACAAGAACCAAATACACTGCTCCCACTGACCTACAAATTCTGAAAGACTCAGAAATGGATCTAATTCTTAATCTTCAGATTATCTATATTTTTAAAAATCCCCACAAGGTATTATGTTGAGTGAACTAATTCAGTCTTATAAGGACAAATGCTGCATAAGGCTATTATTGTAGAAATAGAAAGATAACTTGTAAACCATTTGTGAGACTCCAAGGTGGGAATGGTGGGAGCAGGGAGGTGAGGATGAGCTGGCAGCGGGGAAAATCATAGGGTCACACAATTTAATGGGTGAAAGGAGGGACTTTAAAGGGAATGGGAAAGATCTGAGGGGGATTTGGAAAAACAAGGTAATGGTGGGCATAGTTCAATGATAACTTCTTTTATAAAACATAAAGAATGGGCATGATTATATGAAACACAATGTGAATAAAGGATAATGTGAAATACAATATCTATGAACTTTGTAAGAAAATCAATATAAAAGAAAAATTTTAAAAACCCAACGTTTGAAACTTGACGGGGATGGAGGGGTTGGATCTCCACAAAGCATTTTAATATGAAACTAGGTGTTGCTGTTGTTGTTGTTTAGGCTTTTTCTTTAAAAAAAATGTTGTTAGGTGCCATAGAGTCATAGGCACCCAGTCATAGTGATGAACCGTAAAAAATTACCAGTCAATATCCACTGAGATAATTCTCTGCTCATCCTGTTTTCTGTGTTGAACTAGAATTTTGGATAATGAACTTGGAAGAGTTTTCAACATCCAGTAACTTATTTTGCCCAATGCACTAGGATCATTTTGTAGGCTCTGACCTCTTTTTCTCTATCCAATATATTAAAAAAAAAGTCAGATTTTGTCTGATGATTGTTATAAGCAGTATTTATTTATTGGTGCTAATTACTCAATGTCTTCTAGCTAGGGATTCCAAGGACATTGATTTTATTTCTCAGGTAGTATACTGAAGGAGTCAAAGGGATACTAAACACATTGGAGGGTCTAAATGGTAGCTCAGAGTCAAGAATTCGGTGTTCAAATCATTCTGTTTCCTTATCCAATGCAACTGCAACTCTAAAATCTTAGTAAACTGTTTTTTTCCTCCTGTGAAACTTGTGATTTTTTTTATGCATTCAACCATTTCTTGGTGTAGGGATACAAATCTGAATTGTTTTCCCTTTGTCCCTGTTTATACATTTGATTTACACAAAGGTGTAGCTTTGGATACTTTTACAAAACAGGCAGGGCAGGCAATCAATTTTGATATTTCTATTTTCTTCTTTGCATATCCTTTATTCTCTCTTTCTTGGAATTCTCTTTTTCTTTCTCCTGTTCTTTACCATTAGCATTGATACTAACGTGAACATTTTTCTTATTTTCCCTCCACTCTCGGAGACAAAGTTAGTAATGACAAAAATCTCCAAACACTTTTCCTGAACTCGTTACTCAGTTTTTGGGTTTGATAATATTCATTTGCACTGGTGTGTGTGTCCATCCGCATGGTCATGGAAATAACTCACTTAAAAATCAGTCTCCTACTGTCGCTGCCACAGAAAGAATCCCCACAAAGCGTGTCAACGGCGCCCCACACTGGTTCCCAGCTTTCGTTGAACCTATGAATAAATTACCCTTCTAGAATCTGCCTGCTCTTTAATTCCAGCTTGCACTTTGGAACAACATCTTTCCTTCTTAGGCTGAATAATTCTTGTCTTTCTATTTTCATCTTCTGATTCCCTAGCTCATCAATAACTTTTGCAGAAAGAAATCACTTCTTGCCTGACCAGACCTTCTTGGATAATTAGGTCATATTATTTGGGTAGTGATTAAAACAACAAAACCTACTTAAGTGGCATGAAGTCAGAAGCATCATCATTTAACATATGTTTTTTTGCATCATAATCTTCAGATGGAAAACATGTGGACACAAGTGTAAGATTATTATGTGAGGGGTTTTGGTAGAGCAATAAAATAGGCTCTTACAGTCCTTTTTGTCATTTAAAGACACGCAAAACATTGAGCTGTCAGCTCTCACAGTGACTGTAATACACTTGTGAGTCCTGCTTCAGAGAAGTGAACACTGCTTATTGATCTGAATTTATCAAATTCATTTATCAAATGTATCAAAGCATTTATCTAACGACGTGGCAAAGGAGATGAAAACAGAAAGTTGCCAAGGAGTTGCAAATAAGCATTTGAAAAAGATTAGCACAGCCAGTGTCCAGTCCACCATTTTAATCCAGTCACTTTGCAAAATGAAGGCTGTTTTGGATGGATTTCATCAAAACCGAAATTGACCAGAGAGTCCACAGGTGATTGGTTCCAAAGCCTGCCCTCAGAGCTGGCCCTTCAAATATTTGTCACATATGCATGTATGTTTGCCTGAATCACGATAAAGTACCAATTTGGGATTTGTGGAAACTGAGCTCGAATGTCACCTGAGACCTCCGTCTGATTTGGACTGGGTTCGGAAGCTAAGTGCCTTGAGAGGCCAGAAGAGAAAGAGGTGAAAGGGAGCGCGAACAGGAAAGGCCAGTCCATGTTGCCAGCTCTAATATCCCAGTGCAATTATTTTGTGGACATCCACTCCTTGCCTGCACAGGAGATAGGGCTATAAGTGTATGTTATTTTTTAATTACAAGGGGGGTAGAAAAAATCCTGATGATGGGCTGGAAGGTGCCATTGCATTGTTATTTTTTCCTCTGCCTTCGTTTGCTGATTATGTGAGCCGGGCTCCTTTGCTAGCCGATGATAAGCAGAATTTCCATGTTCTCTGCATAATTAATCCATCTCTGCCTCTCTTCATGCCAACTCGCCCGTTATCGCCGGCACATGCCTGAATTGCAAAAGAATCCGCTCTTCAATTGGAACTTATTGATATTCTAAGAAAAAAAGAGAGAGAGAGAGAAAGAGAGAGAGAAAGAGAAGGGGGGAAACGGAAAATCCTTAAGTTTAAGCCGCAGATTTTTAAATGGATTAATTTCGCTGCAATCGCAGCCATCTAAGGCGGGAAAGAAGGCACAGTAAATTGAAAGCGTCTCCATGTTTGCACAAATGGGTCCAGAATGCTGAAATGGACTGGTACAGCTCTCTTTTAAAGTCAGAAAATTACCATTCATTTACATCACATGAAATACTTTTTTATGCTAGAAATATTCAAGAGACGTTCTTTAAATGCCTGCTAATGCTTGATAACATTTCTAACTTTCAACATTTTGCTAGACTTTGATATGACATGATAGGAATGCCTTCCAGTAGAGAATATTATATCTCTCTTTATCGCCTATTAGATTACATCATCTTTTTCTTAATCATTCCCAAGTAGTCTTTAAACAATGAAGTCTGTCATTGGCTATGTAGGAACCTGTGGGCTGAGGGAAGTCAAGGTTAGTCATTTATTTTTTCAAGTCTACCTACGAATGAAATCCACCACCACCACCACCCCCATTTTTCTATTCAGATGCTTAGAGACCTTAGATTTTTTAAAAAGAGTGAGAGTACTGATTTCCCAGTACACATTGTTTTGGCACTTTTCATCAGCCTTATGATAAACTGATTTTTTTTTGAGAGATTCTTTTCCTTCTCATTTTAACTTGTAAATAAATACTTCACAGCCTTCTTTGACTTAGAAAAGAGTTAAGAGCTGGAGTCATTCTATGACATTTTGCTCTCCAACAATCACAGACACAAAAACTTCCAATTTTAGAATTTTTGCAATTTCCAAAGAGAATAAATAAACCTTTGCAGTGGCTGCTTTAATTTTGGATCTTTAAATCTGCCTGGTGATTCCCTGACTCCTGGAATGGTACACTTGCCAGGCCTGAAGGTCTTCTTTATAATCTAGGTTAGCTTTTGTGATGCTTTCTCCCAAATTCTCCCAAATCTGCTGTTTATGCTGGTCAGCAAGATGAGACTGGTGTGCTTCTTTAGCTGAGAGAGAAGAGTAGTGACTATTGACCTCGAAAGAAAATGGAAATTTGACTATCTAAACATACTCACCATTTAGTAGATTCTATCGTTTTTGTAGGCAATAGACTTTTTAAAATGGGGAGGAAAATAAATTAAAAAAAAAAAGAAAGAGGAAGAAACTTAGTTGGCAGGTACATTTCCTAGAAAAATAGAGACAAGAAGCAGTGATATTCTATGGAGTTTCCTGTTTCAGTGACCAAAAACGAATCCTCCTAACCACAGGCCATCATAAAATGCTCACACTGGGTGCAAAGTCTATGTGAATGATACATTTAAATATTTAAATATTTACATTATTTTTTTCCAAAGAATTAAACAAAACTAATAAAGAAGTAAGAGAGATGTTTAAGAGACATATGTAATAGCCATCATAAAATAATCAAGATAGCAAGAATTACTATAAGCATAAGAACAGTTAGATGATGCCATTTTGGTGTAATCATTTTAATTGCAAAATCTTGGGTAATTCTTAGGCTACCCAGAGCTGGGGATACAGGGGAAACTGCTAGTTGCACATTGAGTAATTTTGTATAGTCAGCTAAACATTTTAAAGCAATTTTAAAAAGGAAATGAAAAATGACCCTTCTTAAAATAGATGTAGCAAAAACATTTCAACCATAAATAACAATTTCACCACACTTGTATACTCAACCTTTTCATTTAAAAGCATGAATTAAACGCTTCAACACTGCAGGTATATTTGAGGAAAGGAAACTTCTCCTGGGTATTCTATTTGTACATTTTAAAGAATGGGTTCAGAAATACAAATATTTTCTGTAACATGTAGACAGTTTATATGCTGAACATATTATAAAGATCATTTGATTGATGGAGAACATATAAGCTTCATTAGAGTCTATTTTCTATTTTTGCTCTGAAAGCTTTGATTTTCCTATTTATAATTAATAGTAATGAGTTGGTTCACATTGTTTAATACTGTTTTTCTCCTGTGACCTGTGAGTTGGGCTAGTTATATTATTTATTATACTTTAAGCTTGCTGTGTATTTTAAATGAATTTTAGGTATCATATTCCTAATTATTTCCATATGTGCAGATCAGAAGAAGACGAGTGAAGCAAATGGTTTCGAGATGTTCAGTGTCAGATGACAGGCTAAATCAAACAGCAGCGATTCCCCATGAAGTGGTGACTGTGAATATGCTAGGAATTAGCCATTTCACTGAATAAAACGAAGACATTGACATGGATTCACAAGTGATGAACTGACTTATAATAGAAACAATTCAGTGGGTTTTTTTCCTTTCTTTTAAATTTAAGGATGAATTGAACATGAAGCAGGCTATTACGAATGATATTCATGTTGTCAAAAAATTACTAAATAGTTCTCTTTTTTTTTGACATCAGCAAAATGAGTGACAGTCCTTTATTTGTATTGTGTATGATGGATGGGTCCCTTCACTGTCCCACTTCTCCTTCCTCTCTTCTTGGTAATTGTATGGATTTGAACTATTTCCTGCCTCCAAATTGGCTTTTTTCCTCATCAAATATGATCATCTTCCAAGACTAACCTGTATGCTTGTCCCAAATAGTATTTCCAAATGTATCACATCTTCTTCAGAGATGTAAAGACACCATTGTGCATCTTCAAAAGCAAAATGTTTAATGATTCCTTTTCTGTATTGTCTGCCTTTTCTTGCCAAACTCCAAGGCATTTAAACCCACTCAGTGCTTGGAAAAATCCCTTAACATACTTGAACACTTTTCCTTTTTTCTGTTCAATATTCTTGGGTCAGGTGGTTCTTGTGATAAGGGACAAGGTTCAAAGAGCCTTTAATCTCTCATGTTTTGCCCCAAACCCTCCAATATAATTGTTCCTCTCCCCAGTTTCTTGCAAGATATGACCATAAGTCACTGAATATTGGTATTCATCAATCAAGAGGTAGCCATTGAGAACTTTCTATTTATACTTACACTGCTTGGGGCAATGAAGAGGGACTGAAATTTTTTAGCTTACCTAAATAGGGTAAGTGGTCTTTCTTTAGCAACAGTTTGCAATGGAATCTTCACAGTTTAACAAAAGACTCTCTTGGCAACAAATGTACCTGTCACATGTACCTGGAATTTGTTTCTAAAGATTTTGGACAGTGTTTATAAACTGTAAGTTTTCAACAGCCTGCTTTCATGGATATCAAGTACTAAAAAAATATACAGGTATAACAATCTATGCTTAAAAAGAATTGAATCATAAATTTTCAAGTTATAGTTAAATTATTCTTTAAAGTGGCATGTGTAACAGAGACTATTCCCAGCTGTCTGCCTTAAGAAGCATATAGAAACCACACACATTTCCAAATTTTTAAAAATCTCTCTAGAATGTATTATGCAATCTTCTCTAGAGATTAACTACCATCTTTATTAACTCAAATGAAATTGAGATGATTTCTTTAAAACTATTAAGGAAATGGGTTCGTCTAAAGAAAAACAGCTGTTGTTTCTAATTCTAACTGATCACTTATCCTTTTTATGACATTAATAATTGCCCCTTAATTTCTTCATTTGTAATTTCTCAAAAAATAATACTTATGACAAAGATTGTTATTAAAATAAAAATATAAAGACCCTTAGCATATTCCTTGAAGCATTAGTAGTACCATGCTATGAGCATCCTTTCTTGTCATTTAATCATTTTATAGACAGTAATGCTGGAAAAAGAGAGAGGGTGAGGAAAGGATTAAAGGATGTGTGTGTATGTGTGTGTCTTTTCTTTCAATTTATTTCATTTTCCTAAAAGGTGTTTCACTTCAGCAGCAAAAATAAAAATATAAATGAAGTCATTTTCATTTCAAAATATAAGTGTCCGAGACAGTGAGATTGGCTCAGGATAGGACACGGTTCAGAGTTATTTTGTGTAGAGTCACTGTGAGTTGCAAGTGACTCAATGGTACATAAATAACAATTTAAAAGATTAGCCTCCCTTTGCATTTGAGATAAAAGGCAAGGATCAAATTAATGTATTTTTATTTATAACTATTTCATTCTCATGCAATAAAGTACTTACTGAAAAAATGATCTTTTGAAATTTCTTAGTTTAGAATATATTGATGTTTTCATAATATATTCTATTTCATATTAAATAATTATAAAGATTTTGACCAGATTATCTTAACTATCCATTTATTTTACAAAAAAATCTATTTATTTTACAAAAAGTGTCTTGGTAATAGTGACCTTACCTAAACACACATTTTCTTAAAAACAACAAAATATAATAGATTATTTTAAATGGTTATTACAATAAAACAATCATGATATTAATTAACAAACTTATATAATGGGTCCTCATTGTCATTGTTAAGTGATATTAAGTAAGTTCCAATTTATGATGGCCTCCACATAAAGAAAAAACAAATCCAACCTGAATAAGATTTCTTGACTTTGTGCATGCTTGTGGGTTTTATTGAGTCTTATTGAAACAAGAGAATTGGTCTGTCCAAGATCATCATCAATTACATGTGATACTTAAACTTGACCAAAATAGACAAATAGAAACATCTCATTTGTTCTGAGGCCACATAGAGAAAAAGAAGGATGGAGGCTAACAGAAATTACACAAAGTAAGCCCTTCTAAAATGTCAAAATTTAATTTGTATTTTTATAAAAGGGGGAAAATATATCATATCATATCATATCATATCATATCATATCATATCAAGGACAGAAGTGTGAGTAAAAGCGCATGAAAGGAGAAAGAAAGGTGGTTCTTAAGTGTCTTTAGGTAAAAACTTACATGTTGGTAGTTTAGAGAAAAGACTGGAACAGAATATCTATCTCTGTGTAAAAGTGGGAAGTAGGGTGATTGAAAAAATTCTTGAGTTCTTTCTCTTAAATCCTTTTTTAAAAAAAAATGTAAAAAAGCTACTGTCATCAAATTGATTCTGACTGACAGATCCTCAATCAGTTTCCAGAGGCTGTGGATGTTTTTGGGAAAGAGTTTTTCCATCTTCTAGGAAGCATCTGGTGAAATCAAACTGCCAGCCCATCAACTGTCAGCACAGCTGCACCACCAGAGCTCCTTAAAAATCATATAAGATCAAATGGGAACCAGCTCTTTTAAAGTATAGACAAGAAGGGTGAAGGGCAAGAAGTTTAAGTTAATGGAAATGAAACTAAAAATAACTAGCATATTGTCCACAATATCTTCATATAGTGATTTAACTGAAGTCTCTGATCATTGTGTTTAGAAACTGCTGAATGGAATACAGTCTTGATGTGTATATTTTGACCAAAAAAGAAAAGAAGATTGGAAGCATTTACTGACAAAGATCAAGGACTATACCTCAACATAAGAAAACAAAGATCCTTACAACTGAACCAATAAGCAATATAATGAGAAATGGAGTAAAGATCGGAGTTATCATGGATGCCACTGAACTCTGTCCAGTTCGAATAATCCTGCGATCAGTGGCTTATCTTCTAGCATCACAGCAATACATAAGCTACCACAGTACAGCCATCCAACAACCAAATAGTGAGCTTGGCCATTAGAAACTTTCATTTCCACAGTTATTGGGGTCATGGCTAACAGAGTTAGCACTTAAAAATTACTTCCTCTGGACAGATATAATCCTTTGTAGGACTCTGGTCCAAGGCCTAAGGGTTGGTATAAGGACTGTCTCAGCCCCATAGCCCTGTAGGCCAGAGGCAGCAGCTCCACAGAGTACGTCAGTCTTGTATTTAAAAATGATGGCTGTAGGCTTTCAAAGCTGTAAAGGGTGCCAATTTCAGAGTGCTGGTAATGACGGCTATTGTCTCTATTTTAAAGAATACATTTTGTGTCATCATGTAGCTCTTGCTTTCTAAATCTTGAGTCAGCACAAACTGCAAAGCCATCAGATAAAGAGAAAGCTTATTTAAAAAATAAAGAAGAAACAATAGTTCATTATGAAACAAATAAAATGAAACCCAGAGAATGAAGCCAAAGTGATGCATGTGAGTGGCAGACCTTGATGAATTCCGATTGATCAGTCTACCTCTCTGTAACACAGAGCACACGTCTGCTGTGTGGGCTGAAGAGACCTTTAATGATGCCAATAATGGGGCCAGAATTTTAAGAAAGAAGATAAAATACTGATAATTGAGAAAACCTACATATGGGGTCACTGGGAGTTGGAATCAATGAATGGCAACTAATAACAACAAAGGTAGAGATATTGGAAAATAAACAGGTTGGTTTTTCCATGTGGTCATCCATGACAAGTAGGGATAATCCAAATTTAGTTAAATTTAGTTAAATTTGGATTATTGGCATGTTTGGAAAAGTGGTAGAGCAAGAGATATTTCACCAACATATTTGAATTAAGGGAGTTATCTTTTGTTACTTTGTTCTATAGGTGGTGTTATTTCAATTTCTATCTGCAAACTTCAATAACATAATTGAATTTTAGAATTTAAAAACAAGTATGTATTTGAAAAATGGAGTATATGCTTCTGATGAATAAGCCCTCATTCTGTTTTGTAAAATTATGCAACTTTGACTTGCAGATGAATTTGCTAAGAGTTAACCATTGGTGTGCCATTTTCATTATCTCTGGCAGTTTGAGCCCATTGTCAAAGTCATTGTGACAGTCCATCTCATGGAAGGTCCATGAGAGAGAGGGGACTAGCAATGATGAGAAGTAAATGATGATGAAAATGGCACAAGAGGGGGCAGAGTACAGATCCGTAGTTAATGGAGTCTCTATGACTCAGCTATCACTAATATCATATGCAAGCAAAAGATTGCCGAAGATCATCCAAAACCAGCTACAACAGTACATTCATTGACAGAGAACTGCCAGAAGTTTGAGGTACGTTCAACAGAGGCCACATCACCAGAGATATCACTGCCGAAGCCAGATGGATCCTGGCAGAAAGCAGAGGATATCAGAAGAATATCTATGTGTACTTTATTGACAATGCAAAGGCATTTAACTGTGTGGATTATAACAAAGTATAACTAACAATAAGAAGAATTGGAATTTCAGGGGGGAAAAATCTATACCTAGACCAAGAAGCTATTGTCGAAACAATATGAGAACACAGAATGGTTTAAAATTAAGAAAGGAGTGTGTAAGAACTGTATCCTGTGTTGATCCATCACATTCAGGGCCTTTCTTTCCTGTGTTGACCATCCATCTGTCCAAGCATGATGTCCTTCTCCAGACACTGGCCTGTCCTGTGAATATGCCCAAAGTTTGTGAGGCAAAGTTTCCAAATCCTTTTCTCCAAGAATCAACCTCATTTCACCCTCTCCAGGACAGAGCCCAATATGTTTAATACTTTTCTCCAGCGCTGCAACTAAGAATATTCCCCTCCTTCACACTGACAGGACTTGTCACTAGAAGATAGGATTCTAGTGGGAGATGTTCTCCTACTTCACTTTTGTGACTAGTTCCTGCACAATTGAGGGCTAGAAGGAAGAAAAGAAGTGTACCTACTAGTCCCAAGTAAGTCAAAGTCTCATTTGACTTGTCCTAGCTCCTTTAGATTCAGCTTAACATTGGCATAAGGTATAATTTTCTTTTTTCTAGATTGTTCAAATGGAGACCAGACTTTCTTGAAAACCTCTCAGAAAAGGACAGACATCTTCTTCTGGTGCAACAGAGGCTCCATTTGAACCCCCTTCACCCCCTGTCAGGATGAGTCAGTTCTCTTGAGAAGTTTTGTATAACTACTGTCCCACTTCCTCTCCACACAGGGATAGAGCAAAGGCACTCTTCCACCCTTCTATGCCACATTTCTGTTACTCTTTGTTGTATGGCCACATTGGAACATCTTTATTCCTGGAACCATTCAGATGGGAGACATACAACACTCCTTCAGGAGTCTGTCCGTGCTCCATTCCCCTACGTTTCCTCAGCACCTACAATTGCAAACGTCAGACAGTGAAGTTCATTTTCTCAGATTTTCTACCCAATTTGGCCTTGAAGGGAGGTAGTATGCCCTTTTCTGGGAGGTTAGGGCAGCAGAAGGAAGTGGAAACCTTCCCAGCTTAACTCCTATGGCTCTCCACACTGAAGGCCCTGTTTGCCTGGGAAGCGGGGAGGTGAGAGGAGGAGACTCTTCTGATTGTTAACTGAGCTGTTTCATCTCTGTCTTCTGGAAGCTACCAAGGTTCTGGCTCATGTTCTGAGTAACTCAGTGACAGCTCTTAAAATATACACAACTTAAATTCTCTTCTATTCAACTTAAGTAATTTTAACACAATTCGGTGAGAACAAGAAATTCGACAATGGATTTTCTACTGAACATAAGAAATAAAAGCAGTTACTCTCTAACATGGGTGCATTCATTTTCTTCAATAGATTTGATATTTCAGAGAAAATGAGCAAGAAGTTAACTGAAGAGACACCAAACTACCTTCCAAAGTGGTTGTATCATTTTACAACCCAACCAAGAGTGCAGGAAAGTTCCAATCTCTCCACATTCTCTCCAACATTTACTGCTGGTTATACTATTACTTTGCCACTGCTACTGGGGTGATATGGTATCTCAGTCTGGTTTTGATTTGCATCTCTCTTGCTGCCAGTGATTTTGAGCATTTCACCATGTGACTGTTCGCAATCTGAATGTCTTCCTCTGTGAAAAGTCTTTCCATGTCCACATGATCTAGCTATTCTATTGCTAGGAACACACCCAAAGGAAAATAGAACTGAGACAGAAATGGAGGTTTGTACACTGATGTTCAAAGCAGTGTTATTTACAATAGCAAAAGAATTAAATCAGCCCAAATGTCCATTAACAAACAAATGGATTGAGATATTGTGATACATTCATGCAATGGAATACTATGCAGCACTCAGAAACAAAGATTATGAAAAATGCAATATGACATGGGAGAGGTTAATGAGCATAATGATGAGTGAACTAACTCAATATCATAAGGACAAATACTGCATAAAACCATTATTGTAAAAATAGAAGGATTATGAGTAAAATGTGTATAAAAGTCCAAAGGGGAAGGGGAGGGAGAGGAAATCACAAGGTTGCAGAGGTAAGTGGAAACAGGAAAGAGGGGAAGGAATTAGCGAAGATCCAGTGAGGACCTGAGAAGGTGGGTTAGTGGTGGGCATGGATTAATGGTGATTCATTTTATAAAACATAATGTATGGGAATGGCCATAGGAAACACAATGTGCAAAATACAATGTATATCAATCAATAAAACACAATGTATATAAATTTTGTGTGCAAAACAATAAAACCAATAGATTTAAAAAAAAACAAACATACAAACCCCACACACACAATGTATATGTATGAAAAAAAGAAAAGCAGTGTTTAATTGTGTGCCACTCTGATGACTCCTGGCCATGATGTTGATTTTGTCCTTTTGTGTTTTTTAGTTAAAACTTACTTTTGAAGAACTCCAGTAAAAAAAAAAAAAAGATAAGTCATATGTTTATTGTGTCAGTTAAAAGACCTTTTCCAGTGTCTTCATATGCATTTATGAATCACAGCAATTCTGTGATGAAGGCAAAGCATCATCACTCCCATTTCACAAACTCAATCACTGAGGATTAGGGTGGTTAAATGAGTTTTTCTAAGGTTTCAATCTTGCTTAAGTAGCAGTACTAGATGTTCACTTCTCAATGCATGGCTCTGTCTCTGTGCACTTTTACCAGATTTCCTAAAAGAAGAATCTAAGAATTAGACTCGTGTACAAGAGATATACTAAGAAATTATCTCAGAAGTCTATACTGAAGTAGTATTCCTAACGTAGACAAACAGAAGTTAAGCAATGAGGAGGCTGCCCTGTCTAGCCTCAGGCAGATCATGAAAGCAGCTCTAAGACATAGATTGTACCAGAGAGTCTGTCTTGTTATGATTCAAGGACAGGACTCTTGTGCCTTCCATCACTCAGTCCTTGGTTGTGGGTTGCCCTATTGAGAGAAGGTTAAGGGGAAAGGCTAACACTCAACACCACAGTGTGAATTGGCTCCAGTTGCCCAAAAACTAATTCTCCAGAGAGGGGTGCAGCAACCTTAGAGTCATAAAGAGGATGCCCTCCAGAACCCATAGCGCAGAGTGGGACACTAGCAGAGCTGGCTACAGAAGTACTACACTACTTATAGTCAAGCAAGCATTCAATGGAGACAGGGCACAATGAAATGTAACAACAAGACATATGTCTTAGAACAAAACTTAAGTGGTTAAGAGAAACGGTATTATATTGCCTTTTGTATAAATAAAAGCATGTATCCTAGCTGTATCTGTATTTTCAGAGTAAATAAACTGGGTATCAAAATCTGGTATATCTTAGAAGGTCTTTTTAAAGCTTGAGTTGAGTAGATGGCGGTGAATATATTTATTAAAGGAAAATACACCATGATAATGCGACTTATGAATACAAAATTATTTCTTAATGACATTGCCTACACCTTGTGACACCACTTCATTAAGAAGATTACATCATTATTTGATGTGAAAATATCTTTTAAGGATTCTTTTTTACTGTTGTTGTTATATGCTGTCGAATCGCCTGTAACTCATAGCAGCCCTTTGTACAATAGCCCTAAACCCTGCTCTATCCTGTGCCAGTCTCACTGTCTTTTTTACTAATCATAAAAATATTTCCATGGCATGAAGAATTATTCTTCATTTTGAAATAGCTTATTTCTCCACAAAGTATTCTGGTTTATACACAATTTAAATTTTAATACCCTTACCTAAAATGTCATACATTATTAGTTGACTCACAAATAAAAAAATCTTAAGGCATCAATTATATTAGCCCTCTTGTGAAAGCAATCAATACCAAGAGCCCAGTGTATTGACAATGTGTAGATAAACTAGTATTTTTTAAAAAATCTAAGCAATCAGGACACAGAATTTTGCAATCGTATTGCAATACCAGGTTTTTAAAATAAAATTGTAAGTGTAATATTTATTTAGATTGAGCTGAGTATAAAAAGAACATCTTATGTATGATAGGGTATTATGGTTATCACAAGAGTCAACAATTAAGGTTGCATAGTGGAATGTACTTGGAGCGGTGGGAGGAGTGCGGGTGGATTGTGTACCAGGGAGGGAGTCTTTCTTTTACTTTTTTTTTCTATAATTATATTTTATTAATTTTGAAAGAGAGGAGCGAACTGGTGGGTGGGGGGAGAGGGCTGAGCCAGTAGAGAAGTGTAGCAATGAATGAATGGAAATCCAAATTCTCTGTAAATGTTCATTAAAATGATTTTTTTTTAAAAAAAGAACATCTTAAAGAGAAAAGGAGTCTTATTTCACAGTCAACAAGCCTCGATCCAAGTTATCTATGGGTAAGATGTTGATGTCTGATGAAGACAAGGAGTAAAATCTCCATTTGATATGAGACCCTTCTCTGATATGGTGTTGCCAAATGTTTTTTTCCCAGTCAATAGGTTTTCTTTTCTCTCTGTTGGAAAATGTTTTTGATGCATACAAGAATTTAATCTTTAGAAAGTTCCATTTATGATTTTTATCCTATCCAGATTGTGCATTCCTGGCACATTTGGCAGTCTCTTTATACCGTAGACTAGGGCCTCCACAAGAAAAAGACTAATAACACAATTACAAAATGGGCAAAAGACATGGAAAGACTATTCACAGATGAAGATATTCAAAGGGCAAACTGACACATGAAGAAATGCTCCAAATCACTGGTAATAAGGGAGATGCAAATAAAAACCACAATGCGATACCATCTCACTCCAGTAGCAAAGGCAAAGTTTAACAGGACAGCAAGTAATATAAATCCTGGAGAGGATGTGGAGAGATAGAAACTCTTATACACTGTTGGTCAGATTGTAAAATGGCACAACCACTCTGGAAGATTTTTAAGATTGTTTAAGATTTCCTCAGAGAGCTGCACATAGAAATTCCATATGACCCAGATATTCCACTGCTGGGAATAAGCCCCAAGAAAAAGAGAACTGAGGCACAAATGTAGACTTATACACCAATGTTCATAGTAGCATTATTCACCATCGCAAGAACATGGAAACAGCCCAAATGTCTAACCACAATGGAATGGATCAAGAAATTATGGCACATTCTCAAGATGAAATACTATGCAACACACAGCAACAATGACTTTGCAAATCACTGCCTATCTCGGGACTGGAGAGCGTTATGCTAAGTTAACTAACTCAGTCCCATAAGGACAAATACTGTAAAAGACCATTACTGTAGAAAGTGTTTGAGGATCCATGGTGGGGAAGGGGGGAGCAGAGTGGTGAGGATGGGTGGGTGGTGGTGTGGTTAATCATAGGATCACACAATTTGATGGGTGGAGGTCTCTCATATTTTGGACATGTTGCTAGGTGATGCTATTCCTTGGAAAGGGATATCATGCCAGGAAAGATGGAGTGTAGCTAAGGAGAGAAAGATCCCAGTGAGGTAATTGACACAGTGACTGCTGCAATGGGTTTAAGATGGGAAAAGGAAATTAAAAAGATTCTGTGTGAAAAACAATGTATGTGAAATTTGTAATTAAGCCAGTATATAATAAACATTTTATTTCCATTTAAAAAATAAATCTACACTTGGGTCAAGAAATTATATTCTTCCACACTGATTTTCTGCTAAAGAAGGATGGACAATCTCCTCCTGTGCTATTAACTGCCTCTGCAAACCCTCTGGAGGGTCAGCTACTGGTCGGTTCACAACAAGTACTGATTTTTTAGAACTCAAAAACAAGAGTACAAATTACAGTGATTTGTTGATTTGATACCAAGCAGTATTCCACTGTATTCCGTTTATTCTGGGTTCCCTGCTCTGTGTCATTTTAGGCTTTGAGCCCAGATTCTCTAACTCCACATCCAGATGTTCCACTTTGCAGAATTTGCCAGAGTTGTTGCTCAGAAGAGAAATTTCTATCTTACTTGCCCCTGTGTTAGACTACACGAATCCATTTAAAAGTAAAGAATAAGAAAAAGTGAGTTATAATGAAGGTAGAGTATTAACACCCAGTAACGTGAACGATTACTCTCTGTCAAGATCCCTTCATAGGAGACCGGATTTTGACATTATTCCTTGTATTTTTTTTCTACTAGATTTAAAAATTTCTATTTTAAGAATCATAGCAGCACATTTAACCTCTTTCCCCCTCTTCTATCTCTCCCAGTTAACGTTGATTTGTTTGATTTTTTAATATTCATTCATTGATACACAACTACCTCCTTCCTCCTCCCCTCACCCCAGTCCTCTTTGGAAATGATGTCTTTCTTAATCTGGGCTGTTGTCCTACATAAAATGTTTAAAATGTGCACCAATGAATGAATGAAAATCTAACTTATCTGTAAACATTCATTAAAATCACAATTAAAACAAAATTTTATTTTAAAAAAGACTTTGAAATGAACAAATCATTGTAAATAAAAAATTCAGTAAAAAAAATTAAAAATAAAAAGAACTATTGTAGCACCACAAACAGATAAGCATGGAGAGAGAGTGCAGCCCGTGTTCCTTGGAGGCAAAGATGACGATGCTTGGCCGCTCATACTTTGGACGTGTTTCTAGGTGATGCTTGTCCTTGGAAAGGGATACCATACTTGGAAAGATGGAGCGTCAGCTAAGGAGAGAAGGATCCCAGTGAGACGATTGACACAGTGACTGCTGCAATGGGCTTTAGCGTGTCAGAGATGATGGGGATGGCACAGGACCAGACAGGATTCAGGTCTATTGTTCCTGGGGTTGCTGAGTCCTTCTCAACGTGGCGGCATCTAACAACAACCAGAACCATTGCGGTGGTACTGGAGCCGTGAATAACTCAGTATCAAAAGCCTGGAAGGGCCTAATTGGAGCACTAATCCACTCTTACTATTAGAGGGCAAAGCCTGGAAAGAAATGTTGTCTTTTTAAAAAAAATACTCATTTTCATACAAAATTCATGGAGTCCATATACATTGATTTTCACACAGGACCTTTCCTTTACCAATCGCTCCCTCCACTCATCAAATTGTACGACCCAATGTTTAAGCCCCCCCCTTGAATCCTCGTATATACTCTACAATTATGATCTCATACAGTGTTTGTATTTATCCTAAGTGCACTAACTCCGTTTCCGATATGTTGTCTTTTGTTTATATTTACCTTTGAGTTGCTTCCCTTTAAAAATCTTACTGTCTAATCGATGAGGATCTGACCTGTAATATACTGTGTGGGAGGTGGTTATAATTTAAACAGCAGCATCATGGCGCTTTAGAAATTAGGAACAATAATTTAAAAACCCTTCAGAAATGAAACCAGCTTGTTGTGTTTTGATCCCTTTGAAAGAGGCATGAGGAGAGATTTATTAACATCAATTTTCCACTTTTGATGCACTCTATAGGAGGTGCTGACAAAATTCAGATATGTTCTCAAGGCCACAATTTGAGGGTCCCGCTGAAGGACTTAGCCAGATAGAAGTGATGGAACTGCTCTTTACTCTCATGTGATAAGTAAGCTTATTGAGGATTTATGCTAAGTAGAATCACTGCTTATTAAGAAAGTGTTTTTGTCTTGTAGGTGGTGCACACGTATCTAACCATGTTACCGAGGTCCCTAACATTTCTGGTGTGGCAGAAAATACATCTATTTGCCACTGAGGAAAGATACTTCCCTACAAAGTGGTCTTTTTTTAGTGGTAGATTTTGTTGTTCCTTGCTATCTATAATCATGTAAATGCCTTCTACATTTTGAAATTGCTATTGTTCCCAGAAACCAGATGGCAAGGAATACATTTGTTACATATCTATGATTAAATATGCAAGAAAGAATATTTTTTTTCTAGAGGATACCACATTATTACTTTTATGAACTTCAATAATGAAGTGACTATTAGGAGCACTGCACAATTCATTATCGGAAATAGTATATTATCATTAATAAACATATAACTCACAAATCATCTATTCAGATGGCATAATGTAGCAGTTTATTGTACACTATGTGAATTTTGTCAACAGGGAATCCCCTGATGAAAAAAAATAGCATAATATTAATTACTAGCACCATCTGTGCAAAACAATTGAAAAACTGATATTTTAATACAATTACTTCATGCATGTCAGTTATCTCCAACACTAAATACTGCAGTTTTGTTGATGTGGTTTACCTGGCTAATAATTTAAATAATGGATGTTCTTACAGAGATTAAAAGTATGAATAAATGAATTAAAATTAAATACAATGAAACATTTAAATAGGTGTAACAAGAAAGTCTTGATTTATTCTCCAAGAATATATCCTGTATGCATGTATGTATATACAAATTACTGTACCATCTGCTCGGTTTTTACAGGTTGTGTATGAATTTCCTTTCCTCACATGAAAGGCTTATTGCAGATTCCTTGTAGAGAAAGGATCATTTGGTTGAAAAGGTTGAGAGAACTGGTCTACCTAATGCCTAGCAGTGGTCAGGCTTGAAGAGTACCTTCAAAAGATGAGGGCAGGGGTCAGCCTAGGAAAGAGCTTTGACTATTTAAATTTCAAGCTCTCAAGCTCCCATTTTGCTAATTATGACAATGAATGTTCCTCCAAGCTCCAAAGGACCTCCTTTCATCTGTCCTTTTAAACTACTGTAACCCACCACCTGGTATGTTCTTTTTATATATCCATTTTTTAAGTCCTGGCTTCAATAAATATTTATTGAAAAAAATAAATGAAGTATATTTTGAAGACATAGCAGAGTGAGCAAAGAGACTCATTAGATTTTCTCGTTAGCTGCCAATGCAAGTCATGTCTCTGGGTGACTGATACAGATAATTCAGCAGCCCACGTTGCCAATGTTCCCTCACAAGCCGTGGCACACACTTCAGAGCCATGCAGTATATAAATTGGAGTTGGAAATTATTCCTGCTAGAACACATATGGACAAGCAATAGACCATTTTTCAATCTTTTGTGATATTAATTGAGCTAATTTTTGTTATTCAATAGAACTGAGCAGTAATTATCAAACTTTCTAAGTTTATGGTATTTTGATAGGGGAAAAATGTTTCCAAGTTCATAGGGTCCATAGACTTCTAAGAAAAATTCCCTTTGGGGCAAATGGAAATCCCAACATTATATTATCACTTATTGGCTCCTATGCAGAATTTTTTTTTAAAGTTGTATCTTGTATATTTCTATAAATATAGTCTGGGGTGAGCTTCAGGACTCCCTCACAAAACAGAATAGTATTGTTATTTTTTTATGGGAAAGTGTCTTGTTTCATTATACTATTTTTTTGAAATAAAATTTTCACTTTATACTAGTTTACTTACAAAGTTCATATACATAGTTTTTCACACTGGATCTTTCCCATTTTCTTTACTCACCTTTCCCTCTACCCATCAAATTGTGTGACCCTATGATTAAGCCTCTCTCCTCTCCACCCATCCTCACTCCTCTGCTCCCAACCTCCCCTCCTTGGATCCTCATATATGTTCTACAATAATGATCTCATGCAGAATTTGTCTTATAAGACAAAATCTTTATGAGTTAGTTCACTTAGCATAATGCTCTCTAGGCCCTCCCCAGTTAGGAACTGGTTTACAAAGTGACTTTACTGAGTGCTGCATAATAGTTCTTCATGAGAATGTACCATAATTTCTCAATCTATTTCCACTTTGGTTGGACACTTGAACTTTTTCCATGTTCTTGAAATGGTGACTAATGCTGCTATGAACATTGGTGTACAAGACTCTGTTTGTGCCTCAGTTCTCATTATCTCGGATATATTCCATCCAGATGGCCAACAGATATACGAAGAAAGGTTCCAAATCACTGGGAATAAGAGATGAGATACCATCTCACTCCAGTAAAGCTTAACAGAACAGTAATAAACATTGGAGAAGATGTTGTGAGATAGGAACTCTTTTTATACACTGTTGGTGGGATTGTACAACAACTCTGGAAGGAAGTTTGGTGTCTCCTCAGAAGGCTAAGCCTAGAAATTTCATATGACCCAAAGTAATATTTTTTTCTTTTTTTTTAGTATTTTTAAAGTATCACTACTTCGATAGGAGTTTTGAGATCTAACTTTTATAAGTGGACCTTCAACTCTTCAGGCAGCTAGTCTGTAGGGAGTTGGCTGCTAGCCCAAAGGTGGTGCCTTTCCTGGTGGTTCAAATCCAACAACTGCTCTGCAGAACAAAGGTGGGTAGTCTCCTCCCATGCAATTTACAGCCTTGGAAGACCTACTGGAGGGTCAGCAATTGTGACAGGTTTTCGACTCAAGGCAGTGAGGTTTTTTTTAGTTAGTTATGTAAAAATAGAACTTATAGATATACCCCTCACAAGGTTAGTCATCTAAATCAAGACACCATGTGTGTTAATTCTTTCAGAGTACTGTGACTGAGAACCTCTTCTATGCTTGTCTCCTAACTCCTATTAGGTTCATCATTCTTTTACTCACAGCTGTATATGATACCCTTTCTCTATCTCAAAGTGGGTGTTGGCACAGAATAGAGCAGGGTTCAGAGCTGTTGTACATAGGGTCCCTATGAGTTATAAATGACTCGACAGCACATAACAACAACAACAACATGTTTCTGTGTGTCCTTTTCTCTTTGTATAAAGACACCAGGCATACAAGATTACAACACACTCTCCTCCCCATAAGATTGTGTTTGCCTGACCATATCTTTAAAGATTCTTTCCAAGCAAGGTCACATTCACAGGTCAAGACTTTAACTTATTTTTTTCAATTCAATCCAGTCTGTAGACATAATGAGCGACTCACGTCTATTTCTAACGTCTTTTAAATGATACTATTTACTTTTCACTGATCATATACCTTTGGAGAAAAAGACTAGAATTCCTGGGTAGTGCAAATATTTAATATACCCAACTGCTTACCCTCATGTTGGAGGTTTGACTGCACCACAGGGGCCTCAAAAGAAGCTATCACACGTGTGTGTGCGCACACACACACACACAAACACACACACACCAGCTGAATAGCCTATAGAACACAGTTCTATTCTGACACATACAATGTCACCACTTCTTGGAATGGACCCAGCAACTGGAACTTGGACAATGGAATGGAGGTAGCCTTACCATCGATAATTAATATTCATTGCTCATTGCTCCAAGTTAAGAAAATTGAAGAGATGAAACACACTCTGATATTTTAGAAGTAGTATGAACAGGAACTCAGTAAGCAATTTGCACTGCTAACCCAATGGCTGCAAAAATTTGTGGATTTGAATCCACCAGTGACTCCCCTGCAAAATGATGGGAAGTCTACCTTTGTGGCATTTGTTGGTCTTGGAAACTCGATCAAAGATCCCTATGTTTCAGAACTGAATTGAAGGGCAGTGAGTAAGTAAGTAACTGAGAGGAAAGTAAAACTACGTAGCACTAGGAAGCATTGCCCCCCTCCGCCCCAATTATTATCAAAGGTGCAATTAAATGTATGGGGCAATAACTCCTTTAGCAAGTGAGAGAACACATCTTTGGAAGAAGGCATACTGAAACAACTAAAACTTCAAATACGTTTTCTTTTTCACCTGAAACTTGTATTCTATAAATCTGTGTTAGGATGACACTTAACCACATGGTGAACAGATGTAGAGGTTTAGCTGTACTCCTTTCCCTTAAGAAAAAACAGGGACAGTAGATATAAACTAGCTAACATGCAATTCACGTCAAAAACAAAGTGTGTCTATGTACCAACACATGAGTGAAGTAAGGGGTTCTTCATTGCCAGAAATAAAGAAGAAATTTTCAAAGAAGTTAAAAATGTGGAGGAAAATAGCCCATTTGGATTTTGACCCAGGAGTTGATGTTTTAAAGCTTGCTGATATTCAGACAATTTAATCTCTTACTTTTATGAAACAAAAAATCAAGACTGAGATTCCATTATAAAAAATAGCCTTAGCCTTAGAAAAGGGAATTTATGACAAAGAGGTCAAAAAAATATTGTTATCCTTCCTAGGTATCCTTACTCTGGCTGCCCAGAGTTTTGGAAAAGAAATAAAAAATAAAAATAAAAAAAAAGCTTATCCTAAAAATTTTTTCTTCTTTAGTTTGGAGGGGGCCGTGAATCTATTAGGCATCTAGATTTCTCATAATGCAGGATTTCTTTTCAGGTTTAATTTTCTTGGTAATCAATTTGCCTTTTTTCCTTTACTTTGCTTGGCTCCACAACCAGCACTCTTGGCACCAGCAGCCAGGAAATTAAAAGACATATTGTGTTGAGAAAGTCTGCTCTCAGAGACCTCTCCAAAGTACCGAAGAGCAGTGATGTCACTCTGAAGACTAAGGTGTGCTTGATACAGGCCATAGTCTTTGCAATCACTTGCTAGGCATCAGAGAGCTGGACAATGACTAGGGATAACAGAAGGAGAATTGATGCCTTTGAGCCGTGGTGTTGGAGAAGTGTATTGAATATACCATGGACTGCTAAGAGAACAAACAGTTTCATCCTGAGAATCCAGGCTGCTCCTTGGAGGCAAAGATTCTGAAGCTCTGTCTGACATACTTTGGGCATGTTGCAAGGAAGAACCAGGCCTTGGAGAGGGATGTCATGCTTGGGAGGGTGGAAGGACAGCACAGGAGAGGAAGACCCTCGATAATTTGGATTGATTCAGTGACTGGAGTAATAAGGGTAGGTGTGTCAGAGACAAGACTGGCACAGGATAGAGAAGGGTTTAGGGCTGTTTTACATAGGATCACTATCAGTCACAGGCGATTGGACAGCACATAACAACAACAAAGACAACCATATTTATTTTCTCTCAGAAAGTGAAATTGAGAGATAACAATTTTATAATATTGTATAAGCAGATAGTCTATTTCCACAGACCTTTAAGTTAAGCAATATTTTTATATCATTAAAATTTGTACTAAGGTACTGAAAATAAAAGGGAAAGCTGGTGGCCTCATGGTAAGAGGTTACACTGCCAACTCAAAGGAAGGCAGTTTGCCTCTACCAGCTTCTCTGCAGAAGAAATAGGGATAAAATCCCCCCATGAGACAAGCAGCCTCTGAAAAATCCATGGAAGAGTAAATCATGAGTGTGTTCTAACTCTATGGCACATAACAATAGCAACATTGACAACAGCATCACTTACTCAGTCATGCACTCACCGTTTTCCGGTCAGTTCTGAATGAAATCTACCTTCAACCCTACAAAAACAAAAGCAAAATCACTCTGGGGAGAATATTCACTGCCCTGAGTAAGAAAAATTCCTACAGAAAGGAAAATAAAAACCAACCCAAAACAACCCACATAGTTGCATACAACAAAACATTTTAAATCACTTAGTGAAACAACCCAAAATAAGTCAGCACTCATGCCTTCAGGTTGATCCTGACTCACAGCACCTACAGAACAGACTAGAAAGCCACACCATGGATTTCCCAACGTTGCCAATCTTCTAAGAAGCAGGCTGTCCCATCAGTGCTACTGGTAGATTCTAACTGCCTACCTTTTTGTTAGGAGACTTTAGTAGCCCAGCTTATAATCCACTGTGTCACCAGTGTTTTTTGCAAAAGTCAGTAGCTACATCAAATATGAACATTGGGCATCCCAAGAGTAGGCTAAAATGAAATTATTTGAGATTAAGATTTTTTACATGGGTGTGAGATCTTTAAAGAGATAAAAGAAATGTCTTAATAAAAGAATATGACACTAAAATGTTAGACTTTCAGATTTCATAAAAAATTAAGTCAAACATCTGCAAGTGCTAAGGATTAAATTGTATTTCTCCAAAGTAGGTGTTGTATATTCTAACACCTATATTCCAGAACATGTAAGTATGCTCATATGAAACTTCTATTTAGACCAAGAAAACTGTTGTCTTAACAGAGCAAGGGTCAAGGACTGTAGTCTTCAATATGGACTGAAGCTTACCATCAGGAAGATAAAGATTCTCACCATGGGGACAATTGGCAGCATGATGATGGATGGGGAAGAGATTGAGGTTGTTAACAATTTCAGCTTGTTCAGCTCCACAGTCAACACTCTTGGTACCAGCAGTCAGGAAATCAAAACACAAATTGCATTGGGGAAGTCTGCTGTCTGGGACCTCTCCAGAGTGCTGAAAAGCAATGATGTAAACCTAGAAACTAAGGTGCACCTGATCCAGGCCATTGTCTTCACAATTACATCTTATGCAAGAGAGAGCTGGATATGACTAAGGATGACAGAAGAAGAATTGATGCCTTTGCATTGTGGTACTGGAGAAGAATATAGAACATACAATGAACCACCACTGGGAGAACAGATAGGTTTGTCTTGGAGAGGGTAAAGCCAAGTTTCTCCTCGGAGGCAAGGTTTTTGAAGCTCTATCTCACATACTTTGGGCATGTGGCCAGGAAGTACCAGTCCTTGGAGAAGGATATCATGCTTGGAAGGGTGGAGGGACAGCACAGGAGAGGAAGACTCCAGATGAAATGGGTTGACATGATAACTGGGGCAATGGGATTAAGTGTGTTGGAGTTAGTGAGACTGGCTCAGGATAGAGCAGGGTTTAGAGCTGTTATACATATGGTTCCCAGAAGTCACAGGCAACTTGATAATACATAACAACAACAACAACATATGAAAGCTATATTTAGACCAAGAAACCATTGTCCAAACAGAGCAAGGGAACACTGCATATTTTAAAATTAGTGAATGTGTCAGGGTTGTATTCTTTCTCCATACCTCCTATTTAACCGGTATGCTAAGCAAGTCATTTGAGAAGCCGGATTCTGTGAAGAAAAATGTGGCATCAGGATAGGAGATAGAATCATCAACAACTTGCACTATGCAGATGATACAACTTTGCTTGCAGAAAGCGAGGTGAACTTGAAGCACTTGCTACAGAAGATCTATGCCACATTCTTCTTTATAAAGTTCTATTTTATGAATTATTTGGTGAGCATACAAATTGAATAGATATAGAGAAAGTATACACCCCTAATGAACTGTCAGATTTTAAACCATATAGTGTTCTTTTGTTCTATTCAGATGACAGCTTCTTGGTCTACATATAGATTTTGTACTAGCACAACTACGTGTCCTAGGATTCCCATTCTTCTCAATGTTTGTCATGGCCTAGTGGTAAAAAAATTGCATTGCCAAGCCAGAGTATGTGGTTTGAATCCACTAACTGCTACTCAAGAGAAAGAAGGGCAATCTCCTCCCATGTAAACTAGTGCCTCTGAGAACCCACTGGAGGGTTATCTACGAATGGGTTCTGACTTGTTGGTGTATGACAACAACGATATAACGTAGAAGGTATGTCATTCTCTCTCATAATCTGATTAGCCAAATTATTGTAAAAGATTAAGAACATATTGCAATCACATTAATCCAATTCCATCCCTAATCTGCTATAAGGCAAGCTTCCCTAGGGTGTAAAAAATCTTTTATCAAACTAAAGATAGAAGGGCAGGAATGTGAGTTAAAATCTAGAACTTGGAATAGGGAAAGTCGAGTCTATGTGGAAATCTCCCAGGAGTTCTTGTCTTACAGCTGCTGAAGGAAACAGGATTTTTCCTCCACAATCTAAACTGTAGAGAACAAGTTTTTGTTTATGAAAGCCATCCACTTGTGGTATCTCTGTTATAGTGGTATTAGATGAGTAAGATTGTATATACATATTTGTTAAGGACTATCGAGTTGGAACTGACCCGTAGCTGACCCTCCAGTGGGTTTTCAGAGGCATATAATCACATAGGAGGAGATTTCCCATATATGTCTGGTGACCTAATGGGAGAGTCAGTTCCAAAGTATCAGCAATGAGACATGAGGTGATTTGTATTTTGTTTTGTTTTTAAATAAAGTTTTGTCATTATTGTTGTGTGCTTTTCAGTCAGAACCTACTCATAGTTGACTCTTCAGTGAATTTTTTTCAGAGGTTGTAAATCTCATGGGAAGAGGTTAACTCAACTTTTTCCTGAGGAGCAGCTGGTGAATTTGTACTACATACCTTTGTGTTGACAGTACAATCCATATAAAATTACACCACCAGAGCTCCTGAGATATAAAAAGAAATAGAGATAGCACTCTAGTGGCTTAGTTGCAGTACACATTGTTCTAGTAATGGAAAGATCATGGGCTGGAATCTACCAAGTGCTCAGAGGAAGAGAGACCGTCAGTATCCTACCATAAAGACCTATAGTATGGAAACCAGTAACAGTTTGCTGAGTCCATATACACTCAATGACAGTGCACTGAATTGGGTTTCATAGATTAGATCTATAAGACACATTAGAAAAGGGAATTAGAAAAGGAGAGACAAGTCTCAGTGAACAATCCCATTGGCCTAACTCTAAGATGATGAACCCAGTATGGGACATGAAGAGCACAGTGAAAATAGCCAACATAAATATAATTTTTCTTGATTGTAAGAATAGAGAATAAATATCTTTGGGAAGCAGAGCAGCTGAGAGTTGGCCAGAATTGAAGCATGACATAATTGCTGCAATTATAGTTAAGTGGACAGTGAGTTTTGAGCAGGCTGAACAGAAGTTTTCTTTGCCGTTGTTATTAGGAGCTATTGACTCAACTACAACTCAGAGATACTATGAATAACAGCTCTGACCCTTGTTGTGTTCTGCACCGTTCTCTTTCTCTCTGTCCTGCTCAAGCGTATTGTGACAGTCACTGCATCACTGTATCGTACTGAGAGTCTTCCTCTCTTTCTCTGACCCTCCACCTTTCCCACCATGATGTCTTTTTCCAAGGTCGGGTCTCTCCTGACAACGTGCACAAAATATGTGACATTGAGTTTCATAATCTATCAAACTAAATATAATAATTTATCATAATTTATCAAACTAAAGATAGAAGGGCAGGAATGTGAGTTAAAATCTAGAACTTGGAATAGGGAAAGTCGAGTCTATGTGGAAATCTCCCAGGAGTTCTTGTCTTACAACTGCTGAAGGAAACAGGATTTTTCCTCCACAATCTAAACTGTAGAGAACAAGTTTTTGTTTATGAAAGCCATCCACTTGTGGTATCTCTGTTATAGTGGTATTAGATGAGTAAGATTGTGTATACATATATATATATATATGTGCCCTCAAAGGGGCACTGCAGTCATACTTCCTCAAAGATGAATCTGTTCATTTGACAGTCTGTAGTGTTAAGAGTTTATTGTTCAAAAGTTCTTAAAGAATCTTCCCTGCTTACAGTGTTAAACTCAAATGCTAGCCTTTGCTTAGAAAAGAGGATTTTTTTTTAATGTAGGAAGTTCAGAAACCAGGAATCAAGTGAAAGCTCATATGTAATGAAGGAACAAACTTCTTCCCAATCCAAGAAGTAAATGCTATCTAGTGTCTTTCCGCTTTCTTTTGGTATGGAAAGTCTCTGGGTCCTATTGGGCTAGCTGGACGCCTCTTGCTGGGAGCCAGTTAGAACCTGGCACATGGATGGACCTGTGGCCTTTGAAAATTCATTTGTGGCCCTCGGGCCTGGTTGTAATTGTTTTTGGTCAAACATTCTTCTAAGTGGCATAGTACTCGTCTTTCCATTTGCTGTACAGAGGTAATTGGTGCTTGCTGTGATGCTGAACACTGTGACCCTAATGTACCAATTGTGATAATGGTTATGTATGGTAGACAGTGTTTGGTGGAGTTTCCTGATTAAAACAAGCTTAGAAGCAGGAGCAGCATCCACTTTGGAAATAGCTTGCCTCTGGAAATCCTATGGACTTGGAGAAACGATTAAAATTATACAAGTGTCCAGGTCTTTCATTCATAGGGTCACTATGAGTCATCTACAACTCGACAGCACTCAAGAACAACAGCAACAACAACAATAACAGTGTCTTTTCAGAAGTCAGCCTGGGTGATCTTTCTGTTCCATCTCCAGGTGTTTTGCCTTCCACAGCTCATCTTGGAATAAAACAGAAAATCTGAGTAAGGATCCTGATCTGTTCTTGCTGAACTTGGTCTTCCAGTTCTAGCCCGTAACCCTTCGGCATTCAGGCATTGAATATTTTCCCACTCTGCAAAGGCTGGCCTTAAGGCTGGTGGTTGGCTCACGTTGGGACAAACTCCCACTCATTTTCAAGGCCATCATTCTTGATTAACCTTCCCTGATCTTTATTGCCTAGACACACTGAGAGTTCCTCTTTTTGTATTAATGATATACATTTAAGGTGTTTTATTTATAGCAATTATTTTATGGCATTTGTGGAAAAGTTTATTACTTTAAAAGGCTTTCCTATCTAGTGGCTTACTTCACCATGTGAGATGGGTGGGAATATACAAATAGTGTGTGTCAGCCTATACACAAGGGGATTGGCAAGTCTTACCAAACTGCAAGGGAATTGACTAGTCTCTCCATTAAATTGAGTGGATCCACCAGAATTGGAGAAACTTCACCACCAGTAAAGAAGAAGCAAAAGAAGGTAACATATTCTTTGGGACCACACATTCTTACTGCAGCCAGACTTGGGCCTGGCCAACAACAGCCATAACAGACATAGCAGAGAATGAGAGACATGACATAAGGTAAAGGGGACTTTGGAACTGCTACACAACTCAATCAGCACCAAGAGCCTTTTTCTCTAGTATTTTGGAAGACTGGGGATGGGATGTGGGGTAGGGGTAACAATAATTTGAAAGACTGAGGGCTTTGTAATATTAATCTACTTGCAAGCACATTTTGGAAGATGTTTTGATTGTATTCTGTTACTAATCTGAATTATTAGCCTTTTGATTTGCCCAATTTGGTTCTGTGTGGTCTGTGAGCTATTGCATTCTGGGCTCAGTACAATAAATGCTAAGATCAATGTTGGAATGAGTAGAAAGAAGTGCAGGAACATGGGGTACATGTCTGATCTCACAGGAATTTGTTTTGTGTTGTTGTTGTTGTTGACATGGATAGTTCCCCTTTGTAAAGCTGGTAAAAGTAGGATATAGTTGTCCCCACACAGCCCTTGGTCTTTTTGCAAAGTCCATTGTATATTCAGTACTCTTCTCCAACACAATTCAACAGCATCAGTTCTTCTCTCATTCTTATTCACCCAACTTTCAGATGCACAGCAAATTGAAAATAGTATGTTTAGGTTCAAGTATACCTTAGTCTTAAAACTAACATTGTTCATAGCTCTTTAACATTTTGAAGAAGTCCTCAAAGTAATTTTTCCCAATTCAATAAAAATTTTTAACTGTATAAATTTTATTCACTAATTCAGCAGACTAACATGTTTCTGATGTTAGTGATTGATGAGTCATCCATCATACTGAACACATATTTATTTCAGCTGTTGAATCTTGTTCTTAATAATGTTTTAGGGACAATATGTTTTGTCCCTATTAAAATTGTTGCTGTTATGTACCATTGAGTTGGAGCCAACTCACAGCTGACCTTCCAGCACCTTTTCAGAGATGGTAAATCACATGGGAGGAGATTGTTCATCTCTCTTGGAAGAGCAGTGGTGGATTTGTACCATGTTCCTTTGGATTGACAGCACAGCTCCTTACCACCAACCCACCAGAGTTCTCCATTAAAGTGCTACACTTATTTTTATCCTATAAGCCAAAATTTATCAAGGTAAAATAAGGAAAAACTTAACTGAGTTCTTTGGAAAGACTCCAAAAACATGTAACTTTAAAAAAATAGCTGTGAAATTAGGTTTGAGGACAAGAAGAAACTTTTGGTTAAAATTCCTAAATATCTTCAACATATTAAAAAAAATAGAGAATATACGTGCTTTCTACAATGGACTGAAATTGGCAATTATAGATAATGCATTATCTATATGAAAATCTGACCAGTAAACCCATCTCATCAAACATTTTCTGGTAATATAAATTCATACACTTTAAGTAAGATAAATTTCCATCATTTAAAAAAAATATTCTCACTTTTACATATATTTAATTTCTCCAATTATTAATGATATTGCCTTCAAATCAGTAAGGATTTTCCCTCAGAAAATAATAAGGTATATTTTTAACATGTCAAGAATCTGTAATGATTGACACTTGTATTCCTTTTCTAACTTGTTAACTCTAAGTATACAATGATTTTTAAAAAATAAGTAATTTGAGTATTTTTAAAAATAAGCGAAAAAGACCAATTGAGACAGTATTCAAGAAGGTGAACTTGAAGCATGCTAAATTCTTTAAACTTTTCTTGGAGGAGAAAAGTATTGATAAGATACTTCAACCTCATTAAATGTTCTTTCAATGGTTACTTTAAATTTTTCAACTAAACTTATCAATATTTCCATTTGATCATTAGCTTGAAGAGTTGAATAGGAGACAATAAAAAAAGAAGAAACAAAAAAGGAATAAACATAATAAATCTTTATGATAACTTGGATTAAAGGAATCTTTTATTAAAGGTTTGGGATACTCGGACTGTATTTTTAAATGCATTTTTAAGGATTTTATATAAATACGAATGAAACATCTTGAGTATACAAAAATATAAACTAAAATATGGAAAATGTACATAAGGATAATAACAAAAAAATAAAGTTGTGATTTTAGTAACAGGCACAGTAGATTTTAAGGATTTCCTATTTGCATTGCTGTTGGAAGGATTCTGCCTCACAAAATCAACAGGCACAGGAAGAAGACATTAGGAAGCACCAGGAAACAAGGAAGCACAGAGGGAAATCAGGAAGCAGCAAACATTGCAACATACTTGTGCAGAAATAGCCTGGCCAGTGTGTTGTCACAGCTGCCGGTGCTGTCATCACCTCTGCTCCTGTTGCTACTGTGAGGATTCTGACCCTCAAAATTCCTTTCTTCCTTGTTTCACGCAAAGTTCAGAGGCTCTTGAGCATGCCTCTGGCTGGCTGGGTTGGGGTCTCTTGCTCCCTCCAGCTATTCTAAGAATCTTAGAAGAAGCTGGTGACCCTTAGGGGTTTCATGCTGTAAGAAGGTACTAGGAATTCTTCTCTGCACAGGATGATAAATAATTAAGAAGAAACTCACACATACACAGAGTTGACGTTATAAAGACTAATGAGAATTTGGTTTTTAGAAAATTCTAGAAATAAGAAGCAGTTATCACAGTGACATGGAAGGGACACAAATTCCTTTAGTTTTAAAATGTCTGCACACTTAGGTACTTTCTATTTTTATTTACAATAAAATTATACTCATGCCTTGTTGGTATGTTTTTAAAAATAGTCTTCAAAATGATATTTAAAAAATAACTTTTGCCTTTCTGAGGGAGAATTATATACCCAGAGCACTTTCAAACTTTCATGGGAATAATTGATGAAAAACCCGCTTCAGCAAAATTCAAGGGAGGAGAAATCACCCTGGGACTGCAGTGATTTCACCATAGGCTAATCTGCTTTTTTTTTCCCCTTGAAATGCGTCGACTTCATCTACCTTTAGAAGTTCCTCCTGTTGAAAACTCTAGATGATTTTTTTTTCTCCTCTGAAGCCAGCCAGATACTTTGTAGTCAAACAAATTGTCAGAAAAATTGCTGCATCTAGAGATTTGCTGTAGTCAAAATGTGGCCACTGCCTCTTCCATGTAGCTCATTTGGGACTAAACACTCCATGACAAATAACACTACATTATGTAATTTTTCAATTAGTGTTGATTTTGGAAAAATTTAATTTTGCATGCAGAGAGAAAATGTGTGTGTGTGTGTGTGTGTGTGTGTGTGTATAAATATATAAATATACATATATGGAGAGAGAGAGAGAGAAGAAAAAGACACGTTTGTGTGTGTGAGAGAGAGAGAGAGGGAGAATGAAAGACAATAGAAACAAAACCCCACTCTAACTCTGTAAAGCCAGTTTAGATATTTAGTCTAACAGAGATATAGAGTAAGCATTCTAGAGCATGACACCAAGTGAAAAATTATACCTTTCCTAGTAATATTTATCTAGCACTGCACTTGAAGGGCTTCATCTAACAATGGAACAACAAAGTCTCATTTTGGCATTCTCCTTTACGGCATTTCTGTATTCACACACCCTTCCTTTCATCTATCCACTTATTCCTTTATCACACCTCTAAGAAGTGACTTTTCTGCACATATTAAATATTAGACATATTATGACAAAGATCAAATCAAACATGTACGTTGTGAAACAGCCAAGTAACCAGACATTTATAAATACAGAGAGGTCCATGTGCTTAGATGTCACAAGAGGAAGGTCACAAATTGCAGATCAGCAGAAGATTTAGTATAAGAAAGGCCTCAGGTGGGTCAAGAACCCATTTATCCATTCAATTGGCAAACTTACTCTGAATTTCAAGATAGGAGCAGACAGCAGATAAAGTAAAAAATAAAATTTTAAATTTTTGTTAACCTCAATGAGATGGATTGCCTCAGTGACTAGGGTAATGAGGGTAGGTGTGTCAGAGACAATTAGGTTGGCTCAGGATAGAGCAGGGTTTAGAGCTGTTGTCCATAGGGTTGCTATGAGTCATAAGCGAGTCAACAGCACATAATTATAACAATAACAATCATTTGTTAACAGAACTAGACTGCTTAAAGCTTCTGGGGCAATGAAATGGAGATGTTTTAGGAATCTCTTTGTTTCCAGTGGGTGTGAGGAATTGATTCTAGATTGTGAAGAAAGGGTCAACAGTAGGTATCTGCTGTTTTCACCATCAGGCATCTATTCCCCTTGATCCTAATAACTAGAAGCCAAATTCTATTTGAGGAATTCGCTTCTATCCTACTCTCTGTCCATGTGGTTCTAAAATTGGTGTCTCTCGCTTCTCTTTTTCTCTCTCCCTCCCTAGGATGCACAGAATCATTGACAAAACTCCAGTGTCCACTCAATTAGCCACAGTATTTGCTCAAACTTGGGTTCGTGACCCAATCAAAAGAAAATGAAGACGTTTGGGTAATTTTTAAAGATAAATTCTTTTTGCTTTTTCCTTAGGTTTGAAACCTGAGAGAATATTGATGCAGGAGCAGCAGACAACCTCTTGCTACCATGCAATGCTTGACATTGCAGCCAATATGACAGAAGGCAGAGGAATGAGATGGAGACAGCCCAACTCCTAATTATATTTTCTGGGCCCTGAATCCAGTCTTGTCATTTTATGTGAGCCAATCAATTCTCCTTTTTGCCCAAGTGAATTTGGTTGTGTTTTCTTTTACTTGTGACCAAGACTCCTAATTAATGTAATCCTTCAAGAAGAAGGGTGGTGAGGTGATAGAACAGAACAAGTTAATATTTACTAAGAAACTATTTTGTGCTGACCATGTAATGCAGTTCTAAATTTCCTTTTTAAATAAAACTCCACACTTTTGCAGGAAACCAAATGAGAGAAGCTATGTTCATACAAAGATTTAGGTATTTCAATGTCCCATATATTTTTTTCATTACAATTAGTATCAGTATGAGGCTTACACAAGCTCAATGTTTCTTAAACACATCTTTGGAAATGAGCTTGAAAGCAGTCCTGACCTAGTGAGGTCTTGAAAAGGCACTATAACCCCACCTGGCAAGTTGACTGCTGATAGAAAACCTCAGAATCAGTTAACCTCAACCACTTAAAACCTAGCTTTGTCTCATAAACGTCTCAAAAGTAAGATGAAATATTTAACACATGTATTAATTCATAATCTGATTATTTCTACATTTCTGAAATGGTTTGAGGAATCTGGTGAGAGATCACCTAAAGTATGAATAGCTGAAAAGTAGCCATTGGTGTGTTAGCAGAATTTTTAAACTCTACTACAGTGTATTATCTTTAGTTGTTTGGCTTTTTTGGTAAAAACATTGCATTGTAATTTTTCGTGGAAGCATCCATCACAGTTTACACTTCAGATATCTGGTAACTTTGGTTATATTTTCACAATGCATGGACATTCTCCTTATTTCCATTCAGTTACTCCATTTCCATTAGTTTCTCTCCGTGCTTACGTTCTCACCTCTTTTTAAGAAATAAGTGTTGACTGGTGATTTAAAGTAATTATCTCATGCTAGTGAATTTTTTTAAAGAACACAGTGCTTATGAGTATGGCAGTAGACCCAATGTGCAAGGTATGCAGGGATCAAATTGTGTCTTCTCAGCAATGTGCAATACGCAATTTCAATTGTCTCCCATCATGTCAAAGGTGTGGTTAAATCTACACGACCCTGTGTCAAACCGAACAAAGCTCTGTCCAGTCCTGTGCCATCCTCAGAATTGCTGTGGGGCTTGAGTCCCTGTGTCAGTCGATCTTCTTATAAGTCGTCCTCTTTTCATTGGCTCTGTGTTACCCAGCACAATGTTCATCTTCAGGGGTTGATCTTCCCTGATAACATGCCCAACATATATGAACTCAAGTCCTCCAAGCCCTCTTCTTAGGGACATTCTGACTATATATCTTCACAGATAGATCTGTTTGTTCTTTTGGAAGTTCTTGTATAGTCAATATTCTTCATAAACATCACAAGGAGCTCTGGCAGTATAATCAGCAGGGAGTTGCAGATAACCCAAAGGCAATTCCTCTATGGCCTTTTAATTCCACCAGCAGCTTCATGGAGGGGGTGGGGGAATTAGTAATCTCCTCCAGAACCATTTACAGGTCCTGAAAACTTGCTGAAGGATCAACTACGTATGAGTCAGTTCTGACTCGACAGCATTGAAAGTGGAACATCACATAGCATCATCAAAATATCAAATTTTTACTAAAAAACAAATCACTGTCATCAAATTGAGTTAGAAACAACATGTAACTGACCCTCCAGTGGTTTTTTTGATAGACTGTAAATCACAAGGAATGAGATTGCCCACCTTTCTCTTAGAACCATTTGTTGAATCGAGTTGACATAGAGGTCATGCCTTTGGATTAGCACTTCCATCTCTACCAAGTATGTTCTCTGAGCTCCCTATCCAAACTTCAGTCTTGCTTACTCATTATCCAACATGTGTATGAAATCATTGAAAAGACCATGGCTTGGGTCAGATACATTTTAGAGCACAGAGATATCCTTGCTCTTTAGCACGTTGAACAGATCCATTGGTGCAAATTTGCCTAATACAATATCTTGTTTATTTCTTGACTGTTCTTTGCATGGACATTATTTACAGATGCAAGTAAAACAAAATCCTTTCAAAGTTCATTCTGTTTCTTTTTATCATGTTAGTTATTGGTCCAGTGGTGAAATTTTTTTTCACTTACGCTAAGATGTATTCTATGCTGAAGGTTGTTGTAGTATTTTATCTTCACCAGCAAGTGCTTCAAGTATTTGTCTTCAGAAAGCAAGGTTATATCATCTATGTATAGAATATTGTTTGTGAGCTTCCTCCAAACCAGAAGTCACATTCTTCTTCATGTACTCCAATTTTTCAAATTATTTGCTCAACACGTAGATTGAATACATGTGATAAAAGAATAAAAACCAAATACACATCTTTACTGATTTAAAACCATACATTTACTTCTTACACTATTTGACTCTTTATTGGTCTCTATATAGATTTTGCACAGAAATAATTAAATTCTGGAATTCCCCTTCTTCTTAGTTCTAGCCATAATTTGTTATACTTCAGAGTCAAATGTCTTTGCATTACCAAAAGAATTCTAGCAAACATATTTTTCACATTTTCTTTCAGCCAAGATTCTCTGACATTCAGAGTTCAACTCAGCAACTCACTTCATTGTTGTGGAGTAGAAATTGACTCATAGCTGAATCTCCTATGGGTTTTTGGAGGCTTTAAATCACTTGGGAGGAGGTTATCTCTCTTATCAAACAGTCAGTGAGGTGCTGCGTTGGGGTAGCAGCACAATACCCTAAGGACTAGGTCACCAGGGTTCTGGCATCAACAATGATGTTCTTCATTGCATATCTTCTCCTCAATTCAGCTTGACTTTAGGGCAACTCCTGTTGATATTTCACTGCAACCATTTCTTTCATTCTATTTTGCTGCAAAATTTTACTTGCGTGTAAGATTCTAGACAGGGCAAGTTTCACGAGCTTGCAACCTGTGTGTTGACTCAGAGTTCTGTCCTTGATTTAATAATTAGCTATTATACTGGAGTTTGATGAGGGAGGTCTGGTGGCTCCATAAAAAGTTATGCTGTTAACCCAAAAGTGGCATCTCTCCAGTGGTTCAGATCCATCAACAGTTCCATAGGAGAAAGGTGTACAATCTGCTCTTGGATGGGTTACAGCCAACGAAAACCTGCTGGGAGGAAATCACACTTCTGCTAACTCAAGGGCAATGAACTTTGTTGTTTTGGGGTGGGCTGTTTTGTTGCTGTTGTTGTTTTCATAGTCTTGTTTTCTTTTCAGAGCCTCACAACACTCTATTAAGAATAATAGTTTGAATGAGTAGCTGAAGTAACAATTACATGAAGCCAGATTAGGTGTACTGCATAACATTCATACTTGATAAGTTTATTTTTTAACAAGAAATCTGACATATTAATTTTCTAACTGCATCATAAATTATGTAATCTATAGTAAATAACTCATTGCCATCGAGTCGGAGCCGACTCATAGCTGACCTTCCAGCAGGATTTCAGAGGCTGTAAATCACACAGCTGGAGATTGTCTTTTTTCTGCAGAGCAGGATTTGAATTTTTGCTTGGTAGCACAACATTTTACCCACTACTAGGATACCAAAGCTCCCTGCAGTAAATAAACTCAATACTAAATCTTGCTCTCATGAGACTTACATTCTAGCAGGAGACATAAACAGCACAAAAAGTATGAAATAAGGATGCATTCTAAGGAGGAGAGTAATACTTGGGGATAGAAAAGAAAATTCATTGGAATGCGTTATTGAGGGTGTGGGTTTAAAATTTTAGAATGGGGAAGTGCTTACTGACAATGTGAAACTTAGATAACAGCAGGAGGATAATAAAGAAGTGAGTTATTCTAAGATCTGGGAGAAGAACTTTATGAATCGAGGGTCATATAGTCAGAATATGCCTAGAACAGTGAATTGAGCTTGCTGTGTTGCTGGAGAAAAGTGAATGAGGGAGAATAGTTGGAAGACTTTGGATTGATTCTTAATGAGATGAGAAGGTCCATGTCAAAATTTATCTTGGGACAATTTTTATTCCCTTTTGCCAGTATTAAATGTAGTACTCAAATATGAAAATAGATTATGATTCATGAAATAGCAAGTATCTAGTAACTCACATTTCCTGTGAGTCATTCATTCACGTACAGCTTAATTGGTTGCTTCTGGTTCATGGTCTCAGATGGAAAGCAAATTGCCAGCTAGGGCTAGTCTCTTATTTCAGTGCTTCCTCAGTACTGCTGCCACACTCTGTCTGGAAGTTGGTGAAAATAGTTAGTCCCTATTGGGCTTTTGCACTGAGGATCTCAATTCCTCTCCGATTTTTGGCCAGAGGTCTTCTACAATTTCTTGTCATAAGTCAGCTAAGGATATGGCAGCTCACTTCCATCAGAACAAAATCTCAGAAAGAGAATACAAGAAAGGAAAAGTAAGATAGAAACCAGAGGGATGTTGTTGTGCATCTCAATAATAAGGGAAATCCGGTGGTATAATGGTAAGGAGTTACATGGCCAAAACAAAAGCACATGGTTTGAATCCACCAGCAGCTCCATGGAAGAAAGATGGGAAATCTTTTCCTGTATCATTTAGTGCCTGTGAAAACCCACAGGAGGGTCAGCTATGAGTCTATACCAGCTCAGTGATCTTTAACAACAACAATTCAACAGCAGTGTATGCTTAGTCCTTAGTTTTGTCTTGCATATTAAAATTAGCAAGGTCTAATAAGAACCCACAGCATGGATGACATCACAAAAAAAGAAAAAACTCCCAGTTCTCACAATTAGACCAATAAACATTATGATAAGTGATTTAAAGAGTATAGTTGTCAGAATTTTATTTTGCTTGTACCTATAATCAATATCCACAAAAACATTAGTCAAGAAATCAAACAATTCACAGCATTGGGCAAATCTTCTGTAAACGATCTCTTTTAAAATATAACAATATCACATTGAGAACTAAGGTGTGCCTAACCCAAAAGACGGTATTTTTTTTACTTTCTTTTTTATTTATTTATTATTTTAGTGAAGATTTACAAAGAGATCTGTTTTCATCCATTCATTCACTCATATACATTTTCTTCTCTTTCCTTCCCCTAATTCCTTTTTTTTTAACCATTTCATATGCATTTGAAAGAAAGCCAATGAAGACTGAAAAAAAAAAAAGGGGGATGGGTTGAATTGTGCTGCTAACAAAGAATTCTGAATATTCTATTGGCTTCTAAAACAACAAACAAATATGTCTTGGAAGATTGAAGTCAGAATACTTCTTAGAGATAAGAATTGTAACACTGTCTCTTATAGTTTGGGCATGCTATCAGAAAGGACCAATCCCTGGAGAAATACAGCAATGTCAGTAAAATAGAAGCAGTAAAAAGGAGGAAGACTATTAGCAAGGAAGATTGGCACAATGGCTGCATCAACAGGAGAGGTGGTGAAGATGGTGCTGTATTGAGAAGTGCATCTGTTGTGCATAGGTGCTCTACGACTTGGAGCCTACTGAACAGGACCTAACAACAGTCTCCACTTGAAAGGGTGGATGTATAAAAGGGCACTTTGAGGACTTTAAAACCAGGAAATAGGAGTAAAGGTTTTATCCTTTCACAATTCTTACATAATCTCTATACTAAACAAAGAATATAAGAAGCTAAAGTTTATAAAGAACAGAGTTTTAAAACTTGAAGAAGTTTCCTTGACAGATGAAATAAACAAATAATACAACCTTGCTTGCTGAAAACCAGGAAGATTGGAAGCATTTACTGACAAAGATCAAGGACTATACCTCAACATAAGAAAACAAAGATCCTTACAACTGAACCAATAAGCAATATAATGAGAAATGGAGTAAAGATCGGAGTTATCATGGATTTCATTTTACTTAAATCCAAAATCAATGCCTATGGAAGGAATAGCCAAGAAATCAATTGCCTTATTGCATTGGGCAAATTTGTAACAAAGACCTCTTTAAAGTATTTAAACACAAACATGTCACCTTGAGGACTAGCATGAGCCTGACCCAAGCCAGGGTCCTTTCAATTGTCTCACGTGCATGTGAAAGCTGCACAATGAATAAGAAAGACTGACGAATAATTTGTCTATTTCTATTATTATGTTGGTAAAGAATGTTGATTATTGAACATGTGTGGACTGTCAGGAGAATGAAAAAAAGTTTTGAAAGAACAGTCAAAAGACTCCTTAGAAATGAGGATACAAAGATTTTATTGTATATCTTTTGAACACATTATCAGGATGGACCAGTCCCCAGAGAAGGAGATGATAATTGGTAAGACAGTGGCTTATAGAAAGAGAGGAAGACCTTCAAAGTGATGCATTGACACAGCAGCCTTAAAAATAGGCTCAAACAGCAATGATCATGTGGATGATTTAAAATCAAGCAGTGATATAGGGTTATTATGAGTCAAAACTGATTTAGCCACAACAACTTGACTGCCAGGAGGCAAGTATCACGGGGAATCATTTTGGGTGATAGCCAGCAAATCAATCACCATAACACGTTGGGAATAACTACTATTAGAGACAACTTTGATAGTTTGGTAGAATCTTTGATTGAAACACATGTAAGTCAAAGTATGAGAATTATGTACCCAACTTTGTAATAGAAATTAAAAGTCCTGGGTGATGTGTTATTAACCAGTGACCCTGGATGAAATTGGATCAAGTGAAAGGTAGTATACAATAAAGAGTTGATCAAACATTATAATTGATTACTCAATCACAGTAGTGAATTGTGATTAATGAATGTTATAAAACAAAATGTGTATAAATGATAGAATGAAAAGCCAATATAAATTGTCGATTTTTATCCAAATATCAATAAAGAAAAACTTTAAAAACTGCATGTAAAAAGTTATACCTGATCCAGGTGTGCCTGACCCAGGAGATGGTCTTCTCAATTGCTTGCTATGCATCTGAGAGCTGGACATGGCAAAGAATGACAGAAGAATCGATGCTTTGAGTTGTGGTGCTGGAGAAGAGTATTGAACTGCCAAGAGAACAAACAGGGATGTCCTGGAGAGGGTGAAATCATGTTGTCCCTTGGAGGGAAGGATTTTGAAACTCTGTCTGACATGCTTTAGGCATGTTTCCAGAAGGGATCAGTGCCTAAAGAAGGACATCATGCTTGAAAGGGTGGAGAGACAGTGCAAGAGAGGAAGACCCCAGATGAGATGGATTGACACAGTTATTGTGGCAATGAGGGTAAGTGTGGGAGAGGCAGTGAGGTTGGCTCAGGATAGGGCAAGTTTCAGAACTATTGTTCATAGGGTTGCTATACATTGCAATCATAACACATAACAACAACATTGGAAATAAATAGAGAAATGAATTTTGTTTGTATATTAAGATAATTCTCCTTTTATTAGCTTGAGGTCATCAATTTCCAACTACAATAAGATTAGGAATCCTAGAGTATTGCTTGACACTGCAATGAAATCTCCTTATAGTAAAATTTTTTAACTTATAGATTTAACTTGCAAACAATATCTGAAAAACTTAATGCCAAAGAAAACAATAAAAATATTTTCAACTTTTACAATGTGAACATTAAGTGCCATTGATGTTGGGAAATGGAAGGGGAAAAAGTTCTGAAGTGATTTTTTATTTTTTCAGTGACTTTGCTATGCATCTGAGAGTTGGACAATGATGGATGATGACAGAAGAATTGATGCCTTTGAACTATGGTGTTGGAGAAGAGTGTTGATGATCCCATGGACTGCTAAAAAGAGTAGATTCAAATGTCTTGGAGAAGGTACAGCCAGAGTGCTCCTTGGTGGCAAGGATGGTGACGCTTTGGCTCACATACTTTAGGCCTGTGGCTAGGAGGGGTTATTCCTTAGAGAGGGACATAATGCTTGGGGAGGTGGAGTGGTGTAAAAGAGAGGAAGACCCTAGACCAGGTGGGTTGACATAGTGACTATGGCAATGGGCTTGAGTGTGTTGGAGATTTTGAGGATGGCATGGGTCAGTGTTCAGTTTGGTTGTTCCTAGTGTCACTAGGTGTCATACTTGACAGCACCTAACAGCAACAATATGGCATGCAGGAGAAAGATGCTTCTGAAAGTGATTGAAACTCAGAAAGTTGGTGTCAGTCATGCTATATACAAAAAGCTTCAGGAACTAGATAGGTGAAATTTATGTGAACCACATTATCATGCATATGAATAACACAATTTCTTTTCTACATCTTATTCCCTCCTCCTCCTCCTCCTTCTTCTTCTTTCCTTACTCTTTTTTTTTCTTTTATAACTGGATTTCCATACCAAAGAAATTTTACTCAACCTGGAGGCTAGTTTTAGTATGTATTGAATCTTAAAGCTTTCCTTTTTCCTGGTAGATTTGAAACATGGCCGTTTTGGTTCGTATCCTGACATGATACACTAAATTCATTGGCAAAGAGTGGGAACTGACCCACAGCTCAAGCTCCAGCTGGTTTTCAGAGGTTATAAATCACACAGGAGGAGATTGCCCAGGTTTTTTCTCACTTAGTCACTAGTGGATTAGATTTGAACCTCCAGAGAAAACTGGCTTTTGGTTTGGCATCTTAATGCCCTCTGAACTACACCCCCAGAGCATAGTCACCATGAATATGCTGCACCTCCCTTAGGACTTGACAAGTAGCACTGGTTGTATGATTCTCAGAAGAACAGAAGATAAGAAGCCAAACATAAGAAGGGGGGTGTGGGAGGAATGTTTCCTCTACTACACTAAAACAAAAGAAATAATTGAAGACAATTAAGATAGTGGCTATATATTCAGGTCCTACTTGCTTATAGAATTAAAGCAAAGAGGTAAGTTATTTTTTTAAAACCACTACTTCACCATTAGGAATCTGTGGTGTCTTAGTGGTAAGAAGTTCTACTGCCAGCCCAAAAGCATGGAGTTCAAATCCACCATCTGTTCAATGGGAGGAAGAGAAACAGTTCCTTCTGAGTGATTTACTGCCTCTGAAAACCTGCTCGTCAATCAACTCTGAGTCATTTCTCATTCAACAGTACATCACAACAATAAACCTCACCATTAATATTCTGTGGTTAGTTCTACAAAGCAAACATCCAAGATTTCTTCTTTATATGGTCTTCTATTCAGAAAATGAACATTTTCTCAATTGTTTATGTTTCCCTATCTTTGAATGTCTTAGCAATTTGTAGTTTCTCCAAGGATTTCTACAATGACTCTCTATGCAACCCTCCCTTTTGGACTTGTCAAAATCTCATGAGTTTTGCTTTCTTTGGTTTTGTGTTCCCCTCCCCTGGATTGGCTAGCTCTCTAGATTGAGAGCTTCTTCCCAGCCTCACTCTGATGCTCTGTCTTGGGATTTTGGCTTGGATATCTCCTCACAGATGTAATTGCTTCCCTATTACTCAGTGTCCAAACATTAGATTCAATAATCATCTTATGATGGGCTCTACCTACCAGCAATTTAATTTTTTCTTATTGCACTAGTTAGTATTTCTATACTTTGTTATTTCTCTGTGTCTTCCAAACACTACACTATCTGACTAGGATTCTGCTTTCTTTCCTGCATATTGTTCTATGTACACTATGGAAAATGATGTCTATTACAAAAACATTTACTTTAAAGTACCAGCTAGCAAAATCATATAGTTGTCAAATGTGTATAGGACCTTATATAAGCCATGACTCCCTTTCAGATATAGCATGTCATCTTGAACAAAATAAAGGTTAGCTTGCCATGCTGTTAGAGGTTTTGTTCAATTATTTTTGTTTAGATAAATTTTTATTTTATACTGGTTTACTTACAAAGTTAATATACATTTTTTTCACAACAGATCTTTCCCATTTCTTTTATCCACCCTTTCCTCCACCCTGTAAGAGATTTTTTTAAGTTTTAGAATATTTTTATTTCATTGGCAAAATAGTTTTCCTTTCATATTTCATGTGTTTGATGAATTGTTTCAATTTTACAACTAGCATATATTTTATCTTTATACATATAAATACCGAATATGATTGTAGTTTATTTAATAATCATTCCTTAATAAGCAAATAGATAAGTAATATCCCTAAACTGTCTTTATTTTTTTTCTAAACCTGATTTTGAGTCATGATAGATAATTTGTTAAACATGATCAAGAAATTAATGTTAGACAAGAGAGAGGCATGCTTCATCCTTCAATAATGAATGTGTCTCCTTGGGTCTCATTATAGTTTCTCTTTCCTAAGACAATAAATTTTGTTCCATTTCATACAAATAGATTGATACAATAAGTTTATATATTTTTACCTAGTCTCTTATTTTACATAATTATCTTGAAATTCCTCTATATTGTTGTATGGTCAGGTATTTCACACTTTTTTGTTGCTTAGTAATATTCCCTTACACAGAAATAACATAATTTCTTATATCCATTAAAAATAATATACTTAAATTATTGTTCATAACACACAAAAATGGAACCTACTCAATAACTCCGAATAACAACAGCATATTCCATTGTATAGAAATAGCATGATTTGTTCAGTCTGTTAGGAAAATCTTAAAATTAAATTTTTGTTCATGATATATAAAAGCTGTCACTTAAGATTATTTCTAATAATAATTACTGAGAGAAGGCTTCCTTTTAGAGATATTCAAACTCACTATTTAGGACAAAATTACTGGCACCTTATATCTATAGCATTTTAATTACATTGATCATTTCCAGGCTGATATTTTTTACTGATTCTATTATGCCTTGAGATCTAATTAAATGAAAGACAATATGAGCTACTTTTTTCCTGAAACAAAATTTAAAGAATTAATGAGGTATAATATTATCTTCTAAAATATTGAGCCAGTTAATTTTAACAGATATGTTTCTTACTTTCTTTCTCCACCCCTACCCCAAGGGAATTCTTTTTCTCCAGAGAACTCAAGGACAGAAAAATGTATTGAGAAAATAAAGAATAAAACTTTACAAAAGTTTGTTGTAACAATTAAGTAAGGCCTTGTTGGATTTTTGGCAGAGTTTTTTTTTTAGGTTATATCAGGATGGATCTAACTCATAACCACTGCATCATCCCTAGAATCATTGTTGTTTGAACTTTTTATTGAACTCCATTGTCAATTCATCTCATTGAGATTGTTTGTTTTCTCCTGATCCTCTATTTTACCAACAAGTTTGTCATTGTGCCAGGATTGGTTCATCAGATCCTGCCAAAAAGTACATGAGATCAATTCCCACCATTCTTCCTTCCAAAAAGCATCATGACTAAATTTCTTCCAACAACAATTTCTTAGTTATATAGCAATCTATGGTATATTTAATATTCACTGTCCACACCACAATTCAAAAGTATTAACTCTTTTCCATCTTCCTTGTTCATCTTCCAGCTTTCACATGCAAGTGAGGTGACTCAAGTATATTTTTACTTCAAAGTGACATCTTTATATTTTTCAGCACTTTAAAGAAGTCTATTGCTGCAGAAGTGTCTAATGAAATAGGTCAATTGATTTCTTGACTATTACTTCCATATGCATCAAGTGTGAGTTGAAGTTGACAATCTCAGTCTTTTTTCTGTTTTTAATCCAGTTGTGGGGACATTTTTGAACATTGTGATTTGAGTAAAAGTTTATAAAGTATATTTGTTACTCAGTCAACCATTCACACTGTTTGTTTTATAACATTATTTACAATATCCACAATACAATTGCACTTCCCTATTTCCTCCCTGTATTTCTCATTTACCTTTATCTTTCTATCATATCCATTCCTATCTTATGTAGTTGATCTGTGACAAATGTTGCCCTTTAGACCTACTATTGGCTACTCTGAAGAGTGACTGTTTCCTTGGTTACCTTGGGACTGTCTGCAATTTGCCTGAAAGTAGAATCACAGGAATGAGTTTTCTTGTCAGTTAGAAGGGTAACTAAAGACTATTATCTCAAGAGTTACACCAGTCTATAGTTAGCCAATAAGTGAGGAATATTTTGTGTTTTTTTTATTTATTCCACATTCCCACCAACACCACCTCTCCATCTAGAACCTTCTACTGCAATCTTTTTTAAAGTAGTCAAACATGTATATTCAGACATTATTAGTTCTTGTGGTCTTAGCGCCATGGACATTGACATTTTTGTGGTTGATTGGATTTTGTTTTCTTTCTGTTGAGGAGGTCTATATTGAATGCTACAGTCTTTAACCTTGATCACTAAGTGCTTCAAGTATTCTTCACTTTCAGCAAAAGTAGTGTCATTTGTTTGTCAATTTGTTTTTCTCCAATCCTAATGCCTCTTCATACACTTTAATCACTCTTCATACAGATTATACAGTATTCAGTCAGTCAGTCTAATCTGTAGAGTCAGCTCATCTTCTTGGATTATTTGAATAAATATTATTAAATGATTCATCACTTATTCAAACTTCCTTGGATTATTGACTGAATAAATATGATGAAAGGACACAATACCGTTTCACAGCTTTTCTTATTTTCAGTCGTGAAGTATCCCATTCTTCTGTTTGAACTACAGACACTTGACCTATGTTCAAGCTCTGCACAAGCACAGTTAGGTATTCTGAGATTCTTATTCTTGAAAATATCCTGATCAATATAATGTGTTAAGATCAAAACAGTCAAATACCTTTTAATAATCATTAAGATCATCAAGGTAAACATCTTTCTGGTAGTTTCTGCTTTCAGCCACAACCCATCCAAGATTACTGGCGATATTCCGTGGTAAATATCTTCTTTTTTTTTGTTTGTTTTGTTTTTTTTATTTTATTATTTCTGTGTGCGTGTACCGTCAAATCAGATCTGACTGGCACAGGAGGAGATTGCCCCTCCTTCCCCGGCAGAGCATCTGGTGGACTCGAACCGTGCGCCTCTGGGACTGCAGTTGCAGCTCCCTACCACCAGGCCACCAGAGCTCCCCGGTAAATATCTTCTTTTGAACTCGTTTTGAAATTCTAGAAGTGTCCTGTCAGTATTACTGCTTCAATCTTTTTTAAATTATCCCCAACAAATTTTTATTTGTGTCAAATCCTCAGTTCTTGATCATATGCTTTTTCCTGAAATGGTTGAATACCACTTAAATGTTTTTACTACAGTAAATCTGTATAGTTTCTCCATCTTATTTTGACATTTTATGTGTTTCCTGGTCCATATAATCCTATTGTATTGCTGCTAAAGACTTGAATTTTTAATTCCGTTTTTTCCGTTTGAGAGTTGCTATGTATGCTTTCCCTTCCAGGCTTTCTAACTCTAGGGTTTTCCACATTTTATCATAATACTTCTGGTCATTCACCTTCTCATTTTAATTCCCTAACTCCTTTAGGTTCAAGGGCAAGTTTTAGTCTCTTTTGACTATCAACTTGGTGTTTTCTTCCTTTCTGATAAAGAAGACTTTTTATTTTACCAGAAGGATGTCTATATGTGTTTTATTCACTATGCAAAAGCACTTGACTGTATAGATCACAATAAATTATGTCTAATATTGAGAAGAATGGGAATCCTAGAACACATGAATGTGGTTTTTTTTTATCTGAGCATTCTGATATTTTTTTTTTTACTTTTTAAAAAATTTATTTATTTATTTTTCATTTCAGTGAACATCTACAGAGATTTTGGAATTCCATTCATTCATTGTTGTGCGGGGGGGGGGGGAATTGTGTACCAATGAGGGAGTTTTTCTTTTGCTTTTCAAGGAGAGAAGCAAACAGGGTGGGGTGGGGGATAGGGGGGTTGGGCGGGGAGAAGGGTGCAACAATGAAAGAAGACTTTTTAAATGACATGTTACTTTCTTCATGTGTGATATTCTTGATATTAGCCCCAAATTTCATTTGGTCTTTTGTCATTAATGTTCAGTTTATCAAATATATTCATGAGATAGGCTCAAAATTTAAGTGGAGCATACTCAAGGTCATATTTAGCATCATTTTCTGACACTACACTGTACGACAGACTGAGAAAGGCATTATGTAAGACTATATTTAAAAGATTTGGAATGTATCATTCATAATTAAACAAATGTTCATTATTGGAGTATATCTTCATATATAAGTATCAAAAGTAAATGAAGATGATAGAAGGTATGTTGTAGTTTATAGACTGAAACAACAACTTATTGCACACCATTAAAAGAAATATGGAGTTATACTAATGATGGAGATTATAGTGAAGGAAAACATTAAAATTTCTGCAGCATTATCAAAATGTAACGTATTAATTACTTTTCCTTTAATCCTGTTGCACTGGTTGAAAGTTCTAAGGCAGTCACAAAGTTACATTCTGAACTTAACAGTTTTGTTTTCTATGAGCATGCCTTTACCAAATGGTAAAGCACACAAAATGGTCTATGTGGTTCTTGATGCAGTAAAAATATGTGATATCCTTGACCACAGAAACATATGTAAAGGTAGTTTTTGCCTTTGCAAGAAGAAAAACTGAGAATGGCTCTTTGAAGCAAAATTAAATTTATTGGAAACATAAAGCATAGGCATGGGAAGAAACAGGTGATGAATCAAAGAAGTATTTAGAAAATTTATTAGAAGGATTAAATTTATAATTAATGACACTTGATAAGGCCAAGGTTGAAGAGAAACCTTATCTTTGAGCTAAGTGAAGTTACTTGCTATTGGAGTGAGAAATAGTCTTGACGTATCAGAGAGTGGGTAAGTAGTATAAAAAAATAGCAATTTCTATAACCTGAAACAGAGAGCCTTATAGGGAGATATGCCCTTCAATAGAGGATGCAGCTAATTCGTGACTTCACAGTGAAGATCCCAAAGAAATAAACTTCCCAAACTCTCCTATCTCCTACAAGAACTCTGCTTAGGTCAGATATGAATGATAATCAAAGTCAATACAGGTCAACATGAAGAGGTAGAAAGCAGAGTGGAGAAAGGAGAAGAATGTCTGAACAGAGGAAAGAGTCAAGCATTGTTTTGAAGCTTCAAGAGCTACTGCTTTGAGTTTCCACATCAGCCTGTGGTAGTTTAGAAAAATCTAAATATTAAATATTTATCTAAATATTAAGTACAGAAAAATTCCATTAAACATTGTGTCATCATCGTTTGTTGGGTGCCATTCAAGTTGGATCCATTTCAGAGGCCGACACTGTCCAATCCTGTGTCTTCCTCACAAACTTTGCGGTGCTTAAGCCCATTGTCAATGAGGATCTTCCTCTCTTTTTTGCAGTCCCACTACTTTACCAACCTTCATCTCTTTTCTTGAGGAACTGGCCAGTCCTGATTGGTGGTGGTGATGGTGGTAAGTGCTATTGAGTTGACTCATAGTAACCCTGTGAATCTGATCCTCGCCCTATGCTCTTCAATTTCTAACCATCTCTGGAGTCATTCCAACTTACAACAATCTCCCATAGGCTTTCTAAGGTTTTAAATCTTTGCAGGAGAAGATTACTCCTCTTTCTCCTACAAAGCCACTTGTGGATATGAACTGTTAATCTTTCAGTTAGCAGCTCAACACATTATATCCTCCACCACCAGGGCTCTTATCATTGTAAAATTTGTACTTTCAGCTATGTCTTCTTTTACAAACTCCAAATTTACACATGAAGCTGTTTAATTGGTAATTCTATTAATAAGTACTCTTGAAGATTACTTAAACATGTAAAGTTTTGAACTTCTGGGAATGTTCAAAACACTTTTCCACTATAGTTTCCTTATGTCACTTGATGGGAAATCTATCTTCACAGTTACATAAGCCATTTTTTAAGATAAATTCTTTGTTTTCTGCTAATCAGAATGACATTGCAATAACTATAAAATGTACCCATTATCTAACAATTAATCTAATCTTTCAACAAAATTTGGTTCAAAATGTGGAAGACTCGGAGGGAAAGAGTAAAAAAACTTTTTATAGTCATTACAGACATTTATTAAAAGTTCTTATCATTATTGAAGTGAAGTAATATGAATCTCTTAGATTGGAAATTTTAATATTGAAAAGGTGTGAGATATAGAGACCTAATATAATCTCAGTCAAAGTGTCTTTTGTATAAGTGAGTGGAAAATCATGAAAGAATTCTAAAATAGAAGAGCAAAGGGTTAATGATAGCCTAGATACTGTTTGTAAGTAAAGGAAATGACAAGTGCTGCAAATACTAGTTGCAGAATTGGATGAGTACTGAATATCCCAGGGACTACTGGAACCACAGAGAAGTCTACCTTGGAGGTCCAAGATGCTCCTTGAAAGCAAGAATAGTGAAGCTTCATTTCACATTCTTTGTAAATGCGGTTAGGAGGATCCAGTCCTTGAAAAAGGATATTGTGCTTAAAAAGGTTAAGGAGTTGATGTCAAAAGTGAAGACCTTTAATAAAATGGATTAACATGGTGACTATAATAATGGGCTCAAGGATATGAAAGATGATGGAGAGGATTCATTATTCATTGAGTCATTTTGAGATGTGGTCAACTTGACAGCAGATAAAAACCAATCACATTTTAGTGCTAAAGTATTTGTGGAAGTTCTTTGTTATGTATGAGAACAAAAGTCAAATAAGTAAGTATGTATCCCCAAAACAGATTGGTATATACTTATACCTCATAAATAAAAAAATCTTATCATCCAGAATTTCCACTTATGACAGTTGTTGTTGTTGTTGTTGTTATGTGCCGTCGAGTCGCCTGCGACTCATAGCGACCCTATGTACAACAGCCCTAAACTCCGCTCTGTCCTGTGCCAATCGCGCTGTCTCTGACACTCCCATCCCAATTATCCCAGTCACTGAATCAATCCACCTCATAGAGGGCCTTCCTCTCCTGCGCCGTCCCTCCACCCTCCCAAGCATGATGTCCCTCTCTAAGGACCGGTCTCTCCTCACTACATGTCCGAAGTAAGTTAGACGGAGCCTCAGAATCCTTGCCTCCAAGGAGCCACCCGGTTTAACCCTCTCCAGGACAAATCTATTTGTTTTCCTAGCAGTCCATGGTATTCTCAGTACTCTTCTCCAGCACCACAGCTCAAAGGCATCAGTTCTCCTTCTATCCTCCTTGGTCATTGTCCAACTCTCTGATGCATAACAGGTGATTGCGAAGACCATGGCCTGTATCAGACGCACCTTAGTCTCCAGAGAGACACCACTGCTCTTCAGCACTTTGGAGAGGTCCCTAACAGCAGACTTTCCCATGGCAATGTGCCTTTTAATTTCCTGGCTGCTGGTGCCAAGACTGTTGACTATGGAGCCAAGCAAACTAAAGCTGTGTACAATCTCAATCTCTTCACCATCCATCCTGATGCTGCTGATTGGTCCAGTGGTGAGAATCTTTGTCTTCTTGACATTGAGCCTCAATCCATATTGCAGGCTGCAGTCCTTGACACTCTGCAGCAGGTGCTTCAGGTCCTCCTCAGTTTCAGCAAGCAGGGTTGTGTCATCCGCATAACGCAGATTGTTGATAAATCGTCCACCAATCCTGACCCCACATTTCTCCTCATAGAGCCCAGCCTCTATCTGACTATTTTCTGTATTGTACAACTGAAAATAATGAAAGTCAAGTTTCAAAGCAAGGTTGTAATTGTTATGTAATGGTTACTGCTACATATCAACTTGGCTGGATCACAATTCCCAGTGACTCTGGACTTGTGTAATGGCATATCTTTGCAGTAAGTACTAACATACACACGGCGCTCTTTGTGATCTGATGTCATCCTACATTTCTGCATAATATCAATTTTTCATAATGATGCAGTCTTTGGAATTTAAGCACGTTGATATGAGAAGTGACTATATGCACTTGTTTTTGCTAGGTACTATCTAGTTGATTTAGCAATGTTTTAATAGCTACTATACATTTTTTTGTACTAAAATATACTTCACAACAAAAATTATTTTATTATTTGTGTGTGTGTGTACCATAAAATTGGATCTGACTGGTGCAGGGGGAGATTGTCCCTCCTTCTCCAGCAGAGCAGAAAGTATTAACTCTTATAAATTTCAGTAGTTAAAACACTGTAAGTCTAGCACAAGAAAATGCAATTAAAGCTTTAGAATAAAATAGGTAGATGTCTGTAAAGTGAAACATTGGCAAATATATTTTTTAATCATATATATATATATATATATAACAATAGACATGACATAAATAGATCAGAAACATAGATTATGTTGGAAAAACTGATTCAAACTGTGCCTATACAAAGTCTCCCTGTAAATCATGTAGCAAAAAAAGTACTAAGTAAATTATAAAAATTAAATGTGAAGAAACAGAAGATAGAAATGGGAAGCAATGACATTTTCTGTATTAAGGTGATAAATAATTCATGAAATATTTTAATACATAAATATTTTACCTCATTGATGTAAAATACTAGAAACATAAATAATCAAATGGTCCCGACATTGGACAAATTTTTTTTTATCTATATCAACTGACAAGGAAATTAATCAGGAATGACCATCAGCATCTCCATCATTAAAGCAAGACATTTCAATGTAGATATGCAAGGAAATAACAATATGTGCAAAGTAGTCAACGCAACAACTATAATAACATGCACATATAACATGTCAGAAAAATTGTGCACACAACAATATTAATAACTATCCGAAAAATTGTACAACAGCAAAACTAGGAACGATGCATCTGAAAAATGTCTCATCAATTTTTATTGCTTAAAGACAATCAGATGCATAAATTAAGAAGTTATAAATAAAATTATGATTGACACTAATATACTGCTGCTGTCAATGTAAATAGTTGTGACGAGTTGGGAAAGTTATTTACTAACATTATATCTGATGAAAATATTTCTACTTTCTGACCCAATAATTCCCTATCTGGGGATCTATCCTAAAGAAATAGTAATCCAAAGTATAGAAAAAAAATCTTCAAGGACAAAGATGTCTATCACTGTACTACTTATATCAGCATGATACTGAAATTCCTCTAGATATCCAGTGGTGATGGGAAAATACATATCCTTGATACAGTTATTGCATAAGCAAAATGACAAATGCTGTGAAAACAAGAAAATATTTACAATATGATTTTAAGCAGCTAAGATTTGTCACAAAGCTGTGTATGTGCTTATAAATAGTGTTAAGATGCATCAGACAATTTACTTGGAGAAGATTGATCAACATATTCACATTAATATACTTAGCTAATGGGATTCTGGGCATCTTTTATACATTTTCTTTATTTAGTGATTTATATGTCTTTCATACTTCTATGTTTATATGCATACATATTGCTAATACTTGTTGTCAATTACCTACACCTGTTAGGCATGATGTGTATGTGTTTGTGAGTAGTGTTCTTCCTAGAACATTGCTTTGTAAATATAAGAAATAAATCTCATTGAAGTATTTGCACTTCCTGAACAAGCTTGAACTGATAATCACAGGAAATTTGAAACATCAAAAATACCTAATGATGACCTACTTGAACATATTCCTTAAATTTTAGCATTTCAAATGATCACAGCTTTGTTGTTAGGTGCTATCAAGTAGACTGTGACTCTTAGGGACCCCATGTTTCATAGCTTAATGATGGTCAAAAGGACAATTTCTTAATGGTCATCAAAAACACATTTTCTAAGAGCTTGTAAGAAATAGCTCTCAATAATAAATGTTCCAGACAGACAATATTGTAGCATCTTATATGAACTGCCATAGAATAAAAATATTCTACAATTAAGCCTGAGAATTGGTGGAAGTCTTTTGAGTTTTGATGATGAAGACAGCACAGGGTAGGACAAGGTTCAAACTGCACCTAACAATACAACGATAACTTTTAAGAATTTGCATTCTTCTCAATGAGAGCAGATACCAGTCTGTATCCCTGAAATGTTAACCTGTAAATAATTTCAGTTTCTATCTGAAAAACGGTGAGTATGGAGAGGAAACACAAATGCCAGCCACAACAACCTATATAGGCTTGTGAGACTTCTGATGCCTTATCATAGGCATTTCAGTGTTTGCCAAGTGTCATGGATTGAATTGTGTACTCATCCCCAAAATATGTGTCAATTTAGCAAGGCCATCATTCTCAGTTTAATGTCATTTCCTGTGTGTTATAAATTCTGTCGTTGAGTACCATCAAGCCTGAACCGACCCATAGCTGACCTTCAGAGGATTTTCAGAGGCTGCTAATCTCAAGGGAAGAGATTGCCCATCCCTCCCCCGAGCAACTGGTGGATTTGAAACACATGCCTTGGGATTGTGTGTAGCTTCTTATCACTAGGCCTCCAAATCCTAGCCTCAGTGAAATTAGTGAAGCAGGATTAGGAGGAGTCATTCATCTGATGTGATCTGAGATATGATAAGATTGTAAGGGTATTAAAGTGGATATGCACCCTCAACCAGGTCAAAGCCACTCCAATGAAAGGAGTGATTCCCTGAGTATGGCCTCAATACTTTTCCTTTTAAGGGAAGGGGAAACAAGTAGCAGTATCCTCAGTTGTACTCTGAGAGAAGAGCAGGTGTGGAGCTCACCCATGTGACCAAGTCCTCTGTGCTGGGAAGCTCACGGACACTTGTCGTTTCACACATCTGCACATTAGCAATGGGAAGGTTTACCCCAGGATTCCTTGCTAATTATCCTTATACCTATACATAACTAGGGAGCTTTAGTGGCTTGGTGGTAAGGAGTTGCACTGCTCACCCAAAGGCACACAGTTCAAATCCACCAGCTGTTCCAAGGGGGAAAAAATAGACAATCACCTCCTGTGAGTTTACAGCCTCTTAAAATCCAATGGAAGGTCAGCTATGGGTTGCTCTGAATCAATAATGCAGAAAACAATCAAGTAGGGAAACATTTGGATGATTTTGCAAGAATCTGAAAATAATCTGCAGAAATATTTGTATTCATTTTGCACCTCAGCTAACAAATGAATACAAAATTAGCATTATGGGAATAGTCTCTTGTTATTTTTTGTCCTATTTTAAGAGATGTTTTTAAAACACATATTTTCTTTATTTTTGTATTGCTATAATGTTACCAGATACATATATAATCGATATCCAGTTTCCCTCTACTTTAATCAGATCAGAATAGTTATTAATTAAACATTAATTTATAGGGTACATCCTACATGTACAGGGAATATAATTGTGGAAAAAAATAGATAAAATCTCTACCCTTGTTAAACTTGTATTTTAGTAATAGTAAAAAGAAATGAAAATGAAGTGCCTACAGTAAATGTTACGAAGAAAAAGCAACAGCGTCAAGAATAAAAGAAAGACAGAATGATCAGAGAAGAACTCCGAGATGATGACATTTGAACAGCCATCCACGTGATGTAAGATGGGAAAGAACATGCAGAACAGGGTGTGTGTATCAGCGCTGGTGGGAGGCACAGTGGGAGGAGATAGTACAAAGGACATGGAAGGGTGATATCTAAATATTAATATATTTTAAATATAAGTTTCTTTTCACAAGAACTCATTACTCATTAAACAGAAAAATGCAAGCAAAAATATGTGACTGATTTTCAGAAAGTTTTGCATTTTGGGGAGGAAAGCAAGAGAAAGGGAAGAAATTAACACTGAAATAATGATGGCTTGAGCTTCTTCATCCTCAAACGAAATATTCTTCAAATGCTCCTCTCCCAAACGCCTCACGAAATGTAGCACTCTGAGGACATATGCACACAGTTTGCATGCACCAGACCAGTAGGTTTTGCAAGGCGAGAAGGGGAAAAAAACGAATGTCCCTCAGTGTCATCTGATATTCTTGAAATAAGATCATTTTCATAGCATTGGTACAAAAGCACTGGTGTTAGAAAAGTCAGACACGTATTTCTAAATAAGTCAGGATTTATTTAGCATTTATTTTTGTTAGAGCTGTAGCCCGTTGTTTGCCAGAGATGGAAGCATTGCCAAGTAAGCCCCTTCAGGCTCCCTTGGAAAAGCCTGCACCCTTCTCTCCACGCCTGGCAGCCTCAGGATGCAGCACAGTTCTGGAGGCTGCCAATATTTATACATTTGATCCAATTCTTTTATCTGAAACCAAGACCAGTTCAGAAAAGAGGAAGGTTTTAAACGTCTTTCTCTAATAATGGGTAGGAAGGCAGGTCCATGCTCACTACTTTCACTGATTTCCCTTCCCTTCATTACTTCAGCCAATATTAGACTTCAAGAGGACAAAAATTAAAGAAGGGGGGATGCTATGAACGCCTGGGGAATGTATGAAATGTGTATCATTTTAATGCTGTAGTTTATATATCTGCTTTAAACAGTGAGATGGTTGGGATGTCATTTGGAGTATAGCCTCTCTCTGGTCATTCCTTGCTGGTGTTTATGCTCTTTGACAAGATGTTAAAGGAGCATGATCTATGCCTGTCAAATGATGTTAAATTCCTTATGTTGTATTACTGAAAAGTGCATCATATAATATACTATGCAAACTATCCATATTTCTCTATAAGGAAAAAGTAATCTCTCATTCATACAAAGTCCTACATGAAACTTGAAATTAAGGACCATCTTTTCTTTATTATGACCTGCTGCTATTACTAGTTTTAAAGCCATCACACCTGTGAAGGTTTAGAGCTTAAACACCATTCCATAAACGATGTCAGAGAAATAAAAATAAAAAAAATTTCCAAATAAAATAATGAAGAGAGGAACAACAAAGAGCACCTGAGTATTACATAAATAACATTTTTACATAATTTTGTTTGCAAAAAATATAATATTACTAAGGCTATACAATCCTTAACTGTCTATTTATGTGTTTAACTTTCTGCTTATGCTATTAGCTAGTGAATGAACCTATTTAGAAATCAGTATGTCTTACTTCATTTTCTACCCAGATATAAGAATTTATGATCATGTGAGAAACCTAAAGTCTAACTAAAGTGAATTGCAAACTATTTGAAGGAAGTGGAAATACTGAAGAGCTGAGAATTAACATACTTTACATTGTTTCCCTAATAAGCTTAAATTATCATAAAATTTTATCCATTTTATCCTCATAGATTCCTAGAGAAGTTCTGGGAAAAGGCATTATTATCTCCATTTAAGAAAGAAGGAAATTCAATGTGACACTTACTGGCATATTATTTTAAATTTACTACTATTATTAGTTGAGGTTGAAATGAATTTGATGTATTTCAAAATGAAAAGCATTACAATCCATGAAGAATAGTTCTACACTAGAGATAAAAATAAAACAAGGAGTTAAAATGTAAAAACTCTATAGAGAAAGCTACTTGAAAGAGGTGAGCTTATTAATTTTTTTTCTTCCTGTGTGCTTGGTCTATCTTATTCTGTCTTTTATTTAAATTCAAACTGCTTTCTTGTCTTTTAGAAAAGACCTTCAGGCTCCCTTCTCATAAAAGGTTTCAGAGAAGTTTTAAGGAGGGATTTCAGAGAGGAGATGATTTTGAATAATGGGCATGAAATAGGAGAGTGTTTTTAGAGTTAAGTACAGTATGGAAAATTTCAATATTAAAAGTAGGAATATGAAACCACATAGTATATGTTTAAATCCTATCTAGCAGGGAGAATAGTTTTAATTTTAATGTCATTTTCTTTTCTTTCCTTTTTCTTCCTGGGTACATGACCTTCACTCTCTAGGACTGGGACATCCATCTCTCTGAGATTGTGTGTAAGGAACACTGGGCATGGGGAAGAGATGTTAAAATCCTCCGAGAAGACAACCAAAGAGAAAGACAAAAGTGTCTGGTGAACTGGATGTTGAAAGTCAAAGTAGAATTAGCACTAAGACAAACTGTTATATTGAAAGACAAATTCTCAAATTTGTTTATTTCCCTCTTTATCTGCAGCCAAGCCTGCATGATCCATGTTCATAGGAAATTCTCCAACAGTAAAGGAGATAATGTTGTTCACCACTAAGACTTAGTTGAATTCTAGAATAAGAAGGCGAAGAAAAGAAAAGCAAAGCTTTCCTTTTCCAATCTTGGAAGTTAATAGAAAAGAGAAGGCAGATAGACAAGTAATGCAAAGGAGCATAATTAAATTAATTAAAGTATGAAATTTTTTTTCTCCTCTGGGCCAGGTAAGAATAATACTTAGAAATCTTGGAGTGAAAGGGGATGTTTCTTAGCCTTTCCTAAAACTCTCTGAGTCTGTAAGAAGGCCTCTTAGTGAATATAAAATCAATTTGTCTAGACAGCATAATCAAGCAAAGGGGGACACTGAATGTTGCATTCCTGAAGCACTCACCTTTCTTGAATTTTCTGAATCCGATTAGAGAATTTGCTAGAGTTTTATGGGAATGAAAATAAGGCATGTTTACATGGTATGTTGATAAACTTATCAGTTTAATCTCAGCCAATTTTAAAAAGTCTATAGTGTAAAATTTAACTGTTGTTGTGTGCCATCGAGTCAGATCTGACCTGTAGCTGACCCTCCAGTGGATTTTCATAGACAGTAAATAATAAATTGTTCATCTTTCTCCCACAAAGCAGATGGTGGAATTCATAACTCCATACTTTTGGGTTGGCAACACCATCCGTTACCATTAAGTCACCATAGCTCCCTGAAACAATAAGTTAGTCTAAGTCAACTAAAGACAACTATAGAGTCCAAAGAAGAATGAGAGGACTGAATTACAAGTTTCAAGCTGAATGTTTGTCATAAGAGTCATCCAGACGTGCATTCAGAATGGAAGTAAAGGGTAAAGGTGGCAGAAAGTATAACATCCAAATGTTCACTCCCTCTCTCACAGCTTTAAAGCTCATCTTTTCTCATGAACCAAAATATCACATTAGGGAAAGAAGGAGGATAGAAGCATTTACCTAAGAGACTGTATGTATAAACGTATCCAAATGAAATAATGAGTATTATACAAAAGGGTTATTTTGATAACTCAATCAGATGTTCAGTTCCTTTTCTTCTGTATTAATCCAGAGTTGTTGTTGTTGTTGACTCAGCAGATCTGAACCTTACTCTGCAGTATCCCATCCTCACCTCTCTGCAATGAATGGGATTTCATGGAGTAGAAACTGACTTGCAGACAACTGGCTTAAGAGAGATTTTAGACTGAAATCATTGCTATTTAAGGTCTCTTACAGCAGGCTTTCCCAACACAATATATCTCTTAATTTCCTGGCTGTTGGTGCCAAGAGTGTTGATTGTGGAGCCAAGCAAGCTAAAGCTGTTTATAATCTCAACCTCTTCACTATCTCATCACAATGCTTTAAATTGGCCCAGTGGTGAGAATCTTTGTTTTCTTGATATAGAACTTCAATCCATATTGAAGGCTGCAGTCCTTGATCTTCTGCAGCAAGCACTGCAGGGTCTCCTGTTTCAGCAAGCAGGGTTGTGTCATCTGCATAACGCAGATTGTTGATGAATCTTCCTGATGCCACATTTCTCCTTATATAGCCCAGCCTCCCAGATAATCCGTTCTGCACATAGATTGAAGAGATATGGAGATGGGACACATCCCTAGCTTACAACCATCTCAATTTTGATGCAGGGTTCCCTTGCTCTATTCTGACAACTGCCTCCAGGTCCACAGATATGTTTTGCATAAGCACAATCAAATGTTCTGGGATCCCCATTCTTCTCAGAGTTAGCCACAGTTTGTTGTGGTCCACACAGTCAAACTATGCCTTTGCATAGTCAATGAAACACAAATAGACTTTCCTCTGGTATCTCCTACTTTTAGCTAAGATCCATCTGACATTAGCTACAATATCCCTAGTACCACCACATCTTCTAAACCCAACCTGCACTTCTGGTAGCTCTCTGTTGAAGTGCTGTCCCAGTCATTTTTGGGTAATCTTCAGCAGAATCTTGCTTGCATTTGATGTTGTTGTTGTTTAATAATTTCCACACTCTATTGGACCACCTTTCTTTGGAAAGGGAACAAATATAGATCTTTTCCAGTCAGTTGGCCAGGTGGTTGTTCTCCAAATTTCTTGTCACAACTTGGTGAGCACATATAGGGTATCACCGGTTTGTTGAAATGTATCAGTTGGTATACTGCCAATTCTTTCAAAGAAGCTTGAACTTCTTACTTCATCACTACAGGCTCTTGCTCATACATTGTTTCATGAAATTCTTCTGTGTCCACTAATTCCTTTTTGTACAATGAGTCTGTATACTCTTTCCATCTACTTTTAGTACTTCCTGGATCATTTCATATTCTGCCCAAATCATCTATAAGTATTGCAACTTAAGGTTTGAATTTGTTCTTCAGTTCCTTGAGCTTAAAAAGTGCTGAGGGAGTTCAGCTCCTTTGGTTTTCTGGCTCCAACTCTTTGCACATTTCATTATAATACTTTGTCTTCCCATCCTGCCCTTTGAAAGCTTCTGTTCGGCTCCTTAATACTTGATTTTCCCCCTTTGCTTTGGCTCCTTGACACTCTAGTGCCACACTCAGAGTCTCCTCTGACATCTATTTTTTAGTCTGTTTTTCTTCCTTTGTCTTTGTAATGACCTTTTGCCTTCTTTCTGGATGATATTCTTGATATCCTCCCGCAGCTCATCTGATCTTCATTCATTAGTATTCAGGCCTCAAACCTGTTCCTGAGATGGTTTTGAAATTTGGGTGGGATAGACTCAAAGTCACATTATAGGTGGACAGAGAGAACTATGTTTCAGAATCACTACACAGCTCATCATATCAGCAAGACTCCAGACAAATTCTGTCTTCAGCCTGTGCCATGGAGTGAAGATACCATAAAGCAAAATACCAGTTAATCCTTCAGTGAATATGTAATATGAATAAAGAGAAACATTTATTATAAAAGACTTTATGATATTTGTTTTCATATTCATTTTAATCTAGTCTTTCCCAAATATAATTGGCATTGTGACATTCGAGAGAGAAACAATTCTGTACAAAACAATTTGAAGCTCTGGAAGAAATAATGATGCCTAGAATTACTTGATGGACCAACAGACAACATCATGATAGATTAAATTCATCTTGCTTGGATCCATAATCAATACTCTTGGTACCAGCAGTTAAGAAATCATAAGACCTATCATATTTTCTGTCTTTATTTCTGTCAAGGACCTCCTCAAAGTGCTGAAGAAAGAGAAAGGAAATCTAAGGTGCATGTAATACAAGTCATGGTCTTTAGATTACTTACTACACATCTGAAAGGTATACAATGAATAAGAATTACAGAAGAATTGATGCCTTTGAGTTGTGGCTCTGGAGATGATCACTGTGTTTCCCATGGCCTACCAAAAGCACAGACATGTCTGTCTTACAGAGAGTGTCACCAAGGTACTCCTTGGAAGCAAACAAGGGTGGTGATGTTTTGTCTCACATACTTAGGGTGTATTGTTAGGAGGGGCCAGTCCTTGGAGGAGAACATCATATTTGGAAAGGTTAGCACAGGAGAGGAAGACCCTCAACAAGATAGAATGACGCACTGACTATAACAACGGGCTCAAGTGCATGAGACATGGTGAAGATGGCACAAGACGAGGCCAGGTTCAGAACTGGTCATAGAGTTGCTGTGTGTGTTACAGTGGACTCAACAGCACATAACAACAACAGAGTGAATTATATCCCAAGAAAGTAAATTACATATTGTATGCTGTGATTTTAATACAAATTTCAATGAAATATATAAATACATTTGGAATCAGGGAAAATCTTGACAATTTCCTTCCTCTTCAAAAAGAATCATTTAAAGTATAATTTATTCTTTAGACTTCTGTAGCTCTAGTATTTTGTATCCAGAAAAACTAGTGGTTTTATAATTCATTTTAATAATACTTATTTAAAATATTCAAGCAAATAAGTAACATGAATATAAAAAAATATTTCATGCATCAATAAAATACTTCTACTATTTGATTAAATAATAGAAAGAAGCACTTTCAATTAAGAAGGCTAACATCGTTAGGCTGATAGTGAGGAAAACTATACTGTGGATTTTTATTCATTTTTCTATTGCAGGATTTCCATAAAAATAATATTCCTGATTTCTACAGAGCCCAGTTAAACATTAATAATTTTAAAACTGGGGGGAAATTATTTATCAAAAGTGATTACATCAAATAATTTAGGCTTCTACCTTTTAAGAAACATATCATATGTTATTACAAAACTTTTTTCCTGATTTTTTCATATAAATACACACACACACACACACATATATGTAATTTGCTCATAAAGAATATTCTTCTCAGTGACTTAAAGACAATAATTGTTCAGATGTTCTCATGTTTGGGGGTTTTTTGTGGTTTTGTATTTTGGGGATATATTTGTGAGTTTGGTTTGTTGATTTTGTTGCTGCTATTTTTAACAGAATTCTTTGGTCCTCCTTATGAATTCCAATCATCAATGCAAGCATAGTTTTAAAAAACAAAATAATTTCACTTCATATTGAACAATGCCATTTAATCAAATCACTTGGAAAGTCACCAGTGGGTCCACAAGAAATTTGGGATTCACAGCTTTTAAAATTCTTCATGTAGAGAAACATTGAATATAGATTGATGTACATATTGTGAATTATAGTTCTAAGACATCCTTTAAATTATCAGAAATTTTCCCTTATACACAGATTTTTATCATAAAGCATACTTTTACCAAATGCTTAATACAAGCCAGTTTCTTTAAAAAAATAATCTGAATTCTTTAGCATAACATTTGAAAATGTTCATGACTTGTACTTTTCTTGAATATTGTCCTTTAGACACTGTGATACTACCTGTGTAACAAACCAATCCTGTGCTTTAAAAGCCAGGCAACTATACTTGTTCTAGTCAATAAAATTAGACACATCCCTCCTTAAAGAAATGATTGGTGAAGATCACAAGTTCTTCACTTACTGTTTTCTCACTTCAAATGTCAATGCATTCATTTATATGTAAAATTGATGCTTTAAATATTTATATGTAAAGTAAATAAAAAATGCAGAATAGCTGACATTCATTCATTCATTCAACAAACATTAGTGTCAACTATGAAACCAGTCATATGCTATGATAAGGAGACAGAGAAGATATGGAAAAGAAATATTTCTTGCCATCAGAGAATATAGAATTTTCCAAGGAAGAAAGAAAGTAGATGGCAACAATGCTGCAAGAGTACGATATCATAGCACTGTATGAGTACAATTTCATTAATTCTTGGGAAATTCAGTCCAGCAGGAAGGGCTGCAAAAAGTTAGATTGGATAAGTGAGAGAGCATTGTAGGCAGAGGGAGTACAATGTGCAAAAACAGCTATGATAGTAACCTCAAATGCTTAAATATGATTAGGACAAGTCATATCTGTAGAAAAGGAGAAAAGACCTATAGGAAGGACATTTGGTCAAGAAATAATTGGTTATCTAAGCAGCATTTACTATTTCCAGTTCCTTTCTTCCTTGCTTGGATGCCTTGTTAAGCTAACTCAAGCTCATTCTCATTGAGTTAGAGCAACTCATGACCTTCCATTGGGTTCCCAAGGCATTAAATTGCATAGGCAGAATAGGTCCAGATTTTCTCCACTGGAGCCAAATTTAAACTTCCAGCAAAGTGCTGCCTTTGAGCTAAACTCTATGTACTGATGTACTGTTACACCAGATTTAGAAAATATTAGAATTATTTTTCCAACCTTTCTTTTTTTTAAATTTATTTTTATTTTATTTGTGTGTGTGTGTGTATGTGTGTGTGTGTGTGTGTGTGTGTGTGTGTGTGTACCATCAGATCAGATCTGACTGGCACTGGGTGAATTCGAACTGCATACCTTTGGGATTGCAGTGCAGCTTCTTGCCACTAGACCATCTGAGCTCCCCTCCAACCTTTCTTTTAATTAAGAGTGGCTAAATGACCAAATTACAGTCAATCTAATGCAAGTGAAAATATTTTAAGCATTTCTAGGAAGGCATTTACTTTTCAAAAGGAAAAAAAAAAGTGGTCAAATTTCACTAGCACGCTTTCTCCCATTTCCTCTTATACAGATGTAATACCTGAAAATAAAGTTTTTGGTCTTAAGGCATCAAACAAATATACTCTAGGTGTTGAAGAATGGTGAATGATCTAGTATATTAAGTTACTTTCTCTTTTTTGAATGACCATACCACCATGTATCTCCAGACTTATTGTATGATTAAACTCTATCCATATCTTTTAATCTTATGAATTAGAATTTTCTCTTACTTGCAGTCAAAAAGTATTCCCAACTAGTACAACACATAAGCAGGGGAGGAGGGGATAGTGCAGCTCTAGACATGCCTTACTTATTATGTAAATTGCATTCATATTAAAAATTATGTTAAGGATTTAAAACAGGAGAGAGGCTTGACCAGAGCTTCATTTTGTAGCAATAGCACATAAAAAGTGAAGGATGGGCATTAGAAAAGAGTAAGCCTAAAGTAAGGAAGAAAGAACAAAACTAAAGAAAAGAAATTGTAGTTTAAAATAATATACTGATAATGGAGATGAAGAGACAATTTCCAGAAAAATATTGAGTAATTTCTATCAATAGGATTTGATGGTAAAAGAAATGGGATTCAGTGTACTTTCTATGACGTTGGAATGAAGGAGTATAGCAAAAGTGAGCTCTGGTGGCTTAGCGATAGAGCTGTGTTGTGTGCACGCAATTGCACATGGTTCGAATACACACCAAGTGCTCCTGGAGGGGAAAGTGGGCAATCTCATACCATGTAATTCACTGCCTCTGAAAATCCACTAGAAAGTCAGCTGTGAGTCGGTTTCAACTTGATAGTACCTAACAACAACAGTATGGTAAAATGGAATAGGACCTCAGGAAGAATAGTGTAAACACTGATTAATTCCCTGAGAATTTTGAGTTTTAAATGCTCAAAGAACATCAAAGGAACATAAAAGTTTATAACTAAAGTAACAACAGGTGTGGGAACAAGACTTGAGGACCATCAGTAAATGTGACAGTTGAAGTCTATGGAGTAGATATAACAACTAGGGAGAATATAGGTAGTGAGAACCATCATTCATATGTATTCTTGGTGGAAACTACTTAAGGGAAAAAGAAAGAAAACATGTATCTGAAGAAGGGATAAAAGAATGGGTAAAATTAAAACTAAGAGAGAAATGTATCATAAATGCCAAGGGAGAAAAAAAGTTAAAGAATCAGAGACCGCAGAATAAATCCCCAAATCATGAAGATCATAGGACACAAAATGGAACCAAAATTAGAAGCCCTAGCCTACGGTATAAATAGGCTTGTAAATGCAGCCAGAAATGCACAATCAGGAAAGGACAAAACTGGTGAATAAAATCTTCTAAAAATTAAACCCCTGTGTACACGAAATTTTTCCCCCCAACAGAGTTAAAAGAAAGCCTACCAACTGGGAAAAAACATTCGACAATGATATCTCAGACAAGCATCATAACAAAAGTTTACAGAATACTACATGGCCGCCACAAGAAAAAGATTGATAATCCAATCACAAATTGAGCTGAAGACATGAATTTTTCACAAAGGAAGACGGACACATAAAGAAATGCTTAAAATCACTGGTAATCCAAGAGATACAAGTCAAAACCAGAATCAGACACCATCTGTAAAAAGAGCAAGGGGCAAAACTTATCTGACCTTCATTAAATTCACAAAGGAAAATTGGCCTTGTTAGCAGCATCAATAACAAAAAGAGAATTTCCATGAGGTCAGACAAGTCCTGCATGTGCCCATATTTCTTTCTACTCATCCCAACATCAATCTTACTGCTTCATTGGGTCCAAAATTCAAGGCGATAGCTCACAGACCACACGGAACCATACTGCGGAAGTCAAAATGTTATCATTCAGGCAAGTAGCAGAATACAGTCAGGATGGCTTCCAAAATGTACTCATAGGCACTTCAGCTTTGAGCCTCATGGCTTTAATCCAGTGTTACAAAGTTCTCAGTCCCATAAATTCTAACGCCCTAGTCCCCACTGTTAGTTGTTCAATAAACTTGGACAAAGGCTCTTAGTTCTGGATCCAATAGTGTTGCAGCCCCAAGGTCCCATCTCACGTCAGATCTCTGGTTTGGCTATGGCTGTTGCTGCCAAAGGTGTAGTTGGAACAAGAATTTCTGGGCCTGAAAGACTTGTTACATTCTTGTGCTTCTTCTTTGCTGGAGGGAAAGTTCTGAATCTCCTGCTGCTGGATCATTCACTCTAATGATGAAATTATCCAAATCCCTTGTGAATTGGTGAAACTAGCCAATCCCTTTGTGGATAGGCTAACATGAGCCCTTCACATAATCCTGCCAACTACATGACAAAGTCAAAAAATGGGTAGGAAAACCATATTGAAAGATAAACTTTACACAATCTCACTCTAGTAGCAGCAACAAAGTTTAACAGGACAGCAAGCAATAAATGTTGGAGAGGATGTGGAGAGATTGGAACTTTTATGCAATAACAGTGGGGTTGTAAAATGGTATAACCACTCTGGAAGGCAGTTTGGCATTTTCTCAAAAATCTGAACACAGAAATTCCATATGACCCATTTATTTCACTACTAAGAATACACCACAAATGAAATAGAACTTATACACAAATGGAGTTTTATTACACCTATGGTCATAGCATCATTATTCACAATAGCAAGAAAATAGGATCAGCACAAATATTCATAAATAAATTAATGAATCGAGAAATTGTAGTACATCCCACTAATGGAATACTATGCAGCACTAAGGAGCATGGTTTTGTAAAACACAATATAACATAGAAGAGTCTAGAAAGCATTTCCTGAGTGAACTAACTCAATCTCATTAAGAACCACTACTGCACAATACCATCATTATAAAAACAGAAAGCTAATAGTAGTGGTGTATATAAAAGTCCAAAATGGGAAAGGAAGAAGAACAAGAGAGGAAGAAAACGGGGAGGGATAAAAATTACTAAGATAACAGTTTAGTTGGCTGAGGAAAGGGGTGAGGAAATTAGGAAAATGGGGACCTGAAAAGATGGATACTAGGCACAGATCAATCTTGATTAATTTTATAAAATAACATATATAATTTTATGAAATGTATTCATATTCAATGTGAATGAAGATATGTGTAAAATGGAATGTATATGAATTTTGTATGAAAACCAATATAAAATAAAATCTAAAAAATGAAAAAGGAAGGAGATCATGGTCAATAGGTTGAATTCTGCTGTTAAGTAAGTGTTAAATGTTAAGATAAGGATGAAGGGTTGGATTTAGCAACTAAGATTATAAGTGACCTTGGTAGCAACAATTTCAATGGAGTGTTGGGAGGCAGAAAACAGTGCAAGTGGGATAAGGCATTCAGTTGACGTGAGAACACTATGCCAGAGAAAGTACATCATTTTCTCAGCGGATTGAATCAGAAGAAAAAAGAGAATAAAACTTGAGGAGGATGCAAAGTTTAATAAGGAGTTTTACAGAGAGAAAGAGAGAGAGATTGATTTAGAGAATGAGAGATTAAAACTAGCACAGATAGAGGATAATTGATGCAGTGAAGTTCCAGGGAAGACAAAAAGGGTTGGGACCTACCATTGCTGGAGGTGTTAAATCTGGGAAAGGGAGAACCTCTTTCCCACTACATTAGTGGAGCGGGGGGAGTTAAGGTTGAATACACATTATATTTTTGGTTAGAGTTTCATGCAATCAGAGACGTTTACTAATGTCTTTAAAGAGCTTTAGTTGATGGGGGAAAGTGAACTAATGAGGTTACTTAATGGAGAAGAAGCAATGTTTCTACTCAAATTAAAACTGAGATGTTAACTAAAATTTTTTTAAGTTTTTCCAACTTAGCAGATCATTAGTCACCAATTTACAGCTTTATCAGCGATAGCAGATGAGTGATGCAGTTTGTCTACATCATTGTCAGCACTTAGTAGTGCTATTTTTTTCAGTCATTCTGATAATTCTGTAGTTTTCTAAGATGTTGAGCACCTTTTCCGGTGCTTGTCACTGATGAAGTATATGTTTAGGTCTTTGGCTAATGTTCTAATTTGCATGTTTGTCTTATAGTGTTCCCTTTAGAATATTTCACATACTTAAAACAAAACCACAATGAGATACCATCTCACCCCAGCTGCAGTTCTCCGAAGGCTCAGAAACTCAACAGAGGCCTGCTATGAATCGGAGCTTACTCAATAGCAATGAGTTAGATTTTTCATTTAGCTCATCAGTGACATCCACTTCCTAAGTAGCATGCCTCCTGAAACTCTATGAACTTTGTTCAGGCCCTTTGTTCATAGAGTGGCTGAGTCATGCTCGACTCGATGGCAATCAACAAGAAAAAGCATTTTTACATCCTCACAATCAAAGAAATGGTTCCTCAAAGAAAACTGGGCCATCAAGTTGCATGCCATATTATCCTCAATTTAGTGTTAGATCGGCCCTCCCAATGGGCTCTGCGGCAACCAGGAAGAAAGCATGTAGAGAACTCATTTGATTTGTTACTGAATATTCAAATGAATAGTGAAGATCTAGTACATCTTTGGGCCTTTCCCACCCCATGGAAGAGAGAAACTGAAGCAGCCAGTAAACTTACATTCATTTACCACCATATTCTCTCTACCTGATGCCAGATAAGTATGCTCATTCAGCTCTCCAATGGATTCAGCTGACACCAGGAGTGAATAAACTACTCACAAATTCCTCTTCACACTGCAGAGTTCAGTCTGTTGCTGCTGGATGATTGATTGTGAACCTCCCTGTGGGTTCTACCAGTCACACCCCAGCAAAGATGGGCCACTGAGTCCCATTGCCTTGGCATAAACAGGTGAAACAAATGTTTGGCTCCTCCTGGGTCCTCACTTTCTTTGTTTAAGTGTATACTGACTCTCACTGCCCCATTGTCTTCAAGTGTAGGCCTCTTAGGGTAAGGAGAGGGCAAGCAAGGAACTAACTAACTCAGAGCAATTTTGTTGTTGCGGGATGAAAATGTTTGGAAGCACAGTTCATTGTTAGTCACACAGTCATTACATAACCTCAGAAAGCAGTATGCTTCCTAGCTCAGATTAATTCTGGATGGATGTTACCTTCAGCCCGTTATCACCTGTTAGTGGAAACTAGTGCCACCTGCGTCTTATAGGTGTTAGATGGAAGGTAGACTCCCAGCTGGCCCAGCCTAGTAGAAGAACTGACTTGTTTACTCAAGACGAGACTGAGAATAAGGGATAAAATCAACTCTCTATCAAGGCAAGCAAGAGAGAGAGAGAGGTTAGTTTTCCACTGGTGTTTGGCTGCAATAGAGCAGATATTGTAAAATATAGTTTTCTTTTTAGGCTTCTTTTACCTGACCCTTTAGCAAAAGAGAGAGGATTTTTCTTGGAAATTTTGGCAGTTACAGGTTGGAGGATTCTGTAGCATCCTGTCTGAGACATTTAGGATGCAGTGAGGAAACCCAAGAAATGTGCTACCACGTTGTTCCTCAAGCTCCAAGGTACCCAAGCGGCTGTCTTCTTTACACCTTTCAGGGACTTCCTGTGCATGTTTACACGTTTTATGTTATGTTATGTTATGTTATGTTATGTTATGTTATGTTATGTTATGTTATGTACCACTGTATCCTAAATATAAAAGGCAAGACACAGAAGGAACAGTGTCACTTGATGTGAGCGGAACTAGAAGGTTCTGTGTTCATTTTTCATAAATATATTTTAAATGCTTCTCCCTTAATAAAAGTAATACTCAGTGGTGAGAATTGCCTGCAAAGTACACACTTCCAGAAGGCAGATTAAAGTACTGAAACACGTTCACAGTTAAGAATTAGAAAACAGGGGGTGAGGATGGGGTAAGTAGCACAGTGGCAGAAAACATGCTTTGAGAGTCAAGCAGCTTGTGTTTGAAAGTTCTTTCAGTTGTGCTTCCCATTCACTGATTGTAAAAAATTACTCAGATTTGTAGGGTGATTTGTGAAGAAAAACAAGTGCAAAAAGCATGATGAGAGCTTATTGGACCTTTAAGTGTCAATAAAGTCTTCATAATAATTTTAATAATGTTATAAGGAGAGACCAGTCCTTGGAGAAGGACATCATGCTTGGGAGGGTGGAGGGCAGGCACAGGAGGGGAAGGCCCTCTATGAGGTAGATTGATTTAGTGACTGGGGTAATTGGGATGGGTGTGTCAGAGACAGTGCGATTGGCACAGGACAGAGCAGAGTTTAGAGCTGTTGTACATAGGGTTGCTATGAGTCACAAGCGACTTGACGGCACGTAAAAACAACAACAACAATTACTCAAAAAGCTCTAATGCTGAATAGGTTTTGCTGCTATCTTTCTTTCCTTTTTTCAAAGAAAGAACAACCAAAACCAAAATCAAATCAGAAATAGAAAAGATTTATAACATATGTGAGATAAAAATCTAGACCCGTTTTTGTCAAGTTGAAGCTCATGATAGTTGCTGATTAAATGCATTCTATGATTATTGTCTTCAAGGTAAAATTTTGATTCTGTGGATTTCTTTTCATTTTATGTAGCTTCAGTTTGAACTGGCATAGAAGTAGTTGATAGTCTGTTCCACAATCAACACTTGGCCTAGTTTTCACAGCTGATAATTGAGTTTCTCCTACTATTCTTTCCACAGAGGTAGTCAATCTGTTTTATGTGTAGTCTGACTGGCGAGATCCATGTGTATAATCTCCATTTGGGTGTGTTTTTTTATAAAATTATATGTGAAATGAATAAATCATTGATTGTAAAAAATTCCATTATTCTCTCTTCAGCTTCATTTCTATCACCATGGCCATATTTTCCGACTGCTGATGGTTCTTCTTTGTTCTCAATTTGTGCAAGGATTTTGAAACTCTGCTTCACATACTCTGGGCACGTCACCAGGAGGAACCAGTCCTTGAAGAAGGACACTGTGCTTGGAACGGTAGAGGGACGGCACAGGAGAGGAAAACCCTGAGTGAGATGGATTGACACAGCAACTGGGATGATAGAGGTAGGTCTATCAGAGACAGTGATACTGGCTTAGGACAGGGCAGGGCTCAGAGCTGTTGTTCATAGGGTCACTATGAGTCTCAGTTGACTAACAGCACATAACAACAACAACGACTTACTAGCTCATGCTCAGTGAAGGGAAGCCTATGTTGTTGAACAAGAAAATAAATGCATCCTTGTCTACCTATCAAGTTAGCACAGCAATGAATGGGACCAAAGATTAGTGGAGGGCATGGAATACAATGTAACGAGTAGGTTTCTTAGGAGACACAAACATCTTTACATGCTATAGTCATTCTGAGACAAGGACAATAACATAGCTTTCTCCCAGACTTCGATATCATGTAATACTTGGACAAAACCATTAATGTGTCAATTACGACCCTGAAGGTATGACCGACTCTTGCTGAGTATATTGTGCATACATGGGTGTTGGGACAGAGGAATGAGCCATGAAAAATGTCAGAAAACGTGCATTCATCGGGACTAATGGAATAGTAACTATGTATGTAATAAGAAGAGCAACACTCTAGAGGGAAAAATGTTTTCACTGGACTGCCAGCTCAAACATGGCTTTAGTCAGAGGTTAAATTGTTAGCCAGTCACAAATCTCAATGTCTTAATTGTAAATTGAAAGCAATAGTGAAAATTGCAACTGTGATCAAATGTTGGCCACAGATATCTGTCCCTCCAATCTGTCATCATCGATGTGGAAGTAAACACCAGGTGCTGTTATTCCACATTGAAAAAGCCACCTATGAGGTAAAAAGGAGGGCATGACAATTTCATAAAGATTCTACACGATTCCAACAAAACCCATTCATATTATTTCAAGTAGTTCTGCCAAGTGGAGTATGTCGTAAGTACAATCTATGTCTGAAAAGCCTCAATTTATTATTATTTGAGGAATAAAATACTGTAATTTTGAATGTTGTAGATACTGAGATTTTGCTAGTGAACTAACCTGATCAGTCATTTATAATGGCCTTGGATACACTCCGTAGCACAAGATGATATAAATGTAGCATTAAGTTTATTCTGGAGAGTTGTGGTAGAACCCATGCGATCTCTCCAAATGCCATTATTAAGAGACATACTTAGGTATCTAGGTGCACCTAGATGGGGAGCACCATACAGCGAGCTGAGGGGACCACACTTCTACCCTGCTCTATGCATTTAAAGGCATATGGAAGTAGGTGGCATTTGAGTACCCATGTAACAATGGAAACTTCTTGACTGAAAAAATGGGTTCTTTAGACAGTAAGTAACCCTGGAGTTTGTTGCATGATGTCAGCATAATTTTTTATGAGCTTCTTTTCTGCTCAAATTTATCAAAATACATCTGAGAAGAAATGAAACCCTTGAGCCACCCTTTCTTCTGCACATGGTGAGGCTCTAATAAATGTTTGAATGAATTAAAGACTGGATTTGTTGCTGTTGGTCAAGTTTCTCTTCCAGCTTTTGAGAGTAACAAACAGAACAGTTGCAAATGTATTCATACTTAGCTCTGTTCCATCTTGTCTTTCTCATGGCAATCCCTCCTTGCCTTCTCTGGGCCTTAGTTCTAGATAAATACAGATAGTAACGGGCTACCAGCTTGAGAGTGTCCAAAATTATTCTCCTCCTTCAATATTTTTGTACCTTGAACACTTGCCAAACACTACAGTTCTATCTGAATCTAGTTTCAATCTGAAATTACAAAAATCCCAGACAAGACTAAAACTTTAGTGTCATTTTAAAACATACTTATCACATTTTACTTTTTAAATGTATTTATGTGTTTTATTTATATGTTGTATGAAATTTAATGTGATGGGTAAGAAAAGAACCAGATGCATATTTCCCAAGCATCAGACCCATTTTGAAAGTGTCATGTCCAGCACAGCTTTTTACAGGTAGGCATTGCAGCTGTCCACCATTATGCTTTGGGCCCTTACTTGACCAGGTAGCCCTGGTAGTACAGTGGCTAAATCCTTGGCTATTAACAGAACTCTCAGCAGATCAAACCCACCAGAGACTGTGAGAGAGAATGGTGTTGATATTGGCTTCCCTAAAGATTATTATGGTCTTGGAAATATAATGGGGCAGCCCACTTTTTTTAATGTTGCTATTGCTATATACTATCAAGTTGACTATTACTCCTAGTGATCCCCACGAACAATAGCTCTGAACCATGCCCTATCATCAGCCAATCTCACTGTCTTTGATACATCTGCCCCCATTGCCACAGTTAAAATGTCAATCCATTTCAACCAGGGTCTTCCTCTCCTGCACTAAACTCTCTACACTTCCAAGCAAGATACACTTCTGCAAGGACTGGTCTCTTGGCAACATGCCCAAAGTATGTGAGACAGTTTCAAAATCCTTGCTGCCAAGGAGCAATCTTGTTTCACCCTCTCAAGGGCAGACCTGTTTTTTTTCTTCTTTTGGCAGTCTATGGTATCTTCAATACTCTTCTTCAGCACCACAACTTAAAGGAATTAATTCTTCTTCTGTCATCTTTAATCATTGCTCTCAGATGCACAGCACGTGATTGAGAGGACCATCTCCTAGGTGAGGTGCACCTTAGTCTCCAGACTGACATAATTGCTCTTCAGCACTCCAGAAAGGTCCCTGGCAGCAGATTTTCCAAATGTAAGTTGCCCTTTGGTTTTTGGACTGTGAGAGGCAATACCATGATGGAGAGGAGATTGATACCATCAACAGCTTTATCTTGCTTTAATACACAATTAACATCCTTGGTACCAGTAGTCAGGAAATAAGGTGATGCCTTGCACTGGGAAAGTCATGAGTTAGGGACCTCTTCAAATTATTGAGGCATAATGGTGTCAGTTTGATGACTAAGGTGTGTCTGATTCAGACGATAGTATTTCTGATCACTTGCTATGCATCTGAGAGCTAGACAATTAATAAGGGTGACAGAAAAATAATTTACACCTTTGAGCTGTGGTGTTGGAGAAGAGCATTGAACATCCCATGGATGGCCAGGAGAACAAATAGATATGTCTTGGAAAGGGTGCAAAAGGAGTGCTCTTTGTAGATAAGAATGATGAGGCTTTGCCTCACATACTTTGGACATGAAGCTAGGAGGAACTATTCCTTGGAGAGGGACAGGATGTTTGGTGGGTGGAGGGTTGGCAAAGGAGAGGAAGACCCTCAACCAGGTGGATTGACATAATGACAGACTCAGTGGGACCTTATTTGTCAGGAAGTATGAGGATGGCACAGGATAGAACAAGGTTTGGACCTTTTGTTTTTAGTGTGCAAGGAGTTGGAGTCAGAAAATCAAAAGGGCTGAACTTGCTTAGCATTCCTTAAGCTGAAGGAATGGAAAAACAAATTCAAACCTTGAGTTGCAATACTTAAGGATACTTTGGGCAGAATATTGGATGATCCAGGAAGCATTAAAAGAAGATGGAAAGGGTATAGAATCATTGTACCAAAAGGAATTGGCAGACAAAGAAGAATTTCATGAAATAACATATGGGCAGGAACCTACAGTTATGAAGGAACAAATTCAAGCCTCTCCGAAAGAATTGGCAAAAATCAAGGCCCCAGGAATTGATTGCATACCGATTTGACATATTTCAACAAACAGATGCTGCCCTGGATGTGGTCACCAAGTTGAGCCAAGAAATCTGGAGGACAACTACCTGGCCTACTGACTGGAAGAGATCTATATTTGTTACCATACCAAAAAATGGTGATCTGACAGTGTATGGAAATTATCAAACAGTATCATTGATATCACATGCAAGCAAGATTCTACTGAAAATTATCCAAAAACAACTGCAACAGCACATCAAAAGAGAACTGCCTGATGTGTAGGCTGGCTTTAGAAGAGGCTGTGGTATTAGGGTTATATTATAGCTAATGCCAGGTGGATCTTGGCTGAAACCAGAGTGTCCCAGAGGAGTGTCTATCTGTGTTTCATTTGACTATGCAGAGGCATTTGACTGTGTAAGCCACAATAAACTGTGGCTGACTCTGAGAAGAATGGAAATCCCAGAACACTTGGCTGTGCTTATGCCAAACCTATACTTGGACCAGGAGGCAGTTGTCAGAACAGAGCATGGAAACACTGCATCGTTCAAATTTGACCAAGGATGTGTTCTATCTCCATACCTTTTCAATCTGTATGTGGAACAGATTATCTGGGGGACTGGGCTCTTTGAGGATAAATGTGGCATCAGGATTGGATGAAGACTTATCAACAACTTGTGTTATACAGATGACACAAACCTGCTTACTGAAACTGAGGAGGACCAGAGGTGCTTGCTGCAGAAGGTCAAGGACTATAGACTTCAGTATGGACTGAAGCTCAACATCAAGAAAGCAAAGATTCACACCACTGGGCTGATTGGCAGCATCATGATGGATGGTGTAGATACTGAGCTTGTCAACAGCTTCAGTTTGCTTGGCTCTACAATCAACACTCTTGGTACCAGCAGCCAGGAAATTAAAAGATGAATTGCATTGGGAAAATCGGCTGTCAGAGACCTCTCCAAAGTACTGAAGAGCAATAATGTCAGTCTGGATACTAAATTGCACCTGATACAGGCGATGGTCTTTGCAATTACTTACTATGCATCGTAAGGCTGGACAAAGACTAAGGATGGCAGAAGGAGAGTTGATGCCTTTGAGCTGTGGTGCTGAAGAAGAGTATTGATTATACCAAACAAGTTCGTCCTGGAGAGGGTAAAGCCAGGCTGCTCCTTGGAAGCAAGGATTCTGAAGCGTCATCTGACATACTTTGGACATGTCACAAGGATGGCCTAGTCCTTGGAGAGGCAAGTCATGCTTGGGAGGGTGGAGGGACAGCGCAGGAGAGGAAGGTCCTTGATGAGATGGATTGATTTAATGACTGGGGCAATGAAGGAGTAGGTGTATCAGAGACAGTGAGTTTGACATAGGATAGAGCAGGGTTTAGGGCCATTGTATACAGGGTTACTTTGAGTTGCAGGCGACTCAGCAGCACATATCAACAACAACAAGAAGAACATGAATCATAGTTAATTCAATGGCACCTAACAACAACAAATGCCAAAAGTGGCGATTGTGGATCTGAGAAAAGCAAAGTTGTTAAAAACCAACAACCTTAATCTCTTTTCCATTATGATGCTGTCAATTGGCCCAAGAGTGAGAATCTTTGTTTTCTTGATGTTGAGGTACAATTCATACTGAAGACTAAAGTGCTTGGCCTTCTACAGAAATGCTCCAGGTCCTCCTCAGGTTTGGTGAGCAAGGTTGTGTCATCTGCATGATGTGGATTGCTGATATGTCTTCCTCGAATCCTGAGGCCACATTCTTTTTCATAAAATCAAGCCTCCTGCATAATGTGTTCTGCATATAGATTGAAAAGCTTTGGAGAAAGAACTTACCTCTGATGCAGTGCTTCCTGGTCTAATTATAGGTTTCACATGAGCACAATCAAGTGAATTTTGGATGTTTATCTCACCACTGGGCCAACTGGCAGTATCATGATAGATGGTGAAGAGATTGAGATTGTTAATAGCGTCAGCTTTCTTGGTCCCACAATCAATACTCTTGGTGCTGGCAGCCAGGAAATCATAGGTGAAATCTGTTGTCAAGGACCTCTCCAGAGTATTAAGAGCAACAATGCCCATCTAGAGTCTAAGGTGTGCCTGACACAACCCACAATCTTTGAAATTACTTGCTATGCATCGAAGAGCTGGCCAATGACTAAGAATTATGGAAGAAGAATCAATGCCTTTGAGCTGTGGTTCTGGAGAAGAACACTGAAGAGAACAAATAGGTCTGTACTAGAGAGGGTGAAACCAGGATACTTCTTGGAGGCAAGGATTTTGAAGGTCCATCTCACATATTTGGGGCATATTGCAAGAAAGGACTAGTTATTGGAGAGGGAGATCATGTTTGGGAGAGTAGACAGACAGCACAAGAGAAGATCCTGCATGAGATGGATTGACTCAGGGACTGGGATAATGGGTGTAAGTGTTTTAGAGACAATGAAATTGGCTGAAGATAAAGCAGGTTTCAGAGCTGTTCTACACAGGGTCACTACGAGTTGCAAGTGACTCAATGGCATACAACAACATCCATTGCCATTAAGTCAAATTCCAGTTTAAAAGGACACTATAAGACAAAACAGGTGATCCAACAGAATGTGATATTTATTGAACAATATCATTAATATCACACACAAGCAAATCCAAAAACTACTGAAGCAGTACATTGACTGAAAACTGACAGAAATACAAGCTGGGTTTAAAAGAATTCAGATCTTGGCTGAGAGCAGAGTACCAGATAAAAGGCCAGCAGAAGAGAAGAGGATTCCCAACGAGATAGATTTTTT
>NW_006399952.1:745566-750521 GCF_000299155.1 Elephantulus edwardii | reverse complement strand
ATATTATTTTTAATAATTATGAAATAATTTTAGTATTTTAGTCTCAGTCTGCAGGCTGGCCTGGAGCCTCCACTCAGAGAGTTGGCTTCTAGCATCTTGAAGGTGGTCACATCTTGATGGTGGTCACATAAGGCAAGTGTCTGAGTCATGTGTGGTGAGTGTGGCTGTTTTTTCCCCCAGAAAAGTATGTCAGTTGAGCTTTTGACCAAGGGTAGAGGCATGTCAAAGGGTGTGTCTTTAAAAATCCCTGCAGCCCTTGGGCCAAATTTATTAATTTTAGAATGAACATTCTTTAAGTGATAGAGCAATTATTTGTCTATGTTCTGTACTGAATAACTTGGAGTTGCTGTGATACTGAACACTGTGCCATAGTCATGTCAAATGGTTACCCATCATGGAGAGTGTTTGGAGGAGCTTCCAGACTAATTCAGATTGGGAGACAAGAGTGGCATCCACTTCCTCTGGAAACTCTAAAAATGTACAGAAATGAGATTAGTTATAGAACAGAGTTCAGGGGTTTTGTGCAAGGGTCACTATGAGTCTTATTCAATTTGACAACACTTAACCACTGCTAAATGAGACTAGTGTTGTTATACCTGGAGAAACATTCTTCCACTTTGTGCATCACTCTTTGTTAATGTGCAGTATGAGGTAATCTGGGTTTACTCTGGTGCTGAACTTTGTGCCTTTGGAATATCAAATACCATAATGGTTTCCCAAGGTAGACAGTGTTTGGTGGAGCTCCCAGTTGTAAAACAGGTTTGGAAGCAGGAGTGCCATCCACTTACATGCCTCTGGAAACTCTATGAACCTGGAGAAATGAGGATAGCTATGGAAAAGCATTAGGTCTTTTGTTCATAGAGTCATTATGAGTCATCCTTAAATTGATGGCAGGCAACAATACCCAACATACCATTTATGGAGCTCTGGTGGTCCAGCAGTAAAAAACTGCACTGCAATCTCAAAGATAGGCAGTTCAAGTCCACCATACTGCTCCACAGAAGACATATGGACCATCTCCTCCCTTTCAATTTATTGTCTCTAAAAATCTGCTGGCCAGTCAGCTGTGAATAGGTGAATAGGTTCAGACTCGATGGCACATAACAGCAACATACCCTTTGTACTATATTCTTTATATACTCAATATTCATTAACCTATTCTTCCTTATTAACAGAAATTTTATTTTATAGAAGTGGAAAAGAATTCATCATAGAAAATTCCTCACTCTTCTTTACAGCCATGTATGACACCATTGTGAAAAATGAGACGGGCCTTCCAAGGCCTTTTGAAAAGATGGATATTCAGCTAAAATATGGTCTATAAATCCTGTAATTTCTCCTCCTTTTCATTGAAAAAATACCTGCTCCAGACATCTTCTGAATGCCATGAACAAAAAATAGAGAATCATCACAGTAGAGGGAGACCCTTAAGGGGATAGATTTACATAGTAACCACAGCAATGAACTGAAGTATGTCCAAAATTATATGGATGGCTTAGGATAAGACAGGTTCTGTTATTCATAGAGTCAAATCTATTGTTCACAGAGTCATTATGAGTCTTAATCCAACTGATGGCACCTGTTGTTGTTATTGTTATGTGCCATCGAGTCGCTTGCAACTCATAGCGACCCTATGTACAACAACCCTAAACTCTGCTCTGTCCTGTACCAATCGCACTGTATCTGACATTCCCATCCCAATTACCCCAGTCACTGAATCAAACCACCTCATAGAGGGTCTTCCCCTCCTGCTCTGTCCCTCCACCCTCCCAAGAATGATGTCCCTCTCCAAGGACCGGTCTCTCCTTACAACATGTCCAAAGTATGTTAGACGGAGCCTCAGAATCCTTGCCTCCAAGGAGCCACCGGGTTTAACCCTTTCCAGGATGAATCTGTTTGTTTTCCCAGAAGTCCATGGTACCCTCAATACGCTTCTTCAGAACCACAGCTCAAAGGCATCAATTCTACTTCTATCCTCCTTGGTCATTGTCCAACTCTCTGATGCATAACAAGTGATTGCAAAGACCATGGCCTGTATCAGATGCACCTTAGTCTCCAGAGAGACACCATTGCTCTTCAGTACTTTGGAGAGGTCCCTAATAGCAGACTTTCCCATGGCAATGCGCCTTTTAATGTCCTGGCTACTGGTGCCAAGAGTGTTGATTGTGGAGCAAAGCAAACTAAAGCTGTGAACAATCTCAATCTCTTCACCATCCATCCTGATGCTGTCATTTGGCCCAGTGGTCAGAATCATTGTCTTCTTGACATTGAGCCTCAATCCATATTGGAGGCTAACTATAGTTAATATGTGATCAAACTCAATCCTGAATGAAAGCCAACTCTATGAAAATTGACTAAGACTTCATGGTCACCACCACAACAAATCCATGGCAAGAATTCTCTCCAGTTCTTGTTCCTCTAGAACAGATGAAAATATGATAATTGAGAGGTTTGAACATTGGTAATCTGAAACCACATTGTACTGAAAATATTCAGTAGTCAATATCTAATTTATCCATGATTTTAGGGATTAGTGTTATTGGTCCTATAGAGTTATGTACTGAATTAATTCTAGGTTTACTTTGGTTAAATGTTTTCTTTTCAAGTTAACTCTGGTGGCCTATTGGTAAAAAGCTTCACTGCAATCCCAAAGGCATGTTCTTCCAATTCAACAGGTGCTCCATGGAAGAAGGATGGGTAGTCTCCTCCAGGGCAATTAACTGTCCCTGCAAACCCACTGGAGAGTCAGCTATGGGTCAGTTCTGACTCAGTGGCACACAACAACAATTACAACAGCAATGGAAGTTAGCAGGGAAAATGAAACCAAAAGTCAAATATATAAAAACTCATTACCATTGAGTTGGTTTCTGAGGCTGTAAATCTTGACACAATTTTAAGATCCCATTCAGATTGCCAATCAATGAGATGAGGTTGTGTATAAAACTAGAAACATTAATGATAATAGTCACTGAACTTTAAGAGAACAGAGGTATAAATATTATTGTTTCCATTAAAGAATTTCCAATTAATGCTATGAGTTCTAGGTCATGGAATCCAAAGAGGGAACTTTGGTGGCTTCATGGGGCAGAAAGTTTGCTGCTCACCCCAAGGCACGTAGTTCAAATCCATCAGGTGTTCGTTGGGAGAAAGTGGAGCAATCAACTACTGTATGATTTATTGCCTCTAAAAACCCACTGGAGGGTCAGCTATGTGTAATTTCCAACTCTATTACAGTGATTATTTGTTGAAAACCTGGAGAATCATTCAAAATTCAGGTAAAAGGCAGTTGTGTGTTACTGTGTAAGTACACACACACACACACCGTATTATTTTACTTCCTAAATTTGTTTTCATGAGCTATTTCATAGGGTGAATATAGTTCGGATTTGACCACGCACTTGGAGAAATTAGTGAATATCTATACTGATGAAGGGATATTTTAACACTGCCTTTATAGTGTAATCCCAGAGATACGTGGTTCAAATCCACCAGACGCTGTGCCAGAGAAGGAGGGGTACTCTCCTTCTGTAGGAGTCAGAGCCAATTTGATGGTACACACATACAAAATAATAAAATAAGTTAAAAACAAACAAACAAAAACCCTGCCTTTATTTGCTCAAATATATCAGTTGATTTTTATTAAACTGCAAGAAACAACTGATTTGTTTAAATTTTATTTTATTAATTTTAATGAACATTTACAGAGATTTTGGATTTTCATTCACTCATTGTTGCACTTTTTTCTTTACCCCCCCTCCCCTAGTTCGCTCCTCTCTTTGAAAAGCAAAAGATAAACTTCTTCCATGGTATACAATCCCCCCTGCCCCCTCCCCTACCCAGCTCCCTCCCCCAACTGCAAGAATCAGGCAAAAGAGTCCAATACAAATGGTTGTTGTTGTGGTGGTGTCCTGTCAAGTCAGAACTGATCTATAGCTGACTGGCCAGTGGGTTTTCAGGGGCAGCAAATCTCACAGGAATTTATTGCCCATCTTTCTTCTGCGAAGCAGCTGGTGGATTGGAGCTATGTACCTTTGGGATTGCAGCACAACTTCCTACCAATAGGCCACCAGAGCTCCCCAGAGTGAAAACACTTCCGTTCTCATCACTTGGCCTCACAGATACAGACTACTGAAATATTAATGATTTCTAAGACATTGAACATGAATAAAAGCTCACAGGATGGATTGATAATATGACCACAACAATGCACTCAAGCCTGGCTGTGATTGTGAAGACGACATAGGACTTGGTAATGTTTCATTCTGTTGTGCATAGAATCATTATGATTCAGAGAAGTCGGAACAGGATATAACAGTAAAACACAGGGATTTAAAGGAGCCCTAGTGAGCCAGAGGCTAAGCTTTCCTCTCTAACTGAAAAGTCAATGATTCAAACCTACCACTGCTCTGTGGGAGAAAAATGTATCACTTTTCTTCCTTAAAGCATTGGAAAATTTATGGGACATTTCTACTCTGCCCTATGAAGTGTCTAATAATGGAGGCCAATACAATTTTATTTTCTTCATAGTAAGTTTATTAAGGAATAGTCTTATCCTCTTAAGACATTTACTAATCAGCATCATGTCAGGAGTGAGACATTGCAGGCAAGGTGGGGAGAGTTGACAGGAGAGGTGGAATTCAGGGCTTCCCTACCACCTCCCATTTGCTTCTAGAGTTGTATAGGCAGCAGCGGGGGAGGTGTATAACCCAGTAGAGTTTTGGTGGATTATGTAACCTCTGCCTTCCCCTTTGCTGATTCTAGCTTTCATTATCTACAAAGTTGCCACCTTTGACTGCTTAGGGGCAACACACTGTCAAAACAAGGAGAAGGAGCACAAGGTGACAGCTGTTGCCAGCTGGAGCCTGTCTAGGGGAGACACCTAGTATTATATCCACAAAGTAGATCTCCTAGACCTGAAATGCACCAGCACTGATAAATTCAGATACTATATATAT
>NW_006399952.1:713740-745466 GCF_000299155.1 Elephantulus edwardii | reverse complement strand
TACGTGCTCAAATGAGATAATATGAAAGACAAGCTTGGGTGGCTGGAACAGCTCACAAAGATTTTTGGCATTAATTACTGATAAAGTTTCAGCAGCAGAGATGTAGATATGCTTTTCTTCTGGTTCCTTCCCAAGGTCACTGATTCCATCTCCAGGGTGTTAGGCATAGCAACTTGGGGGTTCTCCATTGTAGTGGGTTTTTTTTGACGAGTGATTTAAAGAGATTGAATAGGTAAGAGCTCAGGGATGCCATATTACATACTTGTTGTGTGATCATGAGAAATTTCTCACTTTGTGCCTTTCACTTTGGGAGTGAAACTGTGGAAAGAGGCCCAGTGTCTTGACCCTTGACTGAATGAAAGAAATCTGAAAAGAAAAAATATTCAGGACTCTCTCTGCTCAGTCTGAAAATACAAGTTTTTCCCCTCAAGGCATTTTAATGTTGCTGCAAAAAAAAACCCAAAATAAAGTATATCCTGAATTGTTGTCTAATTGGTTTGAGTGCTGAGAATATAGTCAGTAGAAACAACTAGTGAGAACATTCCAGGATGGCATGAGTAGGACATTGTTTAGAAGGAGTCCAGGAAATGCACTCTATTCCAAGCCCCTATGATGATGATTCCCAGCCCACTACATCAAGTTAATTCTACTTCATGCCAATCTCAATCAGTTTTCTGGGGTTGTCAATCTTTACAGGAGGAAACTACTTACATTTCTTCTGAATTATTTTTTTTTAATTAAACAGCAGATCTTTTAAGCAGTAGCTCAATCACATTACACCAAAATCTAAGTTTCTTCTTAAGGTATTTCAGTGTCAGTGGTACACTGAATCTGTGTATTCATCTTTTTTAATGCTTTCTGGGTCATTCGAGGTGATAGCATCTCTCAATATTGCAACGTGAGGCTTTACTTTATTTTTCAGTTCTTTCAGCCTGAGAAAACGTCAAGCAAATTCTCTCTTTTATTCTCCAGTTCCAGCTCTTTGACATTCCATTATACTATTTTGCCTTTTTGAGCTGTCCTTTGAAATCGCCTGTTTTGTTCTTAAACTTCAGCATCTCTTCCTTTTGTTTCGGCTTCTCAACACTAGAGTGCAAATTTCAGTGTTCTGGAGAAAGCAAGAATCAGCACCAGAAGATCACAGTTTTGACCCCAGGCCTTTCTCATATGTGTTCTGGGCTTAGAGCAAAGAAGGATCAGGGCCAGAATTAGAGCATACTTATTCAAAATCAAATATAACCCATTGCTACTGAGTTGATTCTAACTAATAGCAACCCTATAGGACAGAGTAAAGTTGCTCCATAGGATTTCCAAAGCCATAAAAATTTACAGTAGCAGATTGTTGCATCATTCTTCTGTTGAGTAGCTGGTGGATTTGAACTGTAAATATCTTGGTTAACAATAGGGCTCTTAACTATCACCCGACAAGCACTCCTTAGAATCATTAAAATCAGAGCAAAGACTGCATAGTGGAGTAGACCTGGGGGGAGGGATTGTAAAATAAGGAAAGAATTTTTTGTTTGCTTTTCCAAGAGGGTAGTGTACTAGGGGGGAGGGTTGGAAGGGGAGAAAAGTGCAACAATGAATGAATAGAAATTCAAAGTCTCTGTAAATATTCACTGAAATTAATAATAAATTTAAAAAACATTTCTAAATCAGCATGACTAATGAAATTGTAAACAACTTGACTTAATGTAAACTTTCAAATTAAAGTTGTCTCATATGCATAAATATTAAAAAATATATCATATTTTGTGTCTTTAAATGCATTTAGAAATCTTTACCATTATGTTTTTCAGATGTTTTCATATGCCTCACAATTTTCTAGTTCACTCATTTGAGCTGCTTTGTAGTATTCTTTGTATAAATATATTACAATTTATTTGTGTTTTCATATTTCTTGGCTCATAGATTATTAGAAATATTTGTTCTTTTCTACATAAGTGCTATGATTATATAGGAAATATTCCTGGTGACATAGTATGGAGTTTTCGTTTCAATATAGCTTTTCCAGCATTATTTGAATGTGGATAACTGACTCCTGTCAATGGGTGGGACTTACATGAATGGGGCATGTTGGCTTATCCACAAGAGGATTGGCTATCTACCATCCCACAACGGGATTTGCCAGTTTCAACCATCTACAAGGTGATTGGCTAGTCTTGCCAATAAATTGAAGAGCTCGAATGGCAGAGATGGAATCCTCCCCCAGCCGGATAAGAGGAAACAATACCTTCCCCAAGCTGATAAAATGTAAGACATACTTAGGGACAGCAGTAGCAGCCAGGGCAAATCTGGAGAATTGATGTGACATGGGACATTGGGGGTGGTATGGGAAGCCAGTATCAGAAGGACTGATAACATTTTTAGACTATTGGAGAGAATCAACTTTGGCAGGACTGAGAACTTTACTTGGACAAATGGGAGGCGGAAGCCAATATTGGCTGGACTGAGAACTTGGATCACCAGGAGGGTTGAGGCAGAGGTGTCTGCATGCACATTTTAGGAGCTGTGTTGACTATATTTTGTTATTAATCTGTGGTCTGGGAGCCATTACATTGGCTTTTGGATCCAGGAAAAGCAGTAAGATTGGTGTTGGGATGAGAAGAAAGAGGCATGGGAACAGAGGAATTGGTTTTGTGTTATTGATGCTGTGAACAGGGATAGTTCCCTCCAGTAAAGTTGGTAAAGATCAGATATCATGCTTCCCACGTAACCCTTGCTCTGTTTACACATATTCTCTAGGGGTTTGCTCTGCTAACACTAACATGGTGTCTCTCTGACGGTTTGACTCCACCAGCAGCTCCATAGGAGAAAGGTTGGCATTCTTCTCCCTTCTGATTTACAGCCTCAGAAAACCCACTACACGGTCAGTTATTAATTGGTTCCAGCAGGATGTTAGTGAGTGAGTCACAAGAATCACTGAGATATTCATATAAACATTTTTCAACTTTACAAAGATGGAATATTTCTATCCAGCTATGACTAGTTTACATTTCCATGGTTACTATTTGAGAGTTTCCATCTCTCTTCATGTTGGTTGACTTTTGTTACTGTCACACTTTAATTTTGCCATTTGAATTAATTTAAATGGACACTATGCCATGAGAACATCTCAGTATCTAATACAGGAGTATATCTTTTCAAATGTTCATTATCTATTCTGGGTGGGATTTTTGGTTTTAGTTTGGTTTCTGTGTATAAGTTGCCTTTCACATAAGTTTGGAGTTTTCTTTTCCCTTATCTTTTACTAAGGTTCTTCAAGTCTTCCTTACCGATTTTTAAAAATTTGTTGTACAATCAGGTTAAGAACGACCTATTGACTGTATATGTGCTATGCATATATTCTTTTACCTTTGAAATGTTTTTAACTTTAAAGAGATAAAAATTGTCCATTTTTTCTGTGAAATGTGTGCTTTGGGTTTCTACTTTAAGACATTTTGACCACAAACCGTGTAAATACAGACCGCTAATTTTTTTCTTTACTGTTGTTGGGCACTATCAGATTGCCTCAGGTCCATTTGGACCTTACACATAACAGATGGGAAGCTTCCACAATCCTGAACCATCCTCACAATTTCTACTGCGTTTTAACCTATCACAGCAATCACTCTGTCAGTCTATTTTATTGAGGATCTTTCTCTCCTTAGGTGACCTTCCACTTTGTAAGCACAATGACACCTTTCAAGGGCTGACCTCATCTGACAAAATATGAGATAAGGTCTTCCCATCCTGGTCTATAAGAAATCCTCTGGGTGTACTTCTTCTTCTGACATTCCATAGTACGTACAATACTCTTCACTAACACCACAATTGAACGACGTCAAGTCTTTGTCAGTTACCCTTATTCATTAGCAAATGTCATAAGCACATAAAACAATGCACATAAAAATGGCCTGGTTTGGATCAGGCACCCTTTACTCTTTAAACTGGCATCCTCTTTCTTCCATTTTTTTTAAATTTTAAAATAAACATGCTTTCAATTTCTTTTAGAGTTCTTTTTCTTTTATTAAAACAGGCCTAATAATTTTATTGTTTCCTTTTTCATTTTCAGCCAAAGCTCAGAACGGAAAAAATTTTTCAAAATTTATCTTTTTTCCTTTTTTCGATGGCACATAACAACAACAACAGCATATATTTTTACAGTATATTCTTCCCATTCAATTTTCCCCCATTAATTCTTTGCTGCACATTTTCTTCCCTGATTAATCCTCCCGCCAGTTCGCTTTTCTCTTAAAAAAAATTATTTCTTTGTTGTTCAATCCTTCCCTCCCCAACCCAAGTCCACAGTGGACTTTACTATGCATTTCTTTTTCCGAAATCTTGTCATAAAAATAATACCTAATTCTATATTCCTTTTAAACAGTTCTCTACATCATCTGTTTCAATACAGTACACATTATTTATCCCCTTTTTTTGTAAGTTCCCCCAACGCGAATGTCAGTCCCATTTTACAACAGTGGCACTATACAGTATTTGTCCTTTTGTGCTGAAATATTTCACTCAGCATAAGTCCTCCAGGATCACCCATTTTGTATAATAATAGTTCATGAGTTCATTGTTTTTCAGTGCAGTGTAGTATTCTATTGTGTGAATATACCACGGCTTCTCTAACCAGTTGTTTGTTGATGGGCACTTCCAATTCTTTGCTCTTGTGAACAAAGCAGCAATAAACATGGGTGTGCATATATCTGCTTGAGCGGCAGTTCTGGTTTCTTTAGTGTGCATTTCTAGTAGTGGAACTGCTGTGTCAAATGTTATTTCTATTTCCAACTTTTTGAGAAAGAGCAATACAGCCTTCCATAGTGGTTGCACCAGTTTACACTCCCACCAACAGTGAATAAGGGTTCCAGTTTCTCCACAACCTTGCCAGCATTTGTTGTTTGCTGCTCTGTTGAATTTTGCTATTCTTACTGGGATGAGACGATATCTCATAGTTGTTTTTATTTGCATCACTATTAGAGCTAGGGATTTTGAACACTTACTTTTTTTTTTATTCCATTCATTCATTGTTGCACCCTTCTCCCCGCACACCCCCCCCCCCGCCCCGTTTGCTCCTCTCCTTGAAAAGCAAAAGAAAAACTCCCTCATTGGTATACAATCCCCCTGCACCTCCCCAAACCCCACCTCCTACCCCCAAATATAATCCACTCTGCAACCCTCATTGCGTACTCCTATGATAAAAATAATGCCCTAAAATATAATACTTTTAGACTATTCTCTCCCCCATAGCCTTCAATGCCATAAACATATTTCATCCAGTTTTACTTACTTTTTCATGTATTTGTTTGCTATCTGAATGTCTTCTTTGGTGAGGTGTCTGTTCATAACCTGTGCCTATTTTGCAATTAGGTTGTTTACCTTTATCTTGTTGTGGTGTCATTTTATAATTGACTTTTTAAATCTGTCTAGAATTTATGTATTTCCAGTGTGAGGTAAATGATGAAGTACATATAGTGTATATATACATATACACTGTCGAGAAGGACCCAACCCATAGCTGACCCTCTAGTGGGTTTTCAGATGCAATTAATCACATGGGAAGAGGCTGCTCATCTTTCTCCCTTGGAGCAGCGGGTGGATTCGAACCATGTGCCTTTGAAAGTGTAGCACAACTTCTTATCATTAGACCAGCAGAGAAACATTTTCCTCCAAGCATGTATGAAATAGTCTACTGGCCTGTTTGCAGAGCAGATTATCTGGGAGGCTAGGCTCTATGAGGAGAATTGTGGCATCAGGATTGGTGGAAGATCTATTAACAATCTGCGTTATGCAGATGACACAATCCTCGCTGAAACTGAGGAGGACCTCATGCACTTACTGCAGAGGGCCAAGGACTTCAGCCTTCTGTATGGATTGAGGCTCAATGTCAAGAAGACAAAGATTCTCACCACTGGACCAATTGGTAGCATCAGGATGGATGGCGAAGAGATTGAGATTGTTCACAGCTTCAGTTTGCTCGGCTCCATGGTCAACACTCTTGGCACCAGCAGTCAGGAAATCAAAAAACATATTGCAATGGGAAAGTCTGCTGTTAGGGACCTCTAAAGTACTCAAGAGCAACAGTGTCTCTCTGGAGACTAAGGTGCGCCTGATACAGGCCATGGTCTTTGCAATCACTTGTTATGCGTCAGAGAGCTGGACAATGACTAGAAAGGACAGAAGGAGAATTGATGCCGTTGAGCTGTGGTGCTGGAGAAAAGTCTTGAATGTACCATGGACTGCCAAGAAAACAAACAGATTCATCCTGGAGAGGATTAAACCAACCAACTCCTTGGAGGCAAGGATTCTGAGGCTTCGTCTGACATACTTTGGGTATGTTGCAAGGAGGGACAGGTCCTTGGAGAGGGACATCATGCTTGGGTGGGTGGAGGGATGGCGCAAGAGGGGAAGACCATCTATGAGATGGATTGATTCAGTGACTGGGGTAATTAGGAAGGGTGTGTCAGAGGCAGTGTGATTGGCACAGGATAGAGCAGGGTTTAGGGCTGTTGTACATAGGGTCACTATGAGTCGCAAACGACTCGACGGCACATAACAACATAACAACAACTGGCCTTTTGTGTGTGAAATGTTCATAGATGTATGATTCTGTTTCTATTCTTTATATTATGGTTTTGCTTAGTGTTTTGATTTTTTTTACAGTTTCTTCCTCTTTGTGCAATGAACCTTATGAAGTAATTGTATAGTTTTATAATAAGTTATTTAGCCTGTCAGTGAGGCTTCCTATCTTTCTGTTTTAGAATTGTCTTTGTTTCCTTGGCCTTTTGCTCTTAAAAATTTGAAGTCTCAGCTTATCATTGTCCATTAAACAAAAAATCCAGTTGTGATTTTAAATACAATTTTCCTGCACTTATAGATTAATTTATGTAGCATTAACATATTTTTCAGATTGAGTTTTTCTTGTGCATGGTATTATTACTTTGTGCCTTTTAGTAAACATATGTTCTTTCTCTGTAAAGGTTTGCCTAGTATTATTTATGTTCATTCTAGGTATTCACATTGCATTCACTAATTCCTCAACTATATATTAAACATTAATTATGTGCCTGACATTGTTCCTGGGTTTTAGATGTTGTTGTTAAGTGCCGTAGAGTCGCAGGAGACTCATAGCGACCCTATGAAGGAGAGTCCTTGATGCTTGAGTGTCTCTCATCCTCTCACCAGGTTCATAGGGTTTCCGGAGGCAAGCTATAATGAAAGTGGATGCCACTCCTCCTTCCAAGCTTGTTTTAATCAGGGAGCTCTCCCGACCCTCTGTCCACATTGGGTAACCAGCCATTAACGCATTTGACACATCAGTGTCACAGTATTCAGCCTCATAGCAACCACAAGTGACCTTGATAGGGCAACTTGTACACCAGGGTTATATGACCTAGAGGAATGTCTGATGCATCACTTAAAAAAAAATTATCCTTTCCCTGAGGTGATAGACAATAATCAGTAACCAAGTAAATAAATAAATGATAAGTATTCAGTTCTAGTTTTGACTGAGTAAATCTCTAACCAATTGATCTTTGCAATGATAACAACTATAAACTCTACACAATAATGAAAAAAACACCCAACTACCTGAGGGCTCTGGAAAGAATAAAAAAAATTCAAAAATCACACAGTCTGCTGGAGACTCAAAAGTTGGAAAGGGGGACTGACATGACTGATCTGGTTTTAAATCTTTTAGCCTAAGGGGAAGTGTAGACAGGCTCCACATGCAACAGCTGAAACTGACAGAAAATCTACAGTTCTTCAACCTAGAGACCCAGGAGAGTGGAGTCTGGGGACAATCACAGTTGTTGGTAAGTTAAAAAGAGAATTTTGGAAGGCGAAGGGCAGGCAGTAAAGACTCAAATGTACAGATGTTGTTCTACGCTGTCCAGTCCGAATTCATAGGTGATCCACCAGTGGGTTTTCAGAGGCTATAAAAGGAAGTGAGGAAGTTTAACCATCTTTTTCCCACAGAGCAGCTGGGTGATCTGAACCACTCAAAGTCAAGATCAGTGGGATGCCTTACCATTAAGCCACCATATTGATAATTTTGCCTAAATCTCTGTACAATCTCTGAGCCATTTGTTTCAAGTCAGATTGTAAGCAGTTCAACGCGGGGGGGGGGGGGAATCCCTGAAATGGAATTTGAACTTGATAAAGTTTGTATATTCATGCTTGTGAAGTAAATTACCTCATAAATGAGGAATATCAGCATTGTTTTGGGGGATATCAGAATCTAGATTCCCTACAGACATAATTTACAATATTTCCAGTATGTTTTAAATCATTCAATATAGGAAGAGCATATCCTTCTCGAGAGAAAAGTTAACCAACGGGGTTTAGCCCTGAACTAACCAAAATGTGTGAATTAGCAGAAATGGGCAGTTACTTTCTGTTGTCCATAGAGTTCTGAAGTAGAGCTGACTCAATGGCACCTAACAGAAAGAAGAAATCATAAAATTAATATGTTGTTGTTGTTATGTGCCATTGAGTCACTTGTAACTCATAGCAACCCTATGTACAACAGCTCTGTATACTGCTCTATCCAGAACCAACCTTACAGTCTCTGACACACCTACCCAGATTAGTCCAGTCTGCGAGTCAATCTGACTCCTCCAAGGTCTTCTTCTCTTGCTCTATGTCCCTTTCCAAGGACTGGTTCCTTCTTGCAACATGTGCGAAGTATGTCGACAGAGCTTCAGAATCCTTGCCTCCAAGAAGCAGCTTGGCTTCACTTTTCCAGGACTAACCTGTTTGTTCTCCTAGGAGTCCATGTTCATATTCAGTCCATATTCAACACTCTTCTCTAGCTCAAAGGTGTCAATTCTTTTTCTATCATCCCTAGTCATTGTCAAACTTCTTGATGCACAGCAAGTAATTACAGAGACTATGGCCCAGATTAGGCACACCTTAGTCTCCAGACTGACATTGTTCCTCTTCAGTGTTCTGATAAGGCCACTGACAGCATATTTTTTTTTTAAATTTTATTAATTTTAATGAACATTTACAGAGATTTTTGGATTTACATTCATTAATTGTACTTTTCTCCCTGCCCACCCCTCCTCCCCAGTTCTCTCCTCTCTCGGAAAAGAAAAAAGAGAAATTCCTTCATTGGTATACAATCCCCCCATCTACCACCACCACTCCCCACCCCAAGTACACTCTACTATGCAACCTTCATTCTGGGCTCCTATGAAAACCATAACATCCTACCATATATCAATTTTAATATGTTCTCTCCCTCATCTGTTTCAATACAGTTTACATAATTTATCCAGTTTTTCTCAGTGTTACACAAACCCTTATGTCAGTCCCATTCTACAACAGTGGCACTATGCAGTATTTGTCCTTTTGTGACTGAGAAATTTCACTCAGCATAATGTCCTCCAGGGTCACCCATTTTGAATAATATTGCATGAGTTCCTTGTTTTTCAATGCAGTGTAGCATTCCATTGTGTGAATATAACACAGCTTCTCTATCCATTCGTTTGTTGATGGGCACTTAGATTGTTTCCAACTCCTTGCTATTGTGAACAAAGCCCTGATAAACATGGATGTGCATATAACTGCTTAGATGCAGTTATGGTCTCTTTGAGGTATATTCCCAGTAGGAGAATTGCTGGGTCAAACGGTATCTCTATTTGCAACTTTTTGAGAAAGCATCACACCACTTTCCACAGTGGTTGCACCATTTTACACTTCCACCAACAGTGAATAAGGGTTCCAGTCTCTTCACAACATCACCAGCATTTGTTGCTTTCTGTTCTGTTAAATTTTGCTATTCTTACTGGAGTGAGATGATATCTCATGGTTGTTTTGATCCTAACAGCATATTTTAGCAATGCAATTCATCTTTTGCTTTCTTGGCTGCTGGTACCAAGAGTATTGATTGTGGAGCCAAGCAAACTGGAGCTGTTAACAATCTCAATCTCTTCACCATCTATCACGATGTTGCCAATTGGCCCAGTGGTGAGAATCTTTGTTTTCTCGATGTTGAGCTTCAATCCATATTGAAGGCTGCAGTTCTTGACCTTCTGCAGCGAGCGCTTCAGGTCCTCCTCAGTTTTGGCAGATGTTCCAAAAAAGGGAGCTCTGGTGGCCTAGTCCATACAGGATGCTATGCTGATTTATACCTCTGTGGTGGTTTTAATCCATCAGTAGTCATGAAGGAAAAAGATGTGCAGTCTTCCCCCATATAATTTACTGCCACTGAAAACTCACTTGAGGGTCAGCTATGAGTCAATTCTCACTCACTAGTACATAACAACAACATAGAGGCTGGGAAACTCTAAGTCTCTCAATGGGATATCAGACTAAAGGCTTCTCTTGTCTCACGTAGGTGCAGGAGATCACAAGACCAAGATTAGCAGGTCAGATAGCAAGGATGCTAGGTGCAGACGCTGATAAATCCGTGATTTTCAGGCCAAATTGCAGCGCCCTGAATAAAGCCCAAGGAACTAGAATGTAAGATCTAGACTGAGCAAAAGGCAAGAGGATTTTGCCAGAAGTTCATTACGTCAGAGTTCAAGAGAATGGCTTCTTTACAACTGTCAAACCAGAGATGCTTTGGAAACCAAGCTGACACAACTTTAAACATCAATTTATTTTTAAAAACTATAGGAAGTCTCAGTAGAAAGATACATTTTTGAAAGCTTGGAAAGAATCAAATAGGACTTCTCGATGAAATATTCAATATCAGAAATTTTTAAAATCACTGGGTAGTTTTGGAAATGAAAGAAATATAGGTCCTTGGAGCTATAGGAAGAAATTAAGCTAAAGAATGTTGTCGTTGTTGAGTGCTGTCGAGTTCATAGTGACCCTATGAATGGAAGTCCTCCACACATAGGGTTTCTGGAGGCAAGCTATTATGGAAGTAGATGCCACTCCTGCTTCCATGAGTGTTTCAACTGGGGAGTGCCACCAAACACTGTCCACCTTGGGTAACCGTTATTGCACTTGACACATCAGTGTCACAGCGTTCAGCTTCACAGTAATCACAAGTTACCTCTGAACGGCAAGTGGACACACCAGGGCTACATGACCTAGAATGTTTGAACAAAAACAATAAACAGGCCCTAGGGCACTAGGCGGAAAGCCCTTCAGTATCTTACCATTCTGGCATGCCCAAATGCTGGCCAACTTTGGGTCAGAGACCCCCAGCTCATCTGGCAAGTCTGCTCTGCCAACCCCCAGTGGGACACAGAGAAAGCCACAATCACCCAGAGCCTTCCTTACCTGCCTCTCCCCAAGAAACCAGTGGCTGTGTGAAGCCAACTAAGTCTCCCTAGACACTAGGAGAATCTAATGAATAGAGAAGATAAATTCTTTCTTTTTTTTTGTTTTTTTGACAGAGGATCTTTATACATATGTATTTATACATGTAACAAGTCTATCTACATACACAATAGAGCACACAGGAAGCAAAATTATGAAACTTCTTGATCCTAAACAAACATCTTCAGAAAATGGATTACCAGGTTTTAGTGTGGGGACCATAATCTCAGAAGACAATTTGGGAAATTGGAATAATCAACCAAGTCAATGTTCTACATCTTTTCTTGGTGTTGAGAGACTGAGTTCTTTAAAAAAGAGGACATTTAAAATGCAACAATTGGTTTCTCCCATGCAGAGCAAAAAAGAGTATAGAAAATCAAAGACAGTAGGAAACAATTAATCCACTGATTTAAGACTGGAAGAAAGAGATGAGGCCTGGTGATTACTGCTAATGATTGTGGTTTAAGATCACAACAGAAAGTTCAACACACAATTGGAGAATAGTGTAGAAAATATACAAATATAACAAAAAAGAGTAGACTAATTGGTCTAATAGTGACTATAACCACTCAATATATTTTAAAGTTGGAACTGAACCCAATAAGAGTTAATTATTAGTCTGAAATATCTATAAAGTGAAAATAACATCCTGAGGAGTATAATACCGAGAACAATCAAACATTGGAGCAAAAAATTGCCACATTTTATTAAAATAAGCAGAATCTCAATTTTCTTCTCCATCTATCACAATGCTGCCAATTGGTGCAGTGTCTTCTTGATGTTGAGCTTCAATCCATATTGAAGACTGTAGTCCTTGACCTTTTGTATCAAATGCTTCAGGTCCTACGCAGGTTCAGCAAGCAAGGTTGCACTATCTGTATAACACAGGTTGTTGATGAGTTTTCCTCTAATCCTGATGCTGCACAGTAAACCTTGTAAAAATCAGAAGGAATGATTTCACCAAAAGTTTTTCTGTGTTCTTACTCTTAAGTATTAGTTTCCTTATCACATATCATATACGGTTATGTTTTACACATAGGTTTTTTCCTCAAGGTAAACATTTCTAGTTACAAACTCATTACTCTCAAGTTTATAGTTCACTATCCATTGAGTTTCCAAGGCTCTACGTTGCATAAGATGAGATTCCCTAATTTTGTTCCTCAGATCAGCGGGTGGATTCAAAATGCTAGAAAGACATGCCTTTGGGTCAGTAGTGTAACTCCCTACAGACAATGCGGCCACCAGAGCTCCCTGAGTAAGTAATATGAACTCAGCACAAAACTCTTGGTGTCTTAATATGTATAACATTAACTGTCAATATTTAATAAAAGAATTAAAATTACTCTCTCTGCATGAAAAATATTTGTTTACCAATCATCACCATCTACAGAACTAATAAAAGTAGACCTTTTGGAATGGTTAGATCCATGGTGACTGTTACAATGGGCTTCAGTATATCAGAGATGATGAGGATGGCATAGTTTAGGCAAAGTTCGGATCCTTTGTACACAAGGGCACTACGAATCATAGTTGACTCAATGAAGCCTAATGACATTGTTGTGATAACTATAAGTAAGCACAGAAAGTAACAGGACTAAGAGAGAAATGACATATGGTAGATAGTAATGAAAGTCAATTTGACACTCATCTCGTTCCTTCGAGCCTGAATGGACTAGTAACAGACAACGCAGAAAGTTTTCTAGGTTGTAAATCTTGGGGAAGGAATAAATCACAGAGCAGGTTGTAAATTTTTTTCCTGTGGAACCACTGGTGGATTTGAGCCACCAGAGAAGAATGTACTTTCTGGTAGACAAAACTCTTCAGTGACCAGGCCACCAGAGCTTCTGTAATAAAGAAAAAAATAAGCCATATTTTCAGGTGCTATTTAGAAGAGAAATCTGGAGTGAACTATTAATGAAAAAATATCTTAATATGTAGCAAACGGCATTGCCATTTTCTCAAGGAATTATTCTGTTGCTTCGTATTGCCTTGAGTTCAGGACACACTATGTCTTGTGTTTATTAATAGAAGTGGTTAGCTCTGACCGAATAAGGAGCTCTGGTGACTTAGGGAAAAGGAGTGTGCTGCCAACCCAAATGCTCGCTGTTCGAGTCCACCAACCATTTCGCTGAAGAAAGATGGACCATCTCTTCCTTGGTGATTCATAGCCTCTGAAAAGCCACTGGAGGGTCCAGCAATAAGGCGGTTCCGACTCAACAGCTCCTAACAACAACATGACAAAGTAAGGAAAGTTCAGTGAGCAGACTCAGGGTCTTTCCAACTCTTTTAAAAACTGTAGTATGAAGTTGTTTATGGTGGAATTGCTCCACATTTGTTCATTTCCAAAATTTCAGAAGGTCTAAATAAATATGAAAATACCCATATGCAGAAAAACTCACTGAGGCGTCCATTTAATTAAAGCAAAATCTTAACAATTTTCAGCACTTACTGATATTTTTTATTATTTTGACTTAATTAGGAGGAATCTCCCATAGTATTTACAGCATGATGAACCATAAATCAGATGTTCTGTTAAATAAAAAAATTAAAGCATATTTAAGCATGCAACTATTGCCAAATAAACTCTTCTTGTAATCAATTTTACCAAGCCCCAGGAAGTAGTCACATAAAGAAATAATATTTCTTGATAAAAGGTTGGAAGAGATGAGCTTGTTGGGTTGGTGGTTTTGTTTTACGATGAACGACGTGGTACCTTTACTTTGCCTCTGAACGAAATGGCATCATGAGGGAAAGCAGAATTGGCCTTAAGCCAAATATCTGAATTGTTCGAATTTAACATAAGGTCTATTTAATTAATCTTTTGGTCCCTGACTCATATTTTACTGCCTTTTTTCCACAAGAAAACAGTTATTAAATATGGTCATTTTGTTTCTGACTGTAAGTTGTCTTCTTATGTCCAACCTTAAGAAGAATGTTTAACATTCCAGACACTCAAGAGTTACTTTAGAATGAAGAAATGAACTAGGAGTTCACAAGGAAATTGTAGGTTCAAATCCTACTTTATATTTCAACTAGTCTGCTCTTTACAAAATGCTTAATATTTATAAAAAATTCCATTTCCTTAATCTTCTCTCAATATTTCCAGTTGATTTAATAATGAATACATCTAAGTGCATGTTGTTGTTACATTGCATACATTGTTGTTTTTGTTGTGTACCGTGGAGTCAGAACTTACCCATGTCAGACCCTCCAGCAGGTTTTCAGAGACCATAATTTGCACAGGAGGAGACTGTCCATCCTTCTCCTGTGGAGCAGTTGGTGGCCCTGAAGTACATGCCTTCAGGATTGAAGTGCAACTTCTTGCCACTAGGCTACCAGAGTGCCCTAAATACACACACACACACACACACACACACACACTCATTCTTGCTATTTTTAGGTGCCATCAACTTAAACACAGCTCATGTTGTTATTGTTGTTGTTATGAGCTGTCCAGTCGGCTATGATTCATAGTATCCCTATGAAAAATGGTTCCAAACCTTGCCCTATCTTGAGCCAATTTCACCATTCTGATATATCTGATCCTATTGCCACAATTACTGTGCAATCCATCTCATCGAGGGTCTTTCTCTCCTGCACTGTCCCCTCCACCCATCCAAGCATAGTGTCCTTCCCTAAGAACTGGCCCCTCCCAAAGTATGTGAGACAGAGTTTCAAAATCCTTGCTTTCAAGGAGCAACCTGGTTTCACCTTCTCCAGGACAGAGTTGTTTGTTCTCTTAGCAGTCCATGGTATGTTCAATACTCTTCTCCAGCACCATAACTCAAATGCACTGATTGTTCTGTCATCCTTATTCATTGTCCAGCTCTCAGATGCATAGGAAGTCATTGGCAAAACCATGGCCTGAATCAGTCACAGCTTAGCATCTCTAGACTGACAGACTTTAGCATTCTGGAGAGATCCTTGACAACAGATTTTCACAATGCAATTTGTCTTATGATCTCTTGACAACTGGGGCCAAGAGTGTTGCTTGTGGATTGAAGCAAGAGGAAATCATTAACAACCCCAATCCTTTTTCCAATATCATCATACTGCCTATTGTCCTGATGGTGAGGATAGTGACCCTATAAAAAACAGATCTGAACCTAAAATTATCTTGCATCACCCTCAGGATCTCAAATATGCTTGAGGCTATTGTTAGAGACTGTGTGAGTTCAACTTGTTGAGAGTTTTCCTCCCTTTCTCTGGCCCTCTTCATATAATGATGTCTTTTTTCTAAGAATTGACCCCTTCTGACAACATGCCAATAATATGCAAGAGGAAGTCTCACCATCCTTGCCTCTAAGTAGTACCTTAAAAAATCTTCACCACTGGGCCAGTAGGCAACATGATGGTAGACTGAAATTGTAAACAATTTCCCCTTGCTTGGATCCACAGTCCCCAGATCGGTACCAGCAGTCAGGAGATCACAAGATATGTTATATTGGGAAAATCTGCTGTCGAGACCTCCCCAAAGTTCTAAGGGAGCAATAATATTAGTTTAAAGATTATGGTGTGTCTGACTCAAGTTAGGATCTTTTCAATTACTTGCTATGCATCTGAAAGTAAGACAATAAATAAGAATAACAGAAGAAGAATCAACGTCTTTGAGTTGTGGTATTGGAAAAGAGTACTGAATATCTCATGGACTTTCAAAAGAACAGATATATGTTAGAGAAAGTGCAGCCAGGATGCTACTTAGAAGCAAGGATGACAAAACTTCATCTCACATACATGGAGGTGGTGTTAGGAGAAACTAGACCTTGGAAAATAACATCGTGTTTGGAAAGGTGGAAGGTCAGCAAAACAGAGGAAGACCTTGCATAACCAGGAGAGGATAAGATTGATGAATGGAATCGTCTAAAGATTAAATCCTTGTGTTCATCAAAACCTTTTTCCAAAAGAGCAAAAAGAAAGCCTACTGAAAAACATTTGGCAATGATATTTCAGACAAGGGTCTCATAACAAAAGGTTACAGAATCCTACAGGGTCTCCACAAGAAGACTGATAACCCAATTACAAAATGTGCAAAAGACATGGAAAGACTTCACAGACAAAGATATTCAGACGGCCAGCAGACACATGAAAAAAGAAATGCTCAAAATCACTGGGAATAAGAGATGCAAATAAAAATAATACATATTTGTGTGTATATATCTTACTGCCGTCAGGTCAATATCTACCCATAGCTGACCCTCCAGCAGGTTTCTGGGGCTGTAAATTACACAAGAGGTTGTTTTTGTAGTTGTTGTTGTTAACCATTGAGTCACAACCAACCCATAGCTGACCCTCAGGTGGGTTTTCAGAGGCAGTTAATTGCATGGGAGATTTTCCACCCTTCCCCTGCAGACAGCTGGTGGCCTTGAACTGTGTGCCTTCAGGATTACAGCGCAGCTTCGTGCCACTAGGCCACCACAGGAGGTTACTGACCATATTTCTCCCAAGGAGCTGTGATGTATTTGAACAACCAGAGAAAGCCCACCTTTAGAACAGCAGGTCAATGCAACCAAAGCCCCTTTATATAAGAGGTAAAGAAAGAGAGGCTCAGCAACACAACTACACACACACACACACACACACCCCCCTTCATTATACTATGACAATAGAGCTTCCAATCATATGGACACCATCACTCACTCACTGTTGTTTTAGAAATGATTCACCGGTGGGTTTTCAGAGGTTGTAAATCACAGAAGAGGAGGGGGACTGGCCATGTTTCTCCTGCAGAACAGAAGGTGAGTTGAAATCATCCGCCTTTGGGGTAGCTGTGCAACTCTTTACCATGGAGCCACCACCAGCGATCCCTTTATACAGCATAATTGTATCATATGCCATTTAATGTTATATAAATGACTGACCCTCAATTTTAATCACTTTTTACTTAAATATGTCCTTATTTTCAAGCACTTGTAGAAGAAAATGTAACTGATTGTGTCTAGATATATTTTGGGACTAATCTTTCATAGAAAAAAAGATCAGTTGTTAATGAGGGAAGAGAGAATTTTGAATGTTAGGATGTTATCTTTAATATGAAAGTCTGCATTTTGTTATATTTCACTAGAAATGGCAGTTTTGCCTTATTGTTAAACCAGGAAACCACTCAATATTTCTTGATATCCTCTTCGAAGTAGCTCACGTTGATGGACTAAGTTATTGCCCATGGAGAGGATCAATAGGAAGTACTTTCCTGCTCCAGTCATCAACCACTGACAATTTCCTCCCCGCCTGGGAAAATATCTGAGCAGGATGTTGTGAGACAATGTGACGGAGCAGATTTTCACAGGAAAAGGGGATTAAAAGTTAAGCAAGTAAAAACAGTGGCTCTGGAATATAGATAAAACACAAACTATTATTGGTCATGTCTAGTTTGGTTCTTAGATATTAAAATCTTATTTTATTGCCAACAGACTATTTAAATGAGCTTATGCAATCACAAATAAAGTTAACACCTACAATCAGATTAGATTTCAGTCTGGACTTTAAAAATCTTCTGTTGAATATTCTAATTACAGTGTTATGTGCCATAAAGTTAACTACAATTTATAGTGACGCTGTGAATAATAGCTCTAAACCTTGCTCTATCCTGAGCCATATCTGATACTTCTACCCCCACTGCCACAGTCCCTGTGTCAATGCATCTCATCCTTGTCTTCCTCTCCTATGCTGAGCTGCTATTCTTCTAGGCATGATCCCTTTTGCCAAGCACTAGTCCCTCCTGGCAACCTGTCCAAAGTATGTAAGATGGAGTGTGAAAATCTTTTCCTCCAAGGAGCAACCTGGTTTCACCCTCTCCAGGACAGGCTTACTTGTTCTCTTGGCAGTCCGTGGTATGGTTAATGTTCTTTTCCAGAACCACAACTCAAAGGCACTGATTGTTCTTCTGTTATCCTTATTCATTATCTAGCTCTCAGATGCTTAGCAAGTAATTGAGAAGATCATAGCCTGGATCAGGCATACCTTTGTCTCTAGACTGACATTGTTCCTCTGAAACACTCTGGAGAGATCCTTGCTAATCTCTGGAGAGACTTTTCTAAAGCAACTCATCTTTTTATTTCCTGACTACTGGTGCTAAGAGTGGGGATTCTGGATCTGAGCAAGATAAAATTGTTAACCACCTCAATTTTTTCTCCATCTATCATGCTGCTGCCAATTGGCCTTGTTGTAAGAATCTTTGTTTTCTTTATGGTGAGACATAATGCATATTGAAGACTCCAGTCCTTGGCCTTCTGCAGCAAATACTTCAAGTCCTTAGTTTCAGTGAGCATGGCTGGATAATGCAGGATGTTGAAGAGTCTTCTTCCAATCCTGCTTTCACATTCTTCATCAAGTCCAGCTTCCTAAATGATCTGTTCTTCATATAGATGGGAAGGTGTGGAGAAAAGATATTTTACTGATGCACTTCTTCCTTGAGTATGAGCCATGCAATTTTCCCTTGCTTTCTTCATAAAACAGGTTCTTAATCTAGAGATAGGTTTCACATAAGCAAAATCAGGTGTTCTGAGGAGAATGGGAATCTCAGAACACTTTATTGTGTTTATGAGGAAGCTTCTATAGTATGAAAACCATAAGGCAATATCCTTAATTGGATAAAACTATGTTTCATACTCTGACTGTATTTTCTACAACTGCTAAAATACTGTAAAAGGTCACATTTTTTATGTCCAGTTGTCTGAATTGGTAATTAGCAATAGGGCTTCCTTCACAGACATGATATTTCTGTCTCCCGTATATAGAGTTCCTTACCATATTAAAGAAGAGATGATAAGAGAAAGATACCTTTCAAAATTTGACAGATTGTCAACATTATCAAGAACATTTTGAAGTTCTAGGGGGTGAGCACAAAATAAACCAAATATTTAGAGAAAGTTCTTACTATTTGGAAACGCCAAAAGAAGAGTTTTCACTTTGTCAGTTGCCTTAAGTAAATTCCAACTCCTGCTGATCTCATGTATGTCAGAGTTAGTAAGTTTTTCAAACTAGAATCCTGATTTTTAATCCAATCAAGTGTCCATTTGTTTAATAGCCCAGATCTATTGGCAGTCACTAGAGTGAGCATTTGAATGGCTTAAGAGAAACTATCAATTTTGTTAATTGCATGACGGATTTCAACTTTATGAGTTACTGTGTGAGCTTAAGAAACACGCTCCTCACTGGCAAGACTTTTATCTGGACTTGAGCGGGCTCAAAAAGTGGACCAATCAGCTGAACAACCACAGGTGGCCTGTATTTCCCAGGCAACTAACACATTTCCCTAGGAAAAGGAGGGGACACAGGCCTTGCATTTGGATGATTCCATCTGAGCATAGTTTTTCAGGAAAAAAGGAAAAGCAAGTGGTTCATGTATGGTTATTATCTTTAGAAGAACTGCCCTGTTACTTGTGGTTGTCAAGTGTTTTGGAATTTTACAGGTTTTTATTATAATGCAACGACTCATCAGATAGGGAACTCTGGTGGCTCAAGTAGGTATGGGATTGCCCTGTTTAACTCCACCACCAGCTCGATGAGACAAAAATGGGAAATATCCTCCTGTGCAATTTTTAGTCTCTGAAAATATGCCAGAGTGTCAGCCAGGAGTTGGTTCCCTTTCAACAGCAATGAGTAGAAGTGTTCTGTGGGAATTTTGTTTTGTTTTTCTTATTCAACATGCATATTAAACCCAGGTGAAGAAATAAAGTTGAAGAGGAATGGGGGTGTATAAATTGATTTTTCACACTTACATTTTGTTCTACAGTTGGTCTTCTTTCAAACTCATAGTAACCTACATAAAGCTTTTGTCTATTTAATGAAATATTAGACATAATACTGCATTATCTTTTGAATTAGCAAAAAATCAAAGGAGAAAACGAAGAGGAAAATAAGTGGAAATATTTGAACTAGATGCATTTTTCAAAAGTTTTCATGCTTTATTTTGCGCCTGTTGGTGTTTTGGTGAAAACTTGCTATAAAAAGAGCAAGGGCTGTGTGGGTACAGACATATCTGACCTCTACCAACTCCACAAAGGGAAACTGTCCTCATTAATAAAACCAATTCCCATGAGGTCAGACATATCCACCACACTCCTGCACTTCTTTCTATTCATCCTAATAGTCTTTATTTTTTTATTTTTCTACTAGCTTATTTACAAAATCCAAATCCAAATCTGAGCAAATTCCTTCAATTTCCCTCACCTCTCCACCTATCAAATTGTAAAACCCCATGGTTATTCTCCTCCTCCACTTGCCTCTCCCACCACTCTTGGATCCAATATTTATCCTTACGGGACTGAGTAAGTTCACTCAGCATAATGCTCTCCAGTCCCTCCTAAGTTGGGTAATAATTCACAAAGTTATTGCTCCTGTGTGCTGCATAGTATTCCACTGTGTAAATGTACCATAATTTCTCAGTCCATTTCTTTGTGGTTGGACATGTGGGCTATTTCCATGCTCTTGTGATGGTGAATAATGCTGCTATGAACATTTGTGTACAACTCTCAGTTCCTAACACCAGTCTTATTGCTCTACTAGGTTCAAAATCCATTGTAGTAGCTCACAGACCACACAGAACCATATCACTGTTGTTGTTAGTTGCTTTGAGTCAAGTATGATGCACAGTGACCATATAAGCAACAGATCTGAATCCTGTTCTATCCCGAGCCATCCTCATCTCTGACATACTTGAGCCTGCTGCTGTAGTCACAGTGTCAGTCCACACATTCCCACTCATCCACATAACACACTCAAAGTCAATGGCTAAGCGAAGCTGTTTTGAGTAATAAACCTTTAACACCACACGCTGTGGTGAAGTACCTTTGGGCTTCTTTCCACATCTATTTGGAAATCAACATCAGAGTGAACAAAGCTGCAACTCCCAGTCAGATGGAACCTACAGTTCTACCTTCATTAACTCATACAATGATTTTTGAATTGCAGTCATAAGCCTGCAGGAAGGATCCTCTTTGGCTCCCCACAGTCCTCACAAATCCCAATACCTTACCCTTAGGTGCCTTCATCGGTTGATTTTTTTATTACCCGTTATGGTCTTGGGAAGCTTGAAAGTTCAGTTGCTGGGATAAGTGTGATTGTTTTGATGACAAAGCCTGTCTCTTTTATTTCCTATTCTCTCAGTAAAGAAAGTTCAGTGATAGAAATCTGCAAATAACCTACTGAGACAATTTTTAAAATAGAAAAAGATTGGAAATAGACCTGAATATGGTATAATATATTTAACATGTTGCCACAAATGACAGCAAATGTGTTTCTAAGCACGGTCATCAATTTAAAAAGTGTGCAGCAATGTGTTAAATGTGGATCAGACCTTGGACTCTCACTACAATCAGAATTTTGCAGGACAGCGTGAGGTGTACTGATCTGAAGATCCTGTGGGTAACAGTTAGTATTGTCTCTGCAAGTATCAAAAAGCAAAATAAAGTGCCTTAACAACATAGGTGGCCTTCCTCATCACAAAGAGAATTCCAGAGTCCGTTCAGGGGTGAGGTGGTGGGGTACTAAAGGAAATCATTGTATCTTGCTTTTTGGTTTTATAACTATGGTTCAAAGTCTACAGATTTTGTCTCTAAGATTGCAAGATGTAAATTTCATACCCAACATTGTCTCTCATTCTAGATAGGAATAAGAGTAAAAATCAAGGAAATGCTCTCTGAGAATGTTAAGGATTGTGAAATTCTCCATGAGGAACCTGGTCAACCAAACAGCAGAGGCATAGACAGTTTGTCTTCAGCAGCAAAGTCCCTGTCCTACCACTGAAACTCAAAACTTGAAACCCCAAGCTTATTATTGTCAAGTTGATACTTCTGATTCATAGCAACCCATTACTGGGTTTCCAAGGGATAATGGGATGAAACTATGTTCATCCGGGCTCTGCTGTTTGGTTAAAACCAAAAGAGTTGCATAGCCTCTGAGTTAGGAGCACAGTTACTACAGATTATGCCACCAGAGCCCCCTAATGCATAATAAGCACTCCCCCATATCATCTTGTCCAAATCCACATAATATTTAGTCATGTTAGACACAGAAAGTCAAGGATCATAAAAAGTATATAGAAAACTTTTAAGATGAATGATAGATGCAAAAACCATGAGGGGGTGGATAATGAAGCAGAGACAAAACAGATAATTCTCAGGAACTAAAGAAATGCTCAGAAAGAAAGCCTATAATTACTGGTTTCAGAGAGATAAGAGAAGAGGAAACAGAACAGGATGCAATAAAAAGGAACTCTTTAAAACACAGAAGAATTTTAATAAATTAAAATGTAATCACATAAATAGAGTTTCAATGACGTTTTGAAGACAAATCTAAGAAAATTTTCTAAAAAACAAAAATTTCTTAGAACCCATGACAAGCCACATTTTCAAGTAAGCTGAGTGGACTAAGAGCTGGTCTCATTACTCAGGGTAAGAGGGAGATAATGATTCGCACTGTCAACTATCAGAAGGCTGAAGGTAAAGAAAGATTCAGAAAGTATCCAGAGTAACATGAAGGGGAGAAATAAGCCATGTGCAGTGCATAAGGAATGTAATGGCTGCAACTTTCTAGAAAAATAGAGAAGTCAATGAAGCATTGTGTGTAAATACTGAGGAAAACCACTTTCCAACCTAGAGTTCTCTGTCCTCCCAAACTATTAATCACATCTGAATACAAAATGAAGATATGTACATCTTTGTTCATGTCTAAACAAATTTTACCTGGCATACATAACTTTTCAAGAAGTTACAAGAGAATTTACACCACTGGAAAAAAAAGAAGGCGGGGGGTGGGGGGAGGAGGAAACAGACATTATAATCCAGCAAGGAAGAATAAACCTGGAATCTAGTTCAGGGTAAAATCTAGAGGACTCTCAGAATGATTATGAAAAGGAAGTTTCAGTCACAGAGAACACTTATCCTAATGTGTGGCAGGATTGGGAACTTCAAGGTCACCTCCCTAGGGAAGAATAAACTGCCGACATAGCTGATGCCGCTGAATACACTGTAGTAATAAATACAGTGTAATGATATATATATATATATATATATAGATAGATAGATAGATGATAGATAGATAGATAGATAGATAGATAGATAGATAGATAGATAGATATTTTACACTGGACAACCAGCTGGAGATTAAATTGTGGTAGTACACAGAAAGTTGAGAAAGTAACGAGGAAAGTGTTAACTCCATGAAAATGAAGATTTGGATCAGAAGAAAACATAGTAACGTGTACAGGTCAACACTTAATAAAAATACAATCACTAGCTTTTTATTTTACCTGATATTTGGATAAACTGTACATGGAAAAAGTAAGTAGTAGACTGTTAAATGTATATTTTATAAATAATCAACATGGTAGAAAATTATTTACGTTAATAAAATTTTTTAAATAGTTGAAAAAAAACCCACCCCATACAGTAGCTGTGGTGTCAGCTCTGGCTTACAATGACCCCAGGAGTATGAGTAGGTAATTATGCTCCACAGGAATTTCAAGGGCTGACTTTTCTAAAGCAGATCTAAGTCTTTCTTCAGAGGATGCATTGGGTGGACTCAAACCTTCACTATTTCATTTGGCAGTGGAGAGCATTGGTATTTGTACCACCAAGGCCTTCTAAAGGAAAACAAAACAAACCAAAAAATTAATAGTAAAGCATGTTATTTAGAAATCTGCCTTAAAAGCCAGAAGAACCAGCTAAGAAGGAATTGACGACGACTGAATCTGTGGGACCAGGAACTGGCATTGGTGTGCTGATGGGAAGGGCAAACTGAAACCAAATGTACTGCCGTGGAGTGGATTTGAACTCATGGTGACCTTCCATTGGTCGCCGAGTCTGTAAATCTTTATGGGAAGAGGCAGTCTCCTATTTTCTCATGGAGCAATTGGTAGACTTGAACCATGGTCCTTTCTTTTAGCATTCCAACATTTCATACACTAGGCAAAGAACACAGTTTTCATTATGATTCGGGAAAATGTATCTGACATATATATTTAACACAAATAAATCTATAAAATATGTAAGTCACATGTAATCTTCATTATGAGCTAAAAAGTGATTTAAGTACTCTTTTGAACATATTTCAGACAATTCTCAGTCTTCCCTAGCATGGTGATTCCTAATCTTGCAACGCTGGTCACCCTAAATTTACTCCAAATGTGTTATACATATTTTGGCAAGTAAACAAGACAAAGACAGTTGAACCTACACATATAACAAATGCTCTTAAAACCAGTTTAATTTCTTGCTTTGCATTTTGCAATTTAAAGCCAAAGTTATAGGTTAGGAAGGAAACTCCACCACAGAAGTGTAAACATTATTCATGTGAATTATAGCAACATTCCTGAGATTTATGTGCTGAGTAATCTGTTAGACGGTTATTCAAATGTGGCAAGAGAAAGTTGAAAGTAAAATCAAACATCTGGGCCCAGAATATTCACGAGGGTTATGGGTGTGCATGTCAATCGATCATCACGCCCTTGAGGAACTCAGCCTTTGAAAATGCTAACTTTTTCCAGGAGTTTCCCCTGATTGGAGCGATTATTCAAGATCTGTAATTGATAACATGCAGGTCTGTATTACATTAGAATTACAGTTACCTACTTGACATTCATAAAAGTTCTTTGTCATTTCAGGTCACACAAAAAGAAGGAAGAAAAGATAAAGTACTTTCATACAACTTTTCTGGACACATCAGTAGAAGTTTTTAACTGTTCAAATATCTAGTCAAGCAGACAGTTACAGTTAATTGTTGCTTTAGATGCTTGGTCTTCTGGCTTGAATGTGAGAGCAATCAACTGTTACTAATTTAGGCCAAAAATAATAAAAGGGGAAAGTGGAGGACTTCTTTTAAAGAGACATCAGTGTCTCAGTGACACTAGGTACGTCAGTGCTGTTGTGCCATGAGGGGCTAGGACAGGAAATTTTGCCGTCTGGTCTCTCTGGATATTTTTTTTATTCATTCTCTCCACTGACAAAGTGTATTGGCCACTCTGTTCACATGGTGATAACCATGCCACAACTCCTGAGGTTTTATTTTCCCTTCATTTAAGAGACCAATCCAGATAAGGGTTGGAAATCTTGATACTCATTCCAGATTCCAAAAGGAGGTTCTGGGTTGTCTGAACTTGAATCTGAACTCTGCTTGATGCAGGCACCAAGAGTATTCAGTTATGTGAACAAACATGGTTACACTATCCTGCACATGAGGAAAAGGACTGGGAATGGTGGGACCCGGAAAAGGTGGGGTAGTGGTGAACTTCATTTTTATTTCGTTTAATATTGTTACTAGGAATTTAATTCTGACAAAGCCAAGCATGCTTTTTGGTTTTGTAAAACTTACTAACTGCCTAGGGAAGGAGGATTGGATTTATATGTAAAATAATTGCAAAATATGGTAGGGGGGGAAATGTGTTATGGAAAATACCAAGAAAAGGTATCTCATCCAGAAATGGGGAGTTGTATCTTCCCAAGAAAAATGACATCAAAAGCAAGACAAAGGAATCCTGGTGGCACAGTGGTTAAGTGCTTGATTGTAAAAGTCAGCAGTTTGAACCTACCAGCCATCCCAGGGGAAAGATATAGCAGTCTGCTTTCTTAGACTTGGAAGCCCTATGGAGCAGTTCAGAACTACCCATTATGTTCACTGTGAGTTGAAATCAACTTGACTTCAGTGGATTTTGGGGGTTTAAACTAAGGCTGAAAAAAAAAAGTAAGGTGTTGCTAGATGAAAGAGATGACGATCAGGAATAATAGAAATGACCAAGAGTCTATGTAAGCACTTATTTATGTAGAGACATAGATAAAGGTGATGGGTCCCAAACAAAACAATGCTGGAAAGAATATTGATGATTTTGTAGTATGGTGCCAGACCAAATCAGACCCTACAACTAGGTCTTGAGTGTTGAAAGTTTATATAGAGAGGTGAAACACCAGTGTGAGATAGTGGCACAAGTGAGACGGGAGAGAGAGAGAGAAAGACAAGACATAAATAAAGTGAATGTTACTGAACAGGTTTTTGTTGTAGGCAACAGGGGCTGAACCTTATTGGGGATTCAGGGTGCTGCCTTTGGGAAAACTAGTTCTGTTCCTTAGAATAGAACCTGGAAGACTACAGGGCTAACTCCACTCCCTCTTACTGGGAATTTTCTCTAGAGTTAAACCCTTCCAGCCATCTGTGTAGTACTTGAGAACAGGATATAATATAAGCTCCTGGGGTGTGGGAGAAATCCCTCAGCCTGAGAAGGAAGATGCAGGTCATTAGCCAGGAAGCTGTCAGTTATAGGACTATATGAATGCAAGAGCACCAGATTAGTGACGAATTTGGGACTGGTCCTCAACACACACAAGTGGTACCCTTTTTATTCTAAGGAACAGAAAAGTAAATAGTTTAAGCAAAGCCATGACCTTTTGGGTCCATGTATCTAGAAAGCCCTGCACAATCGAATTCAAAGGCTGAAAATTTGACACTGAAAATAAGTCCTGCATATTGGCGTTTCGCATAACAGATTCTCCCACTTGGATGGCCACCTGCAATTTCAGAGGTACAGTCTTCCAATTTAGCAATGCTATTGGAAACCTATCACTTTTTCCTCAGTGATTTTAGGAAAAAGTTTCAGGACTGATCGTCATAAAACAATTAGTGCCATTGAGTCAATCACTGTTTACAGTCAAATGGAATATTCTGTATGGTCCAGAATTAGGGAACACTATAATTGAGATGTCAAATGGCATAACGGTTACTCATTAGCAAACAGTTTTGGGTGGAGCTCCCAGTTTAAGACAAGTTTGGAAGCAGGAGTGGAATCTGCTTCATAAACAACATGCCTCCGGAAACTCTCTGAATTTTGAGAAATTATAGTTATTGAAAGGCTTCAAGGTCTTTTGTACACAGGGTCACTATGAGACGTGCTCAACAGCAACAGCAACAACAACAACAACAGCAGCAGCAGCAACAACATAATTTCTTCATAGGAGTCTTACTGGCACAATAGTTAAGTGCTTGACTCTTTGAACCTATCTGGCAGTTCTGTGGGAGAAATATATGGTCATCTGCCCCTGTAATGAATATAGTCTAGGAACTATCCCATTGGTTTACTGTGAAAAGAACTCAACTTCATGGCACCCAACAACATACTTGGCATCACATGACCAAGTAATAGATGGAGTATGTTCTGCAAAAGTTAACACAGTATTATTACCATCAGCAAAGAGAACAGATGCTGGGTACCCAAAGTCAACAGTTAAATACTAAAATTGCAGGTAAGGATGATACTCCTTTAGTATTTCTTTTGCATGTGGAGATGTGTTACAGATCACATAGACTTGGCAACAAAGAATTGGTAGTTGTTTATTTAGACTGTTGAACTATCTTCCCCCATAGTTAGGTACTCAAGGATGATTGCAAATAGTAAATACTTGGATTCGGTAGATTTTAGTTTCCAGTATGAGACAGAAAAGAGACAAAGCAGGTCAAAGGAACTCTGGTGGTACAGTAGTTAAGTGCTTGGTTGTTAAAGCAAGAAATTTAAACCCATCGGCCATCCAGCGAGAAAGAAGTAGTAGTAACACTCAGAGAAAACAATGTATAAAGAAAATGATAATTTTTTCACATAAAGAAAACAATGATTCTTAACCCCTATTTGGTCAGATTTATTTACTTTTCCAATTAATGAACATTTTTAAAAACTTGATGGAGTCAATAGACTCATTCCTTAGAAAATTACGTGTACAAACAATTTTCTTCCAAGGGTCAACATTCTACATGAAACCCACCTTAAAGCCCCTGATTGAGACTGACTTTTCAGACCTCATGGCTCCTTAGTAAGAAAACAGCATTTTTTCTTACTTATAAAATAGGAATGCCATTTAGAGGAATTGGCTCATGTTGATTTTTTTTTACTTTTAAGCAGCTGAAATTATGATGATACACAAATACTAAACACTATTTTCACTGTGTTCTTATTTAATTCAGTGTCATAACCTTAAATCGAGACAGATAAACTGTATTCAATTTCTGGTGAGGTTCCAAGGGCAAAAATTAAGTCTTCCAGAGGCTTTTGGATATTGTTTGCTCCCATAATAAGGCAGACAGCTCGCTGCTAATAAGATGTGGCTTGGGAGGTTGCTTTATCAATTTGTTGATCCCTTAGAGAAAAAAAAAAAACCCAACACATTTTCAAAACAAATCCAGGAGTAAGACATACATGAATGCAATTCATTTACTCTGAAAGTGTATTTGTGCACTGTTTATGACAAATAAAAATTTTCTGTAGAAATGGATTATTTGTGCCATGCCATCTCAATAACATAATTTTCAAGAATTAATATATTGATGTTGGTAGAAAGTACATTTGAATTTCTGTCTTTTCTATAAATAATATTATAAATGATTACAAATTTGTGAACATGCTAAAACACTAAATGTAAAGGGTTGCAAGGTAAAATACAGTATGCCTAGTTAAATGAACATTTTTAGAATAATCATAGTTTTTTAAGTTTAAGGATGCCTTTTAAAAATATAAAGTATAAGTAAATCAAGGATTAAATGCACTTTAAAATTACTGGCTATTTATCAGAAATGAAACTTTAACCTGGCATTTTAATTTTAGCATTTTAAACCTGGCATACCAAAATACTTGCAAAATATTGTTTTACACATCTGTAAACAAACACCTGTTTTTGCATATGGTTTTTACAACTGGTATCCTAGGTTTTCAGATGCGTTAAATTGAATACTTAAGAACATATGCAATTAGATTGTCATTGAAGTTGTAATAGAATACTACAAGCTTTTTTCCCCATAAACAGCTTCTACTCAAATCCCTTTTCACTCTGAAGAAACTTTCTGAAGGAAGCTAGACTGAGGCAGATGTTTCTTTATTTCAGCTCCATCTCAAATCAATTCTTTTAGCATTTGAGAAAATGTTGGTAAAAGTTGTATTATTCTGCTTTTAAAGTAACTCACATTTTATATGCAATTTAAATGATTTATCTTTGAAAGAGAAAGTTCTCTAAACAGGCATGCAGACATTAACTTCGTGGATCTAGAATATGAATAATTCATTTCTAAGTAAATGAGAAACTACTCTGCAATGTTACTTATCTATTTGTACATTTATAGTTAAACAGTAATTTGCCATCTATGGCATGTTAGTTGAGTTGTGGTTTTCAACATTACGGACACATTTGTTGCTGTGGTTTTTCAATACCATTTCCTGATGCTTTTTTTCCAATTGTGGTTTTCATAATCATTGTTTGATGGTCATGAAGCTGTGGTTTGGAGCTGCTAGATCCATTTGGACGGGAGAAGTCCTTCCAGGTTTTTGTTGTCTTTATTTTATAGCCTTATTGAGGTGAGCTAGAAAAGAGGGAAAAGCAAACCTCAAATATCACTGGCATTATCCTTTAAAATATTGACGAACACAACATAGAATATAATTTCTCAGTTTAATTCATTCTTAGTGGCTATAATTAATGCACATATGCACACATTTTGATAAACTGATAACTATTTCTAGTTATCTTATCATTTTTCCCTTGAATTGCTTTGACTTCTGCTTTCAGCTTTTAGACTCAATATTTAGCTGAGATTTATTAGTTTCTTCCCCCCTTTTGCTTTGCATATTTAACCATTTCAAATGCCAAAAGAAACATTAACCGTTATGATATTTTAATTCCAATGGGCATTCCTTTTGGGTGACATATAAAGTCAGCCAGTTCTAGAAAAAGATCTCTAAAAATCGTAATGCACAATACCTCTGATTCCAAGCCCACCAATTTAGCTATAATGAGTCGAAAATGAAGGAGGTAAAAAAAAAGAATCTGCAGTTCTCTGCTTAGTCATTGAATAACACAAAAACAATATCCCTGCCTTTCACGGTACAATTTGCCTTCATCTGTTGGTTCTTCAGGGTGGGGGCTTTGCCATTTAGAGAATTTTTCTTTGGGAAGAACCATGTGTTCTTAACAATTGTAAACTGCAATAGTACTACTGGGAATGTAATAAAATTCACATCTAGTCTTCAGTTCTGTAGTAAGATGATCTCGGCCATACCTTCCACAAGTCGACCCCTTTACACTTGCTAGAAGATGTCTTGATGGGATTATAAATGGCTGTGATTACAGTGCCTCCTGTACCCCAAGTGTCCTGCATTATGCTCAGTCAGCATAGGCTCTGTGAGACCCCTAGATCCTTTAGGGTATCATGTATATTGGCGTCCACACTAATCATTGGCATCCACACTAATCAAAGAGTGGGTGCGTGTGGTGTGTATGTATGGGTTGGGGGAACATACGAAAGATTTGATAGCAGAAAGTGTGATTCTTCTGCACCCCCTGGGCATCTGAGTATGCATGCAGTTGAGTTCACATTAGTAAATTCTCATTATATAAAGCAGCGGTTGCACTCGACTCGCATAAAAGAGCTTCCTAGCCCACCCGCGAGAACATATTTACTACTTGGTGTATATAAAACTATTAGAAACTAAGCTAACCTCACACAGCTTTACTGGGCCCAAATAATAGCTATGCAAATCACCTCAGAATCTGTTCTGTTGGCTTGCCATTTCTGACATCTTACACATACAATAATTGAATAAGAATGAAACAAAACTTTGGAAACTAAAGAACCATGAAATAGTTACTGGGTCTTACCTGCTTGGGAAAGAAGGACAAGATCAACTCTTGCCGTGTCCCATGGCAGAAAACGAGAAGCAAGAAAAGGTCACGGCACGGGATGCCACTCCATAACTTCCTTAGACTTCCTAAAAAAGTTACAAGTTTCATTCAAAATAGTTCATTTCCTACCTGGAGGCCAAGTACCAATCACCTAGTTAACCGTTTCCTCCCCCCCGCCCCCATTTTGAGAAAATATCTGTTTGCAAATTGGCAATTTTTACAATCTCCAGTGCGAGGTGAAGACAAGCAACTTCGAGGACGCCGCTCAGCACCAAGTGGGGGGATGGTCCGCGTTCTCCCCGGTCTCCAGGGAACCTCTCTAGCAATGAAATGGTCTCCGGAGGAGAGGACTTAACTCGCCCCCACACACACAGCTGGCATTCATGCTTAGCTGGTCCTCCTGAGAGGACCTTGCCAGTGGCCTAACCTTTCTGCCAAGAAGCAGCAAGGGCGGGGATGGGGGTCCGGGGAGGGGGCGGCAGAACTGGAGGCGCAAAGTTTACGCGAGAGACGGAGACCTCTTTGTGCCTCCCTGGACTGGCGAGGCGTGGACGGGGACAGTTGGGGGTCCCTCCGAGGGGGCTGTTGGGAGAAGTTGCCTGGGCAGGGGGGAGGGGTGCTCTGGCTGCGGCCCAGGGCTGACGCGGTGACAACTGCAGAAGGTGGCCCCCCTCCAAGTCCTTCGCGCGCCGCCCGCCTCCCTCTCTGCGCTCGCGTGCACCCCACCCGGCCGGGGCCGGAGTCCTAGTTTGCATCCGGACTGGCTTTGGATGCAGCCAATCCTCCCTCCGTGATGGACTAGTCTCCCCTCCCCACCGCCCCGG
>NW_006399952.1:679910-713640 GCF_000299155.1 Elephantulus edwardii | reverse complement strand
GGCGGCGGCGGCGGCGCCGAGCATCTGCCCCGCACGCCGGGGAGCGGGGACCGCCAGCGCGCTCCTCCTCCGCGCCCTCCGCCCTCGCTCCACGGGCGCCCCGCGTCCTTCCCTTCCTTCTTTGCCTGCTTTTCTCTCTCTTCCCCCCTCTTCTCGCTTCCCGGCCGTCCGCCTGTCCATTCCCATTCTCCTCTTTCTCCCTCCTTGGCTCCCCCTCCATCGCTCTCCGCGTCGCCCCCTCCCGTCCTCACTGTCACACTCTCGCCGGCTCCCCGGTCCCTTCTCCTAGTCGCCTGCTCCTCGCCTCCCCACGCGGACCCGCGTCTCCCCGAGGAGCCCGGCGGCCGCAGCACCTGGAGTCCGGCCGGCGGCGGCCCGAGCCTGGCCGGCGGAGGCGGCGGGAGCGGAGGGAGCGGCAGCCCCGACCGCAGGCACTGCGGGAGCCCCAGTGGCAGCGGCCGCCACCGAGATGTCCCGGCGAAAGCAGAGCAAACCCCGGCAGATCAAACGTAAGTTTGCGCGCGGGGCTCGGAGTTGGTGGGCTCATTCCCGGGGCGGGGGCGCGCGGCACGTGCATGGGCAAAGGGCTCGGGGAGATTCGTCCCCGGTCCCAGGCCATTTGTCAAAGTTTGCCTGAGCAGCCCCGGGGGACATGCAGATAGTCCAGCGGACAGACGGCCACACCGAGCGCGGGGCCCGGCGGCGGCGGCGGCGAAGGCTCGCCCGCGCGGCTCAGCTTGCGCGCGCCCAGGTCTCGCCTTTCGGCCCCGCGCACTGCGAGTTGCCGCTGCCTCCTCGGCGAGCCCGACCCGGGAGCTCTGCGCCTCCAGACCCTCCTTGAACTGTTGTCATTGTTGTTGTCGCGGTTGGCTTGGCGCTTCCCCTGGGAACCACTTCCTCCCCACCCCCACTAAGCAGAAGGAGAACTTAAGTTGTCAGAAAAGCTGGTCGGGACTTGGGGCGAGGGAGACAACTTCCGCGGGCGGCGGGAGAAAAATAGAAAAAGAAAAAAAAAATATCAGTGTCTGGGTCCCGATCCTGGGCGGTGCCAACGTCACGCCAAACCCGAAGCGAAACAAAAAGTAGGTGTAAAAGTTCGCGCCTCTGCGCGGCGGGTGCGGGCCTGGTGCGGGCAGGGCGCGCCTGGGGACTCTCGCCCGGACGCTATGCGGGACAGGGCTGGAAGTGGACTGTGAACCTATCGAGTATGCGGTCCTCTCTGGGAGGGGCCTCCCAGTCACTGCCCAGCGCGGAAACTGAGAGTTCAAGGCGGCAGGCGCGCGGCGAAACGCGTGGGCCGGCGCCTGAGGGTCCCTCCGGGGTTCCCAGGGCGCCCCCGGGCAAGTGACACCTGCCCAAAACGCACACGCTGACAGACCTCGCCTGGGCCAACTTTTCTTGGCTGTGGGGGTGAAATCCCTTCAACACTGTTTTGTTGGCCTGTGTGACATGTCTTCAACGCTTTGATCGAAAAGAAGAAGGAAAAAAAGCCACCTTCGTTTGTTTTTTTTTCTCTCGCCAGCCCTGTGATGTGTCAGTGTCTTCGTGTTGTTTAGTGTCCATCAGCTACTCTAAAACTAAGTATCCATGTAGATTTTAGATAAGGCTTTGATAATGCCCCCTCTCTCATGGTTATTAACCACATTCACAACCCTCCCCTCCCATGTTTTAAAGAAAAATTGGGTGTAGTTTAAAAACGAGTCTTACCAATCAGTGTGCCCAGCGTGAAATGGGGGCCAGGTTATAAACAATTTGCTACAGCTGAACGTTCAGATCTTTGTATATAGTCCGCGCCTCTCAAGAATCGATTTTCTAGTTTTTAGTGAATTTCTTCTCTTCTACTACCTCAGTTTCCAGTTTCCATAGTTGGGATAAAGCAAGGACTGGACTGGATTTTTGGCTTAAAGCAGTTTTACTCAAAGAATGAAAGAAGACTTTCACTTTTCTTAGCTTCAGTTAATTGTCTTCTACTTTTTAGCTTAATTCTACATTGATTGAGTCTTTATGTTTAAATGTTGCATTTTTATAGGGCCCAAACCCATGTTTGTTACAAAATATGACTATGAACGTTGTTACATGCAAACACTTTTTAGTTCATGGCTGGCATCTAGATTGTTACTAAATAATTAATATTAATTGATTGTATGGCACAAAGACCATCTGATTCTACTTGGGAATACTTTTGTTATCTTCTCAATTAGCTGCATTAAATTTTTTCCCCTTTCTATGTCTACCTCATATAATTGAAGATTAAAGTGTTTGAACTAATTGCTGTTGCTACACTTGTGTTATAGGTCATAAAATATTTTAGTGGCTTATTTGAAAGCTGTGATTTATTAACCATCAAAAATGCTTGAAAGTTCTCTCCCCTGAAAAGGGAACCAGCATTGTTCTACTGTTTGTTCACACAGTGAGCAGTGCCTAAAGCACGCACAGCCATACATAGAGTCTGAATATGCTTGCATTTTCTAACTTTACTGGATTCAGTTTGGGGTCACTGTGATAATCTATGCAACTGTGGATGCCTCTTTATCCCTTTGCACTGTGAACAGAAATGAAAAAATGAAAGGTCTTTGACTTACTGAATTAGAACAGTGCTATCAAATAGGGGTAGGGGAGGGTACTTAAATGTGGTTTGATTAGCTTTGGACATTTTGATGGCAGTCTATTGACATTTGGCTGCTTCGGCCTGTCCAGGCTCAGAACACAGTTCTGCAGATGGAGTTTTGTTTTCCTTGATACTCAAAGTCTTGATGATAGCTCTCTCCCTCCAATTTGAATACTGCATGAGAAGTGTATTTTTTTTTTTTTTTAATGTCATACAATTCTGTAGCTCTTGATGGTCTAGATCAAATACAAGTTTGGAAAATTGTCAGAAAACAAGGCTCCGTAGAACAATAGCATTTCAAGTCACTACTAAAATTGCTGTTTCTCCCCCTTTTTCTTTTCTTTCTTTTTTTTTAAACTTGGAAACCTTCAGAATCTGAAAATAAGGCTTTGGCATTGCTGATAAAACATACCCAATTTAGAGGAACTATGACAAGCAAAAAGTCAGCTCACACAAGAAACTCTGAAGACAGTCAATTTAAAGGACAAAAAGGTTGTTGGGCACAGTTTTTTTTCTTCTCTCCTTTTAGTGCATACAGTTCTCTGCTATCTAAAATTGTGATTTATGCAGTATTTTAATATTTTGCTTATTCTTTCCCCTTGGGTGCTCTCCGGGCAGCGATAAAAAGGCAACACTGAAAGAGCACCATTAATTTGCTCTGATGACTGGCCAGATAAGAGGAGATAATGGGAGAGATAAGCAGAGAAGATATACCATCAGAAACCCGATTATTACCATTAAAATTCCAGCCCAGCAATCTGCAGAAGCCTGATAATTCCTTCTCCGTTTCCACCACTTTGGATGATAAGGCAAAAAATAGTCACTCACTGCTCCTTGATTAGACTGCCCGGATTTCCTGATAATACAGTGATAAATTATGTATTTTGTCCCCCTGTTTTGTCCCAAAATTCAGATTTTTTTTTTTTCCCTATTCCAAGACTGTATTTTTTTCCTGCCCTCCTCTCAGAAGCTTTCTCTCCTAAGCTATTATTGTAATCCTGGTTTGATAAAGAGTGCTGATAGCGCCTGAGGTGTTTGGTGTGGGCGCCCTATCATGCTATCAGCCCATCTCCCCTCACAGCTGCTCCTGTTGTTGTTTTTAGCCTTATCACCTCCTGCCAATATGCCAATAAATTGCCCAGATTGTTCTCCATTCTGGGACTGCCCTACAAAATTTATGACAGAAAGGATGATTTTTTTTTTTAACCAATGCATCTCTTTATGATCAGCAAGCATGTAGTGTGTGCAGTTTTATTGTTATTTTCTTCATAAGGCTCTTGTCTCTAGTAATGTGTTTACTGACTAGTATGGCTCCAACTTGACTCACACTTTAGCTAAGACTGGAACAAAAGCTGGACATCAGATTTTATTTTTTCCCTCCCAAATGGAAGTCATTGTTATATATTCTCCAGTAGTTAATTCTGAGGTGAGGAATGGGAAGAGGAACACATATACTTTTCTCCCTCTTTTGCATAAGAATTAAGAATAAGCGTTCTTCTCAAAGTACCTTTTGCAGAAAACTTTCAGAAGGTTTGATATTTTGAAGCACATAGGACAACTATGGTTAGTCTAGACCAGGTTGAAGTACTTTGTGGAGAAAAAAAGGAAACCTTGACTTAAGAGGCAGAATTTTTTATTTTTTCTTTGAAAAGTGAAGGAGGTATTTGGAATTAATATGCACTTTGAAAACAAACGATTTCGCTTTAGCTATAATTTGGTAAGCAGTACTGTAGAGGGTGGTTTTGTTTGCTTTAGAAGTTGCAGTTAGTTTGTGTTGAATAAATCACCTTTATTTTTTTAAAACAATTTTTTGAGATGTCAAACAATTTCAGGCCATATGAGACCGTAACTTCCACATTTGTGTTTTCATATTCTGGGCTCTATTTTAAAAGTAGATGCTATAAAATATTTTCCTTCCAAAGTGATTATTGTTTAAAAATGAAGTTGAATATTATTAATATTTGCCACTATGGACATATCTAGCTGTTTCATCTGTCTCACCTTTATATGATATTATGTTAAGGACTGACTAGTTACTTTACTCTTTTTTTTTTTAACTGAGTGTGCCTGTATTTGTGTTTTTTTAAAAATATATGATGTTTATGCTATTTTATCATTCAGTCCATGATGATGGGCTTAATCACCTACTGAATTATCATTAGTATTATTTTTAAAGGAAATTTAGAAACTCTGCATACTTGGCATATGTTGACGTCTTTCACAGACACAAGTTGAGATTTCTTGCTTTTCACCTGCTAAATATTTAGATAGCATTTTGCTTTGGAACAAAGGACTCATTTCTTCTGGATTTTAGGGATAATGAAATATAACATTAACAGATAAGTGTCCCTTTGGGTTAATACTATTTCTTATGTTGGGGATTTAATTTTCTGTGTTTTTTTATACTAACAGTCAGAAAGCTTACGGAGAAAAGAAAGTCTGATTTGTCGAACAATTACTTGAATTATTTTGCCATAAAACAGGTAGAATGGTATTCTGTTGTTTATGCAGTAGCTCAAAATGAATTTATTTTCAATTTGAAAAATTTAAATCATATCAATGCAATTTATTTTCTGAAAACATACCTAAAAAATGCATATGAACTAATTTTAAAAACTAGACCGACTTAAAGATGTCCAGTATAGTGATCTTAGTTTTGAAGAGTTAAAGAGAATATAAAAAGTTGTATTTTATATATATATATATACACACACACATTTAGAAGGGCTCATTAATCATAATGTAAGTGTTTTAAGAAAAATAAGTTTAAGTTTAAGAAAACTTATTTTTAAGAAAAATTGCGGCAATGAATGAATGGAAATCCAAAACCTCTGTTAAAAAAAAAAGAAAAATGACTTTAGTAGAGGTAATCATACAGATATTCAGGCATTGATGATTTTATACCTTGTTGCTGTTAAGAGTTCAAAGCTAAAACTTGGAGATACATCTTGGAATGTAAAGAACAGATCTGATATTTTCTACTTACAGTGATTTTTAAAAATAGTTCATCCATAAAGGTATAAAAAAGTAATATGAAGTCAAATGTTATAAATGTTTTTAAAATGGACAGATTTAAACTTGCTCAATGGATGAAAGTATCTCTTTGAAATTCACTTAGGAGACTAGTGTTCATTTTAGGTAATTAGAAGGTTATCAATGAGTCTTTGTAAATAAAACATTTTTCTTTTCTGAGCAATTTTAGTGTAGATAATAAGAAATGTCAATATATCACCTGTCATGTGCCTTACTTAAAGCAGTGCTGTAAAGTTGTGAAGCAAACTAAGGCAGTTTGGTACTTTAATTCTTTTTATATTCTCTTAATTTAATATTTTATTATTTGTTAAAGATAAAGCCAAGATTTATACATCAGTTTGTTTTGAAATAATTGTTGTGGGGATATATTAATATATTTGTAGGTTATGATAAATTGAGTTATTTAAGATTGGTTATGTCAGTTGCTCTGTGTGTTTGTATATGCAAATACACAAATATGTGTACATATATACGTAGAAGTGAAATTAACTCTACACTATTTAAGATTGTGACCCACCTATACTGTTCATGAACTGTTCAAAGTCTTCGTTACCTCTTTTATTTCTGTTTCAAGACTGAATATTTAAAATTAATTAGCTCTCACATCAAATAATGAAAAAACAATCCTGAACTTATAATCCATTTTTCTGTTAGTTGTTTCTACTGATTTAAGTTTGGGGAGAAGGTGATTGAAACTAATGTATTAGCTCACCTGAAGTATTCGGGAATAGATTGATGGTGGTTTTAACTTTTACTAGTTCTGTCCTTCCTTGTAACAAAGGCACATTAAGGAAGAAGTTGTAACTTGCATTCACAGTCACATTCCTCTTTAAAATGTGTATCTTTTTTTATAGAAAAAAAATTGAATGAATAAAAAATTTTGTTCCTTCTGTGTCCTGCAGTTAACTTTTACCTGCCAAAGAGAAGGATGCTCCCCAAGTGAAATTTTCTTTTGTGTAACTTAGTGTGTATGCACATTTTTGAAAACTAGAGTTTTTTGGATGTTTCACTGGATTGTGTGGTGAGTCGAAAATTGGGTCTCTCTGGGAGCCAAATACTTTTTTTCAAGAATGATTTTCATTTTGTAATACAGTTTTGCTCACTAAAAAGTGTTAGTGAATATGTTAACTTTGAAGCCCTTATCCTCTAAGTCATGTTTCTTGGGAGTTTTTGTTACTGCTCTAATCCCTTAGGACTAGTAGGACATTTCAGAGCACTGTAGAGATTTTTGAAACCCTGTCTAATTCAGTGCCTGCCACCGTGTAAAATTATCAGTTCATTGGCTCACCAAATGAATAGCAGCAAAAGTCCGTTTCTTCAGTCGACAGAGAATGTGTTTCCCTGATAGATAAAAGGGCAAGTATGCATCACTCAGTAAGGTTACATCTTTAAAAGCTGAAATGCAATTAAATTAATAAGCTGAGACATGGCAATATTTTGCATTCAAGAAAAAAACTATCCCTTTAAAGGGTATTAGCATAAAGATAGCACATTTGTTTATTATGCACCAAATCAGCTCCTAGTATCTCTGCCACAGGTAACAATTGACTTTTCAGGCTTCAAGTTAATAGCCTTGTCTCTTGCTTGTAGGGATCAATATTAGTATTAATTAATCACCATTATCGGCGCTAGGATCTGGTTCTATTTGTTGTTACATCAGCAAAATATCAATATAGAAAGTGGACTCTCTGATCGTCATGGCAACTTCATCTCTTGGGTCAAAGAAAAGTTTATCTTATCTGTGCATAGAGAGTGGCAAACTGTTTAGGGATCTAGTTTGAACTCTAAGAACATTGATTTAGTTTTTGTTTGCGAAGAGAGGCTGAATTCCAATCACAGGGGATAGGTAAGATTTAAATATTAATGCTGAGAGACTTGTCTGAGAGGGTCATACCATTACTGTCATACCATTACTGTCAGATTGTCTTTCTGAGATGACAGAAAGGTAGAGAAATCAGGATTATTTAAAGCCTTAGTAATTTATGCTTTTGACAAATAACTTCTAAAAATGAACATAAGATAATAGGTAGAATTAGTCTTGGTCAAGATTTCAGTTGCAAAATAGAGGGCTTTCACATCTTTTCTCTTTTTTTGTGGTGGGGTTTTTTTTTGGTTTGGGGATTTTTTTTTTTAACCTTATTATAGTAACCACTAAAAAATCTAGTGCCTTGAGGTTCAGTTTTGTGCAGTAACATTTTGCCTCTTGATGAGTGTGAGATGGCTCTCTTCTTGTCTAGGGGAGAGAGTTTTGTTCTGAATTTTTTCAGGTCCCTGGAAATAATTTGTGACTTTTCTAATATTAGCCAGTATCTTTCCAATTCAGGGCAGTCCTAAAACAATCAACTGAAGGAATAAATGTGTTTGGAGAAAGTTTGTAAAGATAAGTTTCTAAAATCAGGGAATAGCATGTGTATTATATGGCTGATATTCCAAAGATATTCTAATAACATAAAAATGAAAATTTCCCCCCTTAGATCGCTGAGAAGTCATCATCATCGTTTGAAAAGTGATTATAAAGAGTAACAGCTAAACTGAGAAATGGTCCTTCAAGTACCTTGTTTTTCTCTTAGGGTGATGAGAATTTTTTTTTAATGGGTAAGAAAATAGTGTATACTTACCGTAATTTTGGAGATGTTAAAGATTAATATTGAGTGTCAGCTGTAGCCAATACCCCATTCCTTATTCCTTGTTCTTTTTAGGCAAAATTAATATAATTGCTGAGAATCAACTATTTATATGGCCTTTATGATAATGCTACTTATTATTTAGTATTCAAGCAATGTTCTCATTTAGTAAAATAAAAAATGTGCCTATTCAGGGTGTTAGTATAACAGTGAATATTAAAAAGACTTTCATTTCGTCTTGCCGTTAATCATGTAGTTTCAGTTATTTGTGAAAATGGTTGCCGTTTGAATTGCCAGAAGTTTTTGACTGGAAATAGTGTGGTGTTTCCTTGCACATGATGTGGCTTTTGGTAGTTAGACATATCATATATAATTAAAACAAATATCTGTAATACCTACATGTATTGTGGACCATTTACAAAATTGTATTTTTTATTTCTACTTTCAGATGCATCTAAAATGCCTTTAAATGAACACTTATTCCATACATTGTTTTTAGGTTTATTACATTTTTTTTAAGAAAATAAATGAATCCCTTTCATCTGCACTAGGAAACATTTTATAAGACAGAATTTCTGGCCAGTTGTCACTAATATGATTTTGTATAATCTCTAAAATTTTTAAAATGTCATAATTTTTGCAAACACTTTTAAACTTGAATAAAGTAGGTAACCAGATATAACATTAAAAGTTAGATGACTGTTCTTTGCAGTCTGTAGCTTGAAGCTTCTGACTTAATTTATTGCATGTTCTTTTGAAGTCTTGAACAATGACATGCTCTTGAAGAAAGACTCCAATGTGCTTGACTCTGCTCTAATTATTGGGAGTTTATAGTACACCCAGAATTAGAAGACTGAAAATGAATTTATGAGCCTTACAGGTCCATTTTGGGAACATATTCATTGCAATTTATGCAAATGAGATTTAAAAATAATATACTTTAAAAATAGAGAATAATAAATAATACTACTACTACATTATAACTAAATGCACTCAATGCTATCAATTTTCCCTTTTGCTTGCTATATTTAGAACACCTAAGTTGGAAGGGTGCTTTAAAGACCACCAGGAAATTGGAATGAAATAGTTGACAATTTACTATTAGCTAATAGAAATCAGTATAAAAATTAACTTATTTTAGCTATTTTGACATTCAAGAATTTAAAAAATATTTCATTTTCTTTCCTATACACTGACATTAAAAGAGAAATGTTTTTCACGCCCAGCTGGTAGAAACTTGTTTCTTTTCCCATATCTAATGTTTCCAGAATGTAAAATGCCATGTATTGGTATGCTTTTTTGTTTAAAAGGTTGTGCAGAGAAGTTAAAAGATACTGTTTCTTTATAAAAAGCTGAGAAAAATAGCAGGAATCTTTCAGAATGATACTTTTCTTATTGTAGATAAATTATTCCCATTTCATGCATTTTCATCCATGTATAAACATAAAACTACAATAGTTTATGATATTTTATAGTCCATACTTTTATGGCTAAGGTATTCATTTAAGGGACCAAATTATGTTGATATGCTAGACTGCTTTAAAAAATATATTAAAATTAAGCTCCATAGCACAATGGCAATATTGCCAGCTGATGAAAATCTTGTCTTCTCTATGAGGATTTTAATTTAAATGAAATAAAATATAAAGCTTTAAGTTTTACCCCTTTGAAAAAACTAGACTAAGCTAGGGAAAGTTATCTATGCTCTTATATTGACACAGATTATACGATATTTTGCCCTCACTTTTGTGGAGAAATTAAGACACAAAGTTTACTTTGAATTTTAAAGAGTTGACTTCAGAATCAATGTTCTAGTGGTTTCCTTGTCTAACTAGTTTATGCATAGAAATACTTTTGGTACTGTGCCTTAAAGCAGTAGGCCAGCTAACATGGACTTTGCAGTATCATTCAATATTTAAACTTTTTTCCCCCCATCCCTCCCTTTCCAGCCTGTAGTCCATAGAGATGAAAGTTTTAAAAAAAAGAAAATAAGATTTCTTGAGCTATTCTTCATTTGGGATAAAACTGTTTAAACTTGTATTGTCCACATTTATCAATGACTTCTTCTTCCTCTTCTTGAAGTGACATTCTCAGTGCTCAATTTGATAGCCTTTCTGCCTACATTGACATGAAAATAACCACATTTCCCAGTGCTGCCTATCTTGTCTATAAGTACTGTTGTAGATTTTGGATCTCTTGGGCCTCCCGCAGCCAAAAACACTCAGGTTGCAAAGGAGACGACTGAGTACCACGGACCCTGCATATGTGGGAAATATTCAAGAGTGTATTTGCAAATATATTAGAGAGTTGCTAAAAATATCACCCTTCTTCTTAACAATGTGCATCTTAGACAAACAGGCGCATATTTTGTCATCAAGTTGCTTAAGCTTCTGAAGTCAGGGCTACAACTGGGTCAGATGATAAGATGAGCACAAGAGAGAAACGAAGAGAGCGTCTGATAAAACCTGATTGATTGATGTCTGGCTTCCCCACCATCACAGGCCGTTGACAGTTAGTTTGGGATCAGATGATTTGGCTTTTGCGATAGAAGATGGGGCCTGCTAGGCAAGCCTGAAGGACAAAAAGGTCGGTTTCTGTGTAGTGTCAAGTAATGCTGAGCTCCCATAAGGTGGGACATTATTAATATTTCATTCTTTCTTTTTTAGGTCCAGATCCTAACATTCGATAGTCACTTAAGGGCACGAAGATTCAGTCTACAAACACAGAAATATGTGACTTTTTCCTCTGTTGTGTTTTAATTTTTTTTGCACTGCTTATGTCATAAAGAACAAGAGAATGTTTACTTAAATAGTAAAGCACATTCTATATGATATTTTGAAATATACTACGACTTTGCATATTTTATTACACTTTTGTGAGAAAATGTGGCATAAAATGTCCAAGGACATAAATTGGGCAAAGTTATTAATCAGAAAATGACTTTTTGGGAAGAATAGAGATGTCCTCAGGCAAAATTTCAATATAAATGAATCTAAAATTATGAAATGCTTTGGTGTTTTAAACTTGGTTTTGGCTTCACGTGTTTGTAGGGTGTTAAAACTTTGGAGAACTTTTGATTAAAAATCATCATGCATAATTGAGACATGCCAGTTTGGGAAAATTTTGCTTGGCACAATGAGAGAAATTCTTATGTTCTACAGTCCATGGCTTAGTGAACTTTGTACTATCGATTGCCTAGCCTTTTCCTTCTGGTCTGTAAAAGTGGATTGTTAGATTGTTTTTATTACAACCATCCAACTATGCAAAAATATCACCTTGATATTATATGAGTTTGTTAGCATGTATGCTATGATAGAATAGCATTATATGTCACTTCTGAGGTTAAACGTAATTCATAGTTTAATAAATATCCTTAGACTAAAGAAAGAATGAGTTAAATCATAATAGCTAGTTTCAGAATAAAATAATTTCCCGTCTTAGCTGTGAAAATTACTGCAGTTGTCACAGATTTAGAATTTAGACAACTTCGATTTGAATTTCGATTTAGCGCAGTTTGAATCTCTAGAAATGCTTTATGATGTATCACTCTTCTCTGCATTTTAAGGGTCAGATCTCTAAAGGACAGTTGATTCTCGGCTAATACTTTAGGCTTAATATCGGCAAGATGAATTGTGCAAGGTGCTGTACTGCTGATAGTATAAGTGGAATATTGTATGACAGTACCTGAATTGGTTCTCGTAATAGGCGGCCAGGGAAGGTGGACCAATCGTATTTCAGCAGTGATGGGCAGTATTTCCCAAAATAAGATGTCCTAAGAAAATGACCTGATTTCTTCAAAGTACAGTTATGTGCAATAACACAATTTTAACTTGCTATTTTGTATGTGGTTAGGACAGAGAAAAACTCCAATCTGTTGTTCTGAGTGTTGCTGTGAGTCATAGTTACGTGATGGCTCTTAACAACAGCATCTTGTCTGTGTATAGACATAGATATTAAAGAATAATGAGCTATCCTTGTAGGGATGATTATAAAAACTTCTGCAGAGAAGATGGCAAAAACATGGTGAGTATTTGAAACTTCACCTTTTTACTTTTGACCATCTTGTCCTGGTGGCCGTATTACTTACTACCAGTGGGAGCTCACTAGTACAACTTACCAACTTACTAGCGGCTGCCCAGGGTTAATGGTTTTACTTGAAGAATGAAAAGAGAACACAAATGGATTTCCCTGTTCTAGTCACTGTAACTTTGACATTTAAAGTTAAAAATAGCACTTCATTTTGAAGTAGTTGTAACAAGTATTCAGTGCAAATTGCATTGATAGTATTTGGTACTTTTAAGTATCATAGGCAGCTTGTTTATTGTTCTGCTCCGTATGCACGCACATGCGTGCACGCGCATGCGTGCACACACACACATACACACACAATCTCTTTTAATATAAGCTAGTAGTATTTTCTGTTCCACTAGTTTTCTTTTAGTATATTTCTTGGTTTTGTCCTGTTATTCTGCCTGGCTTTGAACTGCATATGTTTTTTTAATATGGATTTGAAAACATCCAGTTATTTTTCAAACAAAAGGAATAAAGAAAATGGAAATTGACAAATAGAAAAAAGTGCCATGTATTGGAAACAAACCTCTTGCTTGTCAACATGGTTAGGTTCCAAAGTCCAAGTCGTTATATGATATCAGCAATGGACAGAAATGGAGATTGACCATGTCACAGCATAGAATGGAGGGTGTAATTTTACACAGCTAACAAACTACATCCGTCCATACTTGCCAAGTCACATCATTATGTAATTGCTAAACTAAATCATAACTACCATGTTACATATTTTTGTAACTGCCAAGTCACTGAGAACTATGGCCCAACCAAGTTGATATATAAGCTTTACCATCACAACCAAGGCTAGTCTTACATTACACTTGAGCATTTGTAATTACCAGACATATATTGTTAATATGTAAAATAGTCAGATAGTGGATTTTTTTTATTCTTGTCATAAATGCAAAGTGCCTGATAATGAGATAGTCAATGAGTGAGGTGTTTAATTAAGCACAGTCTTTTTAAATGGTAAGAGTCCAGCACTTGCTCAGCTACACTGCAATGTTGTGATTCTTATTTGGGGAAGAGTCTGAGTCTGACATACATGGTGAATGTGGCTCCAGCCTTGGAGGAAAACTCATCTACACCCTGACGTGCAGAGTATTCAGCTTTGCTTGCTGAATGCACGGAGGGTTTGAAGTGCCTGCTGAGGAGGATCAAGCAGTGCAGCCATAATATGGATTAAACCTCAATGTAAAGAAAGCAAAGATCCTCACAACTGGTCCAATAAACAGCATCTTGTTAACCGTAGAAAGCCATTGAAGTTGTTGAAGATTTCATTTTACTTGGATCTTTGATCATTGTAGCTGCAGTCAGGAAATGTTGCATTGACCAGCTCTGCCAAAGAACCCTTAAAAGTGTAAAACAAAACAAAACAAAACAAAAACCCCACAAAGATGTCACTTTGTGGACCAAGATATACCTGACCTAAGTCATAGTATTTTCATTTTCTGCACGTGTATGCAGAAATAACCCACAACAGTGACTAAGGAAGACCAAAGAAGAATTGATGCTTTAGAATAACTACATTGGCGAAGAACACTTGAATAGACTCTTGACAGCATAAGAATAAAGACGTGTGTCTTGCAAGAAGCATGGCCGGAGTGGACTTTTGGAATAAAGAGGGTGAAACTTCTCACACACTTTGGATATGTTCTCAGAAAACACAAGGCTCTTGGTACATTAAAACTGCAACCATATACAGCATGAACATTTCCTGTTTTAAAATTAAGTTTTTGAAGAACACGGTCTGGTCTTTTATCACCTTGCTGTTTTAGATTCTTCAGTGGGAGTCCTGGTCTCAGCCTTAAATTCGTAGCCACCTTAAATATCTAAACTGATTATCATGCCCTTTAATATCATCTGCGAGCTATTATTGAATCAGACCTTGAAACTTCAGGGGGGTGATGATTTCCATGAGCTGGCAGTCAGACGTACCTCCATCCTCTAGCCTTTTTACCAGTGCTCATACCAGTCGTGTGCCCTGTGACACTCTACATGGTAGGTGGAGTTTGGAACTTGCAATGACCACACAGTACTCAAAGGCTGTACTGACAGTCCAGTGGTTTATTATTAAGGAACAGGCTTCAGTTTGCAATCAGGATCAACAGGCTATAAATTGGCTGGGAATCAGCATGTAGGTAAAGTCTGGAAGGTCCCTTGAGTGCATCATGGTCTCTCAGTGCCTCTGGGCTGTGCATGCAGACAAGCTCTTTCCTCTCTTGTGCACATCTCTTAGCCATGCAGGGCTCTTCTGAACCTCCTTAGAATAGATCTTTGGGTGCATTTAGGACATACATCTTGGTCTTCTCAATACAGACCTCTTTGCCTTTTGTCTTCTTGCCATTGACCTCTGTACTGCTAAGTAACCCAGGACATCATGCTTGGGAGGGTGGAGGGACAGCACAGGAGAGGTAGATCCTCAATGAGGTGGATTGGTTCCATGACTGGGGTAATGGGGATGGGTGTCTCAGAGACAATAAGAAGACTGGCATGGGATAGAGCAGGGTTTAGGGATGTTGTACATAGGGTCTCTATGAGTCACAGGCGACTCAACGGCACATAACAACAACAACAACTACAACAACAACATCAACCACCAGCCGTGGCAGTCCACGGGAGGGTGGCTATGAATTGGAATTGACTTGATGACAGTGAGTCTAGCCACTATAGCAGTTCTCTTCAGTTCTGCTAGTTCTGTGCCAACTTCTTGTTGTTAGGTGCCATCAAGTGGACTACAACTCAGAGCAACCCTGTGAACAACAGTTCCGAATCTTGCCCTACCCTGCACCAGCCTTATGGTCTCTGCCGTACGCCAGCACATTATTATAGTGACTCTGTCAGTCCATCTTGTTGAGGGTCTAACTTTGTTATCGAACACTCCACCTTTCTAGGTTGATGCCTTTTTCCAAGGATGGGCCTTTCCTGAAAACATGCCTAATGTATGGGAGACAAAGTTTGACCTTTGCCTTTAAGAAGAACCTTGGTGGCTTCTAAATGTATGTGATTGGGCTTTTGGTAGTGTGTGGGGATGTTTCGTATTCTTCAGTGCCCCATTTCAAAGGATTTGGTTCTTCTTCTGTCATCGTTACTTATTGTACATACAAAGCAATTGAAAGTACCATGACTTGGATCAGGCTCCTTAGTCTTTAAACATCATTACTCTGTAGCACTTTGAGAGACCCTTGTTGACAAATTTCCCTAGGGCAACAGGATTTGATTTCTGCACTGCTGCTTCCATGACTGTTAATTGTGGAACCAAATAAAAATAAACTCTTTGGCAACTTCAGTCTTTTCTCCACAAATCATAATGTTGTCTATTGGTCCAGTGGTGAGAATTTTTGTTTTCTTGATGTTGAAATGCAATCCATATTGAAATCTTGGCTCTTTTGCAGTAAGTGATTAAAGTTGTCTTCACTCTCTGTACACCAGGTTGTGTTACATGCTTAATGGAAGTCGTTGATGAATCTTCCTTCAATCCTAATATCATGTTTTTCTTTCTGTAATCCAGCTTCTTGAATAATTTGCTCAGCAGATAGGCTGAGCATCACAGCTTCTGTTTACACCACCATCTCATTCACAGGGCCCTTCCTGCCTGTCACTGCCAACTCTCGTGTATGACCCTTTCGGGATTTCTTGTTGTCTTCACTCTTCTATTCATTTCCCGGTATTAAAACTCCTTTAGAAGATTCCTCCCCCCTCCCTGGTCTCTTCTTCCTCTCCTCCTTGTCACTGTTGAATTTTGTCCTTCCTTTATTCTGAGACCTGTATGGGGTTTGCTGCATATGTGAGCAGATTCTTTGTCATTTTCAAAGCAAGTCCCTTCCTTCCAGGTCCTGAGTTGATCCATTCTGTCTAGGTAGGCCATGGTCACTTAATTTACTTCGCTAACTCTGGTATCTTAATTTGTATCAGTATATTGACCAGTTATTGCAAGATGTGCAGAATAGACCAGTCACAGTTTGGGCTGCAGCCCTGGCCAGAGAAAAATTTTCAAACCACCAAATTGTTAATAGCTAATTCAGCAAATATCAACAGACTTCAACAAAAGTAACAAACTTTATAGGGTAGAAAACTAGTAGTACACAGGTAACATGTCAAGTCTTAGAGCAGGGAAGATTCTCACGAGCGTTTTTCCTCTCAATGAATTAAAGCAAGAGACCACATAAGAAACTCATTTCACCATACCAAGCGTCTCATCCCTACGTCCCACCGCCCAGCCCAGTTCTCGTTCTGGCCTCTGTTAGCCACCATTCCTGACCCTTTCCTGTTCTTGGAATGCAAGCACCAGCTTTGAGTGTTCTTCCTCTTCATGCCCATGTGACTGTCTTCTTTCCAGTATTCAGGCTTCAGCAACCTTTCATGTCTTTCATGTTTTCTTCCCTTTCATTTGGCTTTTATTTATACTGTCAGCCTCGTTGCACTGATTCCCCCCACCCTTGAAAATATAATTTGTTTACTTGTAAATCAGATGTATCTCATTTGATCTCATGTCAATGGGTGTGTGCAGTTCTTGTTTGCTTCTGGATATCCACTTTAAGATTACTTGACACGTATTGAACACTCAAAGGCTATTTGCTGAATAAATGGATTTTAAAAATCGGTATAATTTTATGAAGTATTACTTTTAGCAAAGATTATTTTGTAATTTTTTACTATCCAAATGTTTTGATCTCCTGTTGTAAATCACACTTGCATTAACTTTAAGTAGTTTTTATTCATTCAGCAACACAAAGTACCTAGTAAGTTTCTTACATTAAGTCATAAGAAGAAGGAAATACAATAGCAAACAAGTATATATTCTCTTCCCCATAATTGTATATTAAATAATTAAAGAGAAAAGACACATGCATTATGAAGGTATATGTGTTTGCTGGAATTGTAGAATGAGATGGGTGTGTAGATGGCAAGGGTGAGTTAAGATAATAAGTTAGAATCTCATCTCTGATGAAGTCCCATTTCAGCTGGGTCTTGGAGGATGAGTACACTCTTCAATCATGATAAAAGAGAATTGCTTCCAGGCAGAACCAACAGCTTGGCCAAGAGCAGAGAGACATCAAAGAGCATGGCATTTTCAAATTCAAAAAAATAATTTTGAATGAAGATGAAAGTGGATGAGGAGGAGTGATAGACAGTGCTGCTTAAAAGCCAACTTGGGACAAGATCTCTACCCTCCCCCGAGATTGTACTTTGGATGCCATTTCTCAGTGCAAATTACCATTCACTGATTGATACCCATTTTGTTTTGCAACATTGGTTGCAACCTTCTCCTCCCCACCCCCCAATGTAACAGCGCTCCTTTCACTTACTACTTGGGTTTCCTGCCCCATTCTTCTTTTGGGCAAGTGCTACCCTTTTATTGATACCATACCTTTAAGGCCTTTGTGTACCATGATACAGAGCTTAAATCTCTAAGTGATTGGCAGTCACTACAATTATTTCTTTAAAACCAAAATTTGTTTAACATATTCTCAATTTGCTTGAAAATGAAAATACATAACCAAACTCTTAATTTGACAGTGGGAGAAGATCTGAAACTCAGGAGCTGATGGTGGGTTTCAGTTAATTCTAATTTTGTGAAATGTTACAATTATTAAGTTCATGCATTCAACCTTAGGCCCCTTGTATTACCCACTAACTTTTAGATACAGATTTAATAGCAACATTGTAGCTGATGGCCAAGACAATTACTCAGTGCTGCCAGTAGGTTAGTATGAATATTTTATTGAGGCTAGACAACACATGCACAAATAAATGAATAGCACAGTATCTTTTTAATTGAATCTGTTTGTGCTGAAGTCATGCAATTGTCTCTGCTAGTAGCTTACTTTTTATTCATAGGCATTAGCCTAGTTTTATAACTGAATGTTGTGAAGGGTAAATCTTTCATAGCAAAGAGAACGGAGTAGTTGTTGCTGAGGTTACCAGTCGCTGCAAGACAATTTGACAAAGATAAAAATGCTAGAGCACTAGTATAAGGCTTCCATTGTGAAGCACAGGTGTTACTTTCCTCCTGCCGCCATAGTAATGTTGCTGTTGGGTGCCCTGATGTTGGCTCCAGGGGAATGAACGTACGTCCGCTGTACTGGAGCCCATTGGTGCAGCCAGTGTGTCAGTCGTCTCTATAATGATTGCTGTTGTGACTGTTGTCACATTCTGTGATGGCAAAGAGGAGAGAGAGAAATAGTTGTATATTGGCATACATGAGCGCTCCAGGGCCTGTCCACAGGGAGTTGTGCTGCTGGCTTAAAGGTGGCACCTTTTTGGCTGTGTGAGTAGACAGTAAGTAGTTCCATATAAAAAAGATGGGCCATCTGCTCCCTTGCAATTCACAGCCTCAGAAACTCGTGGAGGGTCAGTTTTTGACATAACGATGCTAAGTGACTTTGACATATTGCTATATTGTTGTTGTTGTTGTGGACCAACGAGTTGGAACCGACCCATAGCTGACCCTCAGGTATGTTTGCAGAGGCAGTTAATTGCATGGAAGGAGATTACCCATCCTCCTGCAGAGCCGCTGGTGGCCTCGAAGCATGTGACTTAGGGATTGCAGTGCAACTTCTTGCCACTAGGCCACCAGAGCTCATGCATCCATATATTCAAATTTTAAAATTTTCATTTACCCTCAGCTGGGCGGTTGGGAAGATAGAAATGCTGTTAGGGGAATGGGAGCAAAGAAATGGAGAGAGAAAAACTTATAGAAACTATTATTAAAACTATATGCTAAATTCAGGCATTGATGTATGAGAAATAGCTATGATGGTATTTTTCCCCTCTGTGGATCCTAAATTTATATGTGAATATACCAAAAATGAGCACTCATTGGAGAGATTAAGGTCTGTTTTATTTTAGAGAGAGAAATAGCACAGAGAAAAAGGTTTTAAATACGCTGCCTTTTAAAGTATATAATTTCTCTCTTCTCCCAATAGGTCATGGCTATGCTATTAACCTCAGACTAATAGTGTATGATAGTTTAGTCTTAGATAAAAGATGTGTTCTTTACCATTGACTGTTGTGCTATTACAGGCCCTGTTATATAAAGAGAAGGGAATCTTCATGATGTTTTCCAAAATTTGGAAATTAAGTTCCATTGTGCCAATAACCGCTTCTCTTTCATTCAGAGCCCATATTCTCAATGATTTTAAGGTGCTCTTACTTCTTTTCTCTTAGATAAATGTATGCACATACATTCTCATTGGTTCTGGGTCAATTATCTTGCTCTTTTTCACACCTTAATGTTTCTATCATCTTGTAAATCTTTCTACTGTTTTGTGTGTTCTTGTGAGAAGCAGCAGCAGCAACTGCAAAAACCGACCCAGAGGCTGGTGTAGACAGAAGGTTGAGGTTTCAGTGGAATTCAAGAAGGAACTCCCCCGCCCCCCCCCAAAAAAAAAATCTTAGTATCTTCATTTAGTAACTCACTTAGTCTCACTGCTGTTGATTCGTAGCTGCCCCTCCATGGAGTTTCTGAGGCTGTAAACTGCAGGAGGAGAATCACCATCTTTCTCTCAAGGAGCTTTTGGTGGATTTGGACTTCCAGAGAGGTGCCATCTTTGGTTAGGAGCACACAACTCTCTATAGACTTTAATGAGCAGAGCTCCCTAATTAGTAAACACCACCAAAATAGCCACTGAAAATTATGACAGGGTGGAAAGAATATAAAATATTTTGTCAGGTAACTTACTGAAGAGCAATGATGTCATTCTGTCGACTGAGGTACGCCTGATCCAGAACATAGTCATCACAATTACCTATTATGCGTGAGAAAGCGGGACAGTGACTAGGAAGGATAGAAGGAGAATTTATACTTTTGAGCTTTAATGCTGGAGAAGAGTATTAAATACACCATGGACTGCTAGGAGAACAAACAGATTCATCCTAGAGAGGATGAAACTAGGCTGCTCCTTGGAGGCAAGGATTCTGACGCTCCATCTGACATACTTTGGACATGTTGCAAGGAAAGACTGGCTCTTGGAGAGGGACATTGTGCTTGGGATGGTGGAGGGACAGCACAAGCGAGGAGGACCCTCAGTGAGATTCAGTGACTGGGGTAGTGGGTGTGCGTGTGTCAGAGATAATAAGGTTGGCTCAGGATAGAGCAGGATTCAGAACAGTTATACATAGGGTCACTATGCATCTCAGGTGACTTGATAACACGTACCGGCTTTAAAGACATGGACACACTGTAGGGTTAGACATAGCATATGATATTGGGGACGGTTATAATTGGAAAGCTGATACGTTCTTGAGTCTCTCATGAGAAAGAACTTAAAACCAAGAAATATTAACACATCTTTACGATCGCTTATAATTTTCTAGAATTTTAAGTCTTGTTAGCACACATGACCAACAGATCATTCTTGGCTTTTTCATTCTTATGGATTGTGAATTACTTAAGTTGCCTGCGTTTTTGCATTTTTCATTGTGAATTTGGACAGAGGTACTGTGATAGTGCATGGCATAATAGAGTTAAATTTACCTAATTAGTGACATTATGCCCTGAAATGATACAAATAGTGAACTGTACCAAAACCAAAACAAATACTTGAGTAGGTCTCCTGGGATATATTCCACCATCTCCATAGTTCCAGAGCCCAAGTGGCTCTAGCCCCTTGCTTCTGTGTAGCCTGCTCATGTTCCAGCCGTCAAGTGTTGAAAAGCCACAAGTGGTTTTCATGATGATAAAGTCAGTGGTTGGTACTAAAAATAGACTCATGACAAGCCTAGGAGAAGACATGATTGAAGATGGTCAAGTTGAAACTACTGTTCAGAATACTATGTAGAACTTTGAGGATAACCAGTTTCTGGAAGTAAAGAGTCATCAGAATTATTGAAGCCTTTGATAATCATTTTTTGAATTGAGTGGGGCTGCTGTGTACAATGTACTGCTTCTCCTCAGATGCCTAGTTTTGTTGTTTTGTTTTTGGTTGTTGTTTCTGTTGTTATGTGCCATCAAGTCAAGTCCGACTGGCACAGAAGACTGCCTTCTCCAGCGGAGCATCTGGGGGATTCCAACTGTGTGCCTTTGGGATTGCAGCACAGCTTCATGCCACTAGGCCACCAGAGCTCCCTTCTCAGATGCCTAGTTAATATGTTACTCGAGAGATCTGAATGTCCTAAGAGTGTTTCAAGGGAACTGCTTAGATATGAAGGTGCAGGTAAATTTAACTTCAAGACTCAAGGGGCAGTGGTTGCGGCAATGGTCCTTGAGGGTATGTGTGGCACAAAGGTGTGTATTTATAAATAAACTGATTTATACGGTCACTTGAGAGTGGGAGTATGGTATAGTGTCTCAGAACCTTGGAGCTGAACATCAGGGCTCAAATTCACTAACTCTTCGTGGTGTGTCCTTGAGAAAAAAAATTACTTGGTTTCGGTGAATAGATTATTAAAGAAACCTCTATTGAGGGTTGTTGTGAGGATTAAATGAATTAATGCTCAAAGAACTTAATACAGTATGAGGAATACAGTAATAACACCTTCTTTCCTTTCTTACTGACATTTTTAAGGTTAAATCTCTGAAAAGAAAGAATTGTTTATATTGAAAAACCACCCCAAGTATCTAAAATATACCTTAACGATGTTTGGTTTATATATTCAATAAGACAATATTGAAATGAAATATTTCTCATTGTTAATGCTCTTCTGGTTGAAGGGATTCATATACAAAAATAGAGATCTTGTTCATTATGCTGAATAACTCAAACTTTTGCTCAGAAAATCCTGAAGTAGTTTTTAAATAATAAGTATTTTAGTCCTTAAAAATAACATTACCAAGTTTCATTGGGATTGATATTGAAGGTAAAATAGAAGGTGCTCACACAATTCCACAACCAAAAGCAGTTTGAGAAATGAGGAAATTTGTTACAAGTTTGGTGTGGTTTTTTTGTATCACCGTTTTGATAGTAGCTAACAGGATGTGCCTTGGGTGTGATAGCCATTGCTATAAAAAGTGAGTATTCAGTTTGTTGTTGTTGTTGTGTTTTTCCTGGACAGGCCTGGAGTTAACGCTTGGGATTCGTTTAGAAAGATACTTAGTAAAGCAATCAGAAAAAAAAATCACTGAAGACAGTGGTTGGTTAAAACACGTTTGCATGACCTGAACACATAGTTGTTGTGTCTCTAAATCCCAGACATACTTTATTAGGACAATCCAGCTGGTTTGCTATTTCTATCTCCTCATTATCAACACGTTATACTATGGCCTCTTCCCCCTCACTTCCAATGCCAAGAATTTGGCAGAGACACCATGTTAGCAAGTCAGAGGACGAGGGGGTGGGGAAAGACAGGAGCAGCTCACATTGCTGCACGAGGAGGGAAGCACGTTTCTAAACATTTTGGTATGGGGGGTGGTGGAATTTGATACAGGACCATTTTTGTTTCTTTACTTGGAAGGTTTGAGGAAATTTAGAACTTCATGAATTACTAGAACTTTGTTAAAAAAAATATGTTACTAACAGTCTGTACTTTTAATAGATTCTGATAGTAAATCCCAAATTTATGAAAACCTTTGTTTTTTTCCCTTTTCTACATATTCCTGTTTTGTGTTTGTTTGTTTTTTTAAGGTCAAAAACGTTTACATTGTCAAAACCAGTTCCATAACTGAATGCCGTACATCATGTAACCTTTTATTATTTTGTGAATGATCTTATTAAACAGACAGATGATACCTATTTTATCAGAGCAAAAAGAATACAGACGTGAGATTCTTAGTTTTTATTGCAGAATGCTAAAATGGAAAACAAACAGATAAAGGACTTCCCGGGCAGTTTCATAAGATTTACAATTTTGTGAATTAGTTAAGATCTTGGCAAGTTAGGACTTTTGCAGAAATGCATACTCTCAAATTTCTAATGTTTACCAAATGATGTTTCCTAATGTGGTCATTTCTTACAGGGAATGACTTAATAAAATATTTTCTGTACCTTGCTAGAAAATTTGAAAAGATTTTAAACGTGACTACATCTTTTTGCAAACCTTGTACTCCTTCTGAAAAGTATTTTTTAGTGTGCTGTGCTGCATGTTTTGAACATGTTGCTTTAAACATTAAGAAGAAAAATAGAATCCTCAAGGATGGGATGGTGCAGGTGGGAAAAAAATCTGTTGAGTGTACGTTGTCTTAGGTTATGATAAAAATTATTTGAAATGTCTAAGTATATTTTGCATAAAACATGAATTTTGGGTTCAGAGCAGCCGAAATATATTTTCCTTATTTCATGTTATCATACAATATTAGGTTTTAAAAGGTAAAGGGCCATCTTATCTGTGCATAATGATATTTTTTATAAAGCAGTTACGTTATGATCACTTCTCTACATATTGGAAGTAAATACCTGAAGATATGTTTTGCCTCCTACACGTGGTGGCCTAATGGTAAGAAACTGCCCTGTAATCCTGAAGAAATGCAGTTCGAATCTATCACAGGAGAAAGATGGGCAATCTCCCCCTTTGCAATTAACTGCCTCTGAAAACCTGCTGAAGGGTCTGTTATGGTCATTTCTGATTCAGAATCATACAACAAGAAGTTTATAAATGTGTGTGTGTACAGTTCATTGCTGTCTAGTCAGGACCTACTCATAGCTGACCCTCCACAGGTTTTTAGAGGCTGTCAATTGCCTGGAAGGACAGAATCTGTCTTTCTCCCATGGGGGAGCTGTTGGATTCCAACCACCTGCCTTTGGATTGCCAGTGCACTGCCATACTCACTTGGCCACCACAGCTCTCCATAAATCACAACACTCTATTTGATTCTTAGGGATGTCCCAGTAATAATTTAAAGAATCTGGTAGGCAGCAAATATCAATGCATTATCATCATTGGAAAGTTAATTTAAAAAATTGCTGCTAAGAGTTCATTTTTGTATAGTGTTTTCTATAGTATTCCTCCCCCACCCCCGCATGGATTTCCTTTCTATATTAATCTCTTAGATGCTTTCTGTTTAATCTTTATTAGCTTCTCTAGAATACAGGAGTGGATTTGCTTTTAAAAACTAACTGATGTAAACATAGTAATAAGGCCGCAGGGTGTTCTGGTGGCAAGAAGCCGCGCTTCAAACCCAAAAGCACGTGGTTCAAATCTGTGAGCTGTTTTGTGGGAGAGACATGGTCATCTCCTCCTGTGTGGACTTACGGCCTCTGAAACCCCACTGGAGGGTCAGTTATGAGTCAGTTCTGACTCAGTGACACACACCACCACCACCACCACCACTAAAAGTAAGGCACACACAGGAATACAAGAATGAAGCCAGGAGTGAAAAAAAAAAATGTACCTCATAGCTTTTTTTTTATTAAAAAAAAAAAACAAAACCAAAAAATAAACCAAACTGGAAAAAGAAAACTTTATATCATCCAATGCTTGTATTTGTGCCATTAGTACAGAAGTGATTTTTTTTTTTAAATCATCTTCTAAACCTTGTTGAGAACCCTAGTAGGTTTTCATGACCTGAGAGAAATGGAGCACTGCCTTTACGGGTCTTATTTTAAGGTTGGGGTAATGGTGGCTATGTGGACAAGACAGTGAACTGGCTTTGCACTGAGTAGAGGAAGAAGAATGCAAATGAAAAGAGAAATGGTTTATTCACAAATTAAAGAAACAAATTGTTCCCTTGGGTGGCTCCTTAATTGATGAAGAGCAAATAAGTAGGGTACAGTTAACGAGGCAAGCAGAGAGGGGGCAGGCAGATCTCTCAGGGCCGGGGTTAGAACCTCGGGCTTTCAAAGTGTGAGGGATTTGTAAATGAAACTACTGTGTTACTGTCAGCATTAATATGTGGATAAAAATCTGTGTTTTCGAAGCTCTTACAGCAGTTTTTTCTGTATCCCTTTTTTATTTTTAAAAGTAGTTTTATGTTATTTCTGTACTATTAACATTCTACACTTATGACATTTCTGCCCCCTCACTACTGACACCGAACAATGGAACTGTTTCAATTAAGCAACAGAACATCAGCCCCTGGCATCTTATTCTGTTGTTCCATCTTTTTTGCTAGGGAGAATTCATTTGTTTCTTAATTAAGAAAAACACCAATAGCATGAAAAATCTGCTTATGGTACCTGAATGATAATTAGGAAAAAGGTAAAAAAAAAAAGCACACACACACACATACACACACATTCCAATAGCAGCCCAAATGAACTTGAGCTGATAAAAATGCACTGAACTACTCCTGCATAAATGGAGGCCGAGAGAAGTGTACAGTCATTATGGCTAAGACAATATGCAAACTATCTTCAAAGAAATCAAATTGCTAGAGTGTTTTCATTTGCATGTATTAACTATTAACATAATGAGGAGAAGTGACATTGGACCCGGATTGTGTGTCTGTTGGGATTGATAACTCTACTGCATCTGCACACAGACGCCCCAAAATCACGCTCATGGTTACATCCGAGTTGAACTCGGCAGTGTGGGCTGAAATGAAGAACCTGGAGCTTGGAGAAGCTGCTGAGCTAACGCAGGGTAGACATCTCCCTCATTCATACTGTCTCATCCAGTCCCGGTCTGCTGCTTTCCCTCTCATTTATTCTCTCGCTTTTATTTTTAAATCATGATGTTTTGGTTGTTGTGCAGGCTACTCATAGCGACCCTATGAACGAAAGAACTGAACACTTGTGTAACTTTCATCCTCTCTCCAGGTTCATAAGGTTTCTGGAGGCAAGCTGTTTCAGAAGTCAATGTCACTCCTGCTTCCAAGCTTGTTTTAATCAGGGAAGCTCCACCAAATACTGTCCACTATGGGTAACCATTAACACATTTGATACATCAGTGTCACAGTTCTCAGCTTCACAGTTACCTCTGTAGGACAATTGGACACACCAGGGCAAAACGACCTAGAAGAATGTTTGAACAAAAACAATGAAAAACAGGTCCGAGGGCTGCGGATTAGAAGTCACCCACCTTTGGTTTGGTAGCATCACTACACTAGGGCCAACTGATCTCTCTCTATGTTGGTGTTACTGTTGTTAAGAGCCATCGAGTCGTAGGCGACTCATAGTGATGCTTTGGTGCATGAACTTATTTTGGGTTTTAACTCAGTGCCACCGAGTGAGATCCAATGCCTAGCAGTCTCCATCAGGTTTCCAAGGCTGTAAATGACAGTGGGAGGAGGTTGCCTGTCTTTCTCCCTTGGAGCAGCTGGTGGATTTCAGTTGCTGGCAACAGGGCCTTTTGGTTGACTGTGCTGCACACTTCAGACTATACAGTTGGAGGTCCCAAGTTGAGTTTTTGAGGAGCTGAATTCTCATGAGATTTCTTGAGAATGGATACTTAAAAAGAATATTTTAAACAACCATGGGGTTAATGTAAATAAAATCTGTTCCTGGATTCGAATATTAGTTTCTTGACTTGTTCATTAAAAACCAAAAAGATGTGACATTTACTAACTCCTCTTATGGCCCCTATCTTACGTGAGTGGTGTTGTTTTAGGCCCCCCCCCCCTCCCTTGGAGAGAGTCCTTGGGAGAAATGAAGGAGTTGTTGTAAAGAAGCTCTCTGTCGTTTATATAACCTTGAGAAGACTCACTGATTTATCTTCCCTGAACATAGACCAGAGGGAGTCTGCTTCCACCAGGATTTATAGCCTGAGAGACCTTGTGTGTTACTTCTGTTCTACCCCAAAGGGTCATTATGCATTGGGTCCAGGATGTTGGATAAAATGGACATGGATGACTGCTGATACATCCTAATGTAACAGCCATTGAGACTAACAATTTGTTATATTTTTTTAAACTTGGGAGAAATTGAATAACTATCACTTAGATATGACTGCTGCAGGGGGCTCTTGTGTGTCCGAAAGTGTGAGGATGGCACAAGACAGAACAGGGTTCATATCTGATGTTCCTAAGGTCACTATGAGTCGTACTCAACTTGAGGGCACCTAACAACAACAGCAACAACAAGGAACCTCTTCAGAACAACTAGAATGCTTCATTTCCTCTTGAGTCATGACACTTATCACACAGTGGGATGACTTTTGTCATCTCGTGCAGATGATAAACCCTGGCAGCTACATAAACATTTGACTCATTTTTAGAAGAGGAAGTCAGGTGCATTGCTTGACTTTATCATTCATTGACTTTATCATTCCCGCAGCAATGTCTCCAGAATCAGAATCTTGCTGTTTGGAGTTGGAGTTAAGTTATTCCCAGCTCGGGGCCACACACATAAAATGAATAAAGGACACACAGTTGTGCACCAGCTTCAGACTCTTGATATGTTGAGTGTGTGTGTATATCCACTGCTTAAATACAGATCATTGAGGAGATTCTTCACATTCTCTGTCCCTTTACTTCACCAAACATGAGGATCTTCTTCGTCATTTTCTCTTGTCAGTGCATCCAAAATAAAGATGTCGAAGTCTCAAACACTATTGTGTGGTCCGTGTTTTCATTGGCTCCTTTTTAGAATGAAATGTCAGCTTTTCTTCTGAGTGTCTACAGCCTCCATTGAAACCTGTCCATGATGAATGACCCTCCTAATATTCAATATAACAAACCAGTGACATAACTTTCAGCATCTTAGCAACAGTGAAGTCACCATAGTGTGACAGACTTGACAGATGAGTAATGAAAAATCAGAAAACACCTTAACTTTATTTAAAGTCAATACATTTATTTAATGTGGTTTATGTTTTAAAAATGGTGGTGACATCTAGTGAAGGAATTTTAATTTTATTTTCTGTTACTCTATTTATTCTGTTAGAAAGAAAATGCTGTGATATTTCTGTGAGCCCAGTAGACATTGTTGTGGGTGTGGGGTTATTGGTACCCCATCAAGGTACAACCTCAGCTGTTAGAGAGCTTAACATTCTTGAGGTTGAATAGCAGGCCCGGAAATCCGTAAGTTATTAAAGCACTTTTGATTTCAGATGGATTAAAAGTTTTAAGGGAAATCAGTAATGTAACAGAGGAAGACTTTTGGGACTATAATACAATCATATGCCAGACAAAACTATTTTAAGTTGTTGGTGTTGTTAGGAGACAGTTAAGTGTAAAGAGTCTTGTGAAATTCATCAGAACTGTTAGGAAGTAGGAGAGGATAGATATTATTTCAAAAATTGTGCTCAGTTCTCTCCCTCCAATGTTTGCCTGATAGATTTACCTTTGTAAGTGAGTTTGTTCTTAGGTGCTGTTGAGTCAGTGGCAACTCTTTGGCTGAAATGCAGTGAATCACTACATGATGTGCAGGGATCCTGCCTGGTCCTGAGCCAACCTCACAACATGCGCTGTGCTTTTAAGCTTGTTGTTTGTTGCAATCACTGTGTCTGTTCATCTCATGAAGGGTTTTTCTCTTTCACTGACCTTCCACCTTTCCAAGCACGATGTCCTTTTTCAAGGACTAGCTCCACTTGATAACATACCTAAGAGTATACGAGACAAGTCTCAGTGTTCTGACCTCTGTCTTCATAGCACTCTGGCTGCATTTCTTCCAAGAACAGATTTCTTTGTGCTTTTGCCAGTCCGTGATATATGAAATAGTCTTTGCCAACACCACAGTTGGGAGGTATTAATTTTTGCTTTTCCTTATTCATTGTGATAGTTTCATACGCATGTGAAGCAATGGAAAATACTATAGCTTGTGTCAGGTACACCTTCGTTTTTAAATAGACAACCTTGCTTGTTAGTTCCTTGAAGAGATTCTTGGTTACAGTTTCTCCCCGTGCAGTACTTCATGTTATTTTTCTGATGCATGTTACCATCGATGTTGATTACTGACCTAAGTAAAAAGAAAATTCTTGGTTACTCCAGTCTTTTCTCCATTTATTGTGATACTGCTTATGGGTCTAGTTGTGAGGGGGTTTTGGTTTTTTTTGCCCTTTTTTTTATGTTGAGATGTAATCTGTACTGAAAGTGCTCTTAACCCACTTTCAGGAAGCATGACTCTTGACGAGTCTTCCTATCATCTTGATGCAACATTCTTTTTCATATAACCCAGCTTTTCAGATTAATTGTTCAGTATACATATTGAATGGTTTTCACAGGATGAAAAGATATAACTATGATATACACTGTTCCTGATTTTAAGCCATGTAGGATCTCCTTGTTTCAAGTAACTCCTTCTGGGTTAATGGACTGATTTCATGTGAGCATGTTCAAGTATTCTGGAATTCCATTTTTTTTTAAATTAAAATAAAATTTTTATTTTATACTGGTTTACTTACAAAGTCTGTGCATTGTTTTTCTCATGGGATCTTTCCCATTTCCTTCACCCATGCCTTTCTCCACCCATCAAATTGTGCCACCCTATGATTAACCACTCCCTCTCCCCCTCCTGTCCTCACCCCTCTTTTCCCATCCTCCATCCCTTGCTTGGATCCTCATACAAGTTCGACAATAATGTTCTTATATTGTATTTGTCCTTATGGGATTGAGTTAGTTCATGTAGTATAATGTTCTCTAGTCCCTCCCAAGTTAGGTAGTAATTTATAAAATCATTGCTTCTGCATGCTGCATAATATTCCATCGTGTGATTGTGCTATAATTTCTCAATCCATTCAGTTGTGGTTGAACATTTGGGCTGTTTCCATGTTCTTGCTATGGTGAATAATGCTGCTATGAACAGTGGTGTACAAGTCTCTGTTTGTGTCTCAGTTCCCATTTTCTTAGGATATATTCCAAGCGGTGAAATAGCTGGCTTTTTTTTTAAATTTCTATGTTCAGCTTTTTGAGGAAGTGTCAAACTGCCTTCCAGAGTGGTTGTACCATTTTACAGTTGCACCAACAATGTATGCGTTCCTATCTCTTCACATCCTCTCCTGCATTTATTGCTTGCTGTCCTGTTAAACTTTGCCACTGCCCCTGGAGTGAGATGGTATGTCATTGTGGTTTTGATTTGCATATTGCCAGTGATTTTGAGCATTTCTTCATGTGTCTGTTGACCATCTGAATATCTTCCTCTGTGAAATCTTTCCATGTCTTTGGCCCTTTTTGCAATTGTGTTATCAGTCTTTTTCAGTTTTATCCATAATTTATTATGACACACACAGTGTTTTTATAGTAAACAAAATACAAGTCAATATCTTTCTGACATTATCAGCTTTCAGTCAAGTTACATCTGATCAGCAGTGAAATCACTTGTTCCATATCCTCATCTATCCCAGCTTTAATTTCTGGAAGCTTCCCAAAGATATGTTGCTGTAACCATTTTTGAATAATCTTTACTAGGAATTTATATGTGTAATATTAATGATATTATAATTTCAACATTCTAACTCATTCTCTTTTGGAATGGATACAAACATGTATTTCATCCAGTCATTTGATCATGTCTTCCAAATTTTTTGTATAGTCAAGCATGTTTTCTCGGGGCCATTACTCTTTGGTGAAACACCGCAATTGATATTGCATCAGTTTTGAAACTTTATTTTTTATCTACTCCTCAGTGCAGACTGGACTTATTCTTTACTACCATTCATTCTTAAGCATATGCTACTTTCTTAAATAGTTTAGTTGTGAGTACTTGAGCAGAAGCCTGGGAAAAAATGTTGTGGACCATTCAGCTTTTTTTAACAAATTGTTTTCATCATAGTTCAAGGTTCTAGGGATCTTTACTTATTAAAGCTAAGCTAGATCATGGGATTCCATTCTGGAAAAGAGCCATACTCATAATTCTTTTATAAAATATAATTCTCCGCAAACAAAGTCTAGGACTCTCTTGAGTTTTCAGATATATTATTGATTTACATGGTATTTACATGAATATTTAGAACAAATAAGGACATAATGTAAAAACATGAATAATTAAATTAGTCTGTTAATTCTGTGCTATCATATCCTTTTAAAAATAGATATTTTAGATACATGTGAATATATATATGCATCTGTGGTCATCACACACACATCCTTTCTGACCATTTTTGTGGTAGATTAGTTAAATTAGTCAGGATGGATGGTGAAGAGATTGAAATTGTTCACAGCTATAGTTTGCTTGGCTCTGCAGTCAACACTCTTGGCCACCAGCAGCCAGGAAATTAAAAGATGTATTGCGATGGGAAAGACTGCTGTTAGGGACCTCTCCAAAGTACTGAAGAGCAATGGTGTCACTCTGAAGACTAATGTGCACCTGATAAAGGCCGTGGTCTTTGCAATCACTTGTTATGCATCAGAGAGCTGGACAATGACCAGGGAGGATAGAAGGAGAATTGATGCCTTGGAGCTGTGTTGCTGGAGAAGAGTATTGAATGCTAAGAAAACAAACAGGTTCATCTTGGAGAAGGTTAAACCGGGCTGCTCCTTGGACGCAAGGATTCTAAGGCTTCGTCTGACATACTCTGGACATGTTGCCAGGAGGGAGCTGTCGTTGGAGAAGGACGTCATGCTTGGGAGGGTGAAGGGACAGTGCGGGAGAGGAAGACCCTCTGTGACGTGGATTGATTCAGTGACTGGGGTAATTGGGGTAGGTGTGTCAGAGACAGTGAGATTGGCAAAGGATAGAGCAGAGTTTAGGGCTGTTGTACATAGGGTCACTGTGAGTCACAGGTGACTCGACAGCTTATAACAACTACAATATCAACCAAGGCACGTGGTTTGTATCTGCTAACTGCTCTGTTTATAGGTGACTTCTGCCTTCAATATGGATTGAGGGTCAGTGTCAAGAAGACAAAGATTCTCACCACTGGGCCAATTGGCAGCATCAGGATGGATGGTGAAAGAGATTGAGATTGTTCACAGCTTTAGTCTGCTTGGCTCCACAATCAACACTCTTGGCACCAGTAGCCAGGAAATTAAAAGACGTATTGCCATGGGAAAGTCTGCTGTTAGGGACCTCTCTAAAGTACTCAAGAGCAATGGTGTGTATCTGGAGACAAAAGTGCATCTGGTACAAGCCATGGTCATTGCAATCACTTGTTATGCATCAGAGAGTTGGACAATGATCAGGGAGGATAGAAGGAGAATTGATGCTTTTGAGCTTTGGTGTTGGAGAAGAGTGCTGAGGGTGCCATGGACTACTAAGAAAACAAACAGATTCATCCTGGAGAGGGTTAAACCGGGCTCCTTCTTGGAAGCAAGGATTCTGAGGCTTCGTCTGACATACTTTGGTCATGTTGTAAGGAGGGACAGGTCCTTGGAGAGGGACATCATGCTTGGGAGGGTGGAGGGCAGGTGCAGGAGGGGAAGGCCCCTTGGGAGATGGATTGATTCGGTGACTGGGGCAATTAGGATGAGTGTGTCGGTGACAGTGATATTGGCACAGGACAGAGCAGAGTTTAGAGCTGTTGTACATAGGGTCACTATGAGTCACAAGCGACTTGATGGCACACAACAACAACAACAAAAATAACTGTTCATTGGGAGAAAGATGGGCAGCTTCCTCTCCTGTGATTTACTGCTTATGGAAACCCACTGGAGGGTCAGCTATGAGTCGGATTCAGTTCAGCAACATATGGCAACAACATAGTCATAAGTTTCATGACCAGCTATGAAAATTTTACAGTTGAAAGTACTTTAATTCCAACTTAGTACCAATACTATCTGTGTATTCAGAACCCTGTGCCTCCTCGAGGCATTCAGATACTCATATAAAGCCCAGGGAAAAAAGTTCTTAGCTTATTTGGGAAGAACTTTTTCACCGATTATTCACCTAGAGATGTCTCAATGTGTTCCTAGAATTTGCCAGGAGCAGTAAGTGTAAGCCTCATCTCAGGGAGATAATGGGGGAAAAAGACCAAGAATTTTATGTTACTGAGGTAAGTGTCTAATTCCTTATAAAAAATGAATAGATGAGTTGACAGTGCTCTTTGAAGACATCTTCACACTCAAAGATAACTTACTGCTCTGTTTTTATGCATATGGCGATCAAAAAGAAATCTGTTTCATATTTAAGTGATATGTTAACCTTCCTGCCACATATGCCGGTTATTGTGTTAAAAGCTCCTTTGAGAAAGTCGAGTTGATGACCTGTGCTGAATCATTCATTCAGATTCATTCGCAAGGGTGAAGAGGTGTGAGTGGGTGTTGTCATATTCTCTTAAACATTGACTGAGGATTTGGAACTTTGAGGATAACTCCAGATGATTCTTTCTCTCAAAGGAGAGAGAACTGAGCAAGCCTGGATAATTTGAAGAGAAAAACAAAAGACTCAGAGTTGAAGAGAAAAGAAAGAAAAGGTGCTTAAATATTTTATAATTGCTAATAATGGAGTGTTAGTATTTTCATTAGGACTTTGTCTTCCTTACTTAAAGAAAAGACACTGAATAATAGAGTCACAAGGGAAGATGAAAACTCCCTAAAATGGGATTCGTAATTTCACAGAAGCCAAGAAAGGCTTAAGATACAAACTGCCAGATCATGGGTTGGACAATGGAAGATATTTTTCTGAAGGGACTTGGTAGATGAGAAGGATTATCCTGGTGGAGGGTGGAGCTGGGAAGCAAGTGGGTAATGGCACTGGGCTAAGGGTGG